>NW_026067899.1:2104457-2208935 GCF_014885135.2 Alexandromys fortis
TGGCTTTTTTCATCTTCCTCTCGGAGAGGCAGCTTTGCTTATGCCTCTCTCTCTCTCTCTCTCTCTCTCTCTCTCTCTCTCTCTCCCTTCTCCCTTTCCCGTTCATAACCCCCTAAATAAATATTCAACCTGAAAAAAAAAGTTTTGTTTTGTGTTTTGAGACAGGGTTTCCCCGTGTAGTCCTGGCTGTTCTGGAATCCAGGCTGGCCTCGAACTCACAGAGATCCACCTGTCTCTGCCTAGTGCTGGGGCCAAGGGTGTGTGCTACCACCACCCAGCTGGGCAGCACATATTCTTAACTGCTGAGCCCTCAAAATACCATATTAAGTCTCTTTTGCCATTTTTAATGCAAGTATTCAAACTATTTTAATTAGCACAGAGAGAAGGCCTCAAAAGGCCCTTAATATTTTTTTTGGCCCTTAATATTTTTAATTTTAATTCTGATATTGCCTTTTCTATTCCCTCTCTCCTTCTTTCTCCCCCCTCCCCCCCCCGCCCCCTGTGTGCAGGGGTGAGGGGGTGCAGGGGCTGGAGCTGGGCCTTATTGACCCAGGTGTGTGCCCTCCCACTGCAGAACCACCCCTGCAGCCTCCTATCTATTTCTGTGGTGCCAGTTCTTCTCCATTAGTCTAAGACCTAATTCGTTTTAGCATTTTAACCAACCCTGGGTAGCTTCTAGTTTCCATTCAGAAGTCTCTTTGGTTCTGTCTGTTCGGGCAACAGGCTACCTGACATTGCCAAGTAATTGCCTCTAATTGAATGGGTTAATTAGTTCACTGTTTTCTGTAGAAGTCAAGTACTGACTCCCTGCCGAGGAGAAGACTTTGGGTTTATTTCCCCCCTTCAGCTATACACTCTATCTTGCGTTTAAAATCAAGTTAAAGTAGACCGGGAGAGTGGGGGAGTTGTTGTCTGGCGTCATTTGTAACCCGAGGTACTGGCAAGGCCTCTGTCAGTTCATGTCAGCCAAAGCATTTGTTTCCCTGTTGGCGGCTGTGGCCTTAGCTTGCGCGAATGCTGCTGTTTCCTGGGTTTAAAAGTCGGGGGCATCCTGGGGATTCTCTAGGTGCCGCCTACTTTCACTGTATGTTCTGGGTAGGCTGTGTCCTTGTCCCGGCAGCCAGGCTCGGGCTCCGGAGAACACGTGCAACTCAATCAGAAGGAACAGGCAAGTAGTTTCTTACTCACAGCTCTGACATGTTCGTGCTCTCTCCTCACTCTTGAGAAAGCAGCGTCCTCCCTGTTGTGAAGTAAAATGCTGTCGGCAGTGCTGGACACTGGGGACGGCAGCTTTTAACTTCCCTGGTTTCCTGATGGCCTCAGGGACTTTCACTGGGCTCTGTGAGGTGGACACTACATGTCCTCCAGTCTTCATCCACCTGAGCAGGACAGGGATCGTTTCTTTCTTCTCTAAAATCCTTCACAATACAGCACGTTTTCAGTCTCATCTTCTGCTCCGTACCTTTGTGTGTAGGTTGAACATTGCTATTCCTAAACAGTGGGGTCTGAGATGCTCCAGAATCCAAGTTTTTGAACACTGATATGATGATGTATGTAGAAAGTACTATACCCAACCTTATATAATTGATTAAGATCAATATCCAGGCACACTGAAAATATTGTATTAAATCACCTTCAGGTAGAAAGGTGTGTGTATTACTTTGCTGTTGCTGGGATAAAGCATCATGACGAATGCAACTTCTAGAAGAAAGAGTTAATTTGGGCATATGGTTCCAGAGGGATAAGAGTCCATTATGGCAGGGAGGCATAGGGGTAGCTGCAGACAGGGCTGCAGGAACAGGAAGCTGAGAGCTCACTTCTTCAAACCCAAACAGGAAGCATAAAGAGGGAACTGGAAGTGACTGGGAAGCTTTCCATTTCAAACTCCGCTCCCAGGTGACATGGTTTCTCTGGCAACGCTGTACCACCTAAAGCTCCCCAAACAGCCACTAACTAGGGGCCAAGTGTTCAAATGCCCCAGGCTATGGGGAAATTTTCTCTTTTAAATCTCAAGGGTATGTATGAGGGCTGGAGATATGGCTCAGAGGTTGAGAGCACTGACTGCTCTTCCAGAGGACCTGGGGTTCAATTCCCAGCACCCACATGACAGCTGACAACTGTCTACAACTCCAAGATCTGGCATCCTTACACGGACATACATGCATGCAAAAACCAATGCACACAAGATAAGAATGAACAAATTATTAAAAAAAAAAGTATGTGTGAACAATGGAACTTTGTGTTTAGTTAGCTCATTATGGAGCCAGGTGTGGTAGTGTCTGCAATCCCAAGGGGGTGGAGGCAAGAGGATCAATTCAAGACCAGCTTCTTCTACATAGTGTGTTTGAGGCCTGCTTAGACAACCTGGGATCCTTCCTAAAAAAGAAAAATCAAACAAACCAACAAAAATAACAACAATTGCCAGAAATACTTCCCATTAGTATATGCAGATATTCAAAAAATAATCTGTATTAAGAAATACTCCTGGTCCCAGGCATTTTGGGGTGCTCAGTCAGTATTCATTCATTCATTGTTCATTCTTTTTTCTCTTCATATTTGCGAGTGTGCTGTGTGCTCACCGTGGGGTGGGGATGGGGTGTGTGTAAGATCCTATGTGCGCCCCTTCTCTTACTAAACCTGGAAGTAGACAGGAGACAACAAGTCCCAGCAATCCTCCTGTCTCTGCCTCACAAGTGCTGTGGTTACAGGTTCTTGCATGGTCATCTTTGGCTTTTTGCATGGATACTAAGAGTTTGAACTCAGGTCCTGTGCTTGCCGAACAAGCAAGCACTCTTACCCTCTGAGTGATCTCTTGAGCTACACCCCCTACCTACTTCTCTCTCAATCTCCCTCTCTCTGTTTTTCTTTTGTCTGTCTTAAACAGGAAAAGAGAACACAAACAATTACATGCTTAAGACATGACAGTATCACCCACCACTTTTGGTGGTGTTAGGAGTCAAACCTATCTCCTCGGTCATTCTGTGCAACCATATCCCCCAACCCAAAACTCTACTTATTACTGTTTCTCCAGTTAACCCCCTCCCAGAAACAAAGATTTTTCTCACTTCTAAGAGAGGCTGAAATCTCCTTTCTCTGGTTGAGCTCAGATGTTGCTGTCTCTCTCCTCCCCACCCATCCCAGCTGCCCTTAGATGGATACTTCTTCAGTTTCCATGGTGTTCTTATGATCTTGCTTAGTGTTGGCCGTCATGTTCCTGATGTTGGTTGACTCATCAGGCTCCATAAATCCTGCTATCAGGTTTCTTTGTACTGACCTCCCTCGCCACTTCCAGTAGCCCCATGACTATGGTGCCTCTCCCCACTCCTGCCTGTCCTTCGCTCTGCTGAGTTTGTGTTCTTGTTTAACCTGTCCGGGGACTGAGGATGTAGCTCAGTTGGTAGAGAAGCTTGGCCAGCTTGGATGGAGGCCAGCGCTACAGGGTAGCTCATGCATGCAATCCCAGAACTGAGGGTACGGGGTGGGGTGGGAATGGTGGGGTAGAGGTAGGAGGATCTGAAGTTCAAGGTTATAGTGAGTTTGAGGCCAGCCCAGAAATACAGGAGACACTGTTTCTAAAGCAAAAATAAACAAAAAGCCCACATGTGTCTTATTATGGCAAATGTTGAAGAAAGAACAGGAGAAGAAGTATGTACCGAGAGCTGGTCGACTACACTTATTGTCAGTGTCTAGAATTTGTTTACCGTTATTGCTAATATCTTATATGATTTTTTGGTTTGGTTTCGTTTTTCAAAACAAGGTTTCTCTGTGTAACAGCTCTGACTGTACTTGAAGTCAATTTTTAGACCAAGATGGCTTCATAGAGATCCACTTTTTTCTGCTGCCCCCCCCCCCCCCGCCCCAACTCTTGCTCCCAGTGCTGGACTTCAAGGCATGTGCCATCACTGCACGGCCAGTTCATTCTTTTTAAGGTTGATTTTTTTTCCCCCTTAATCTTAACTGTATGTGTGGTGTGGTGCGGGGTGACAATGTGCGTGTGAATGTGTCTCAGAAGGCGAGAGGCCTTGGCTCCCTCTGGAGCTAGTGTTACAGGCATTTGTGAACCACCCAAACTCAAGGTCCTCTGTAAGAGCTGTAGACAGTGCTTTTGTGCGGTGCTGTTTGGCCAGCCCCTGGTTTGCTTTGTTGTTTGTTTGTTTGTTTGTTTTTGGTGCTTTGTTTCTAGACCCACCCTTTCAGTATATCAAAGATTTACTTGATCTTCATGGCCCAGGAGTGTACACAATCTAGAGTTCTGGGAAAAGAAGGAGCTTGCCTAAAGACTCACATGAGGGCTGGAGAGATGGCTCAGAGGTCAAGAGCACTGCCTGCTCTTCCAAAGGTCCTGAGTTCAATTCCCAGCAACCACATGGTGGCTCACAACCATCTGTAATGGGGTCTGGTGCCCTCTTCTGGCCTGCAGTTATACACAGACAGAATACTGTATACATAATAAATAAATAAATAAATACTAGTTTTTTTAAAAAAAAAAAGACTCACATGAGCCGATTTGTAATGGAGCCAGGATTAAAACAAGGCTGCTTCAGGAACGGCTGATGTAGTCCCGTGGCCCGGACGTGATTCATCTGGTGGCTGATGCTTCTGGGGTGCTCTTGATTAGCATCAGCAGGGAGAAGCCCACCTTCATTTGTAAGCTGACACAGACCGTGCTGTGACCTTTGATGTTTTCCGAGTGAGAAAAAGGAAACATTTCTGGTTTGAATTCCCTCTCCTGGTTGGAAGACAGATGGCTTACCCAGTTCACATGTATGTGAACTAGTTAACCAAAGAGTAAACCAGCCGTCCCTTCCCTGATCCTTCTGCCTTTTACTCCCCAGAGGCAGCCACTTGAACCTCCTTTAGCTATTTGTTTTGGTGTTTGTTTTTATATTTTTATACTGATGTGTATAGGCTTTTTCTCTAACAAGGACTGGGCCCAGGGCTTGGTGCACAAGCCAGACAAGCTTCCTTATGATACTTTCAGGTTTCCCCTCCGTCTTCCCAATACAGTTATAGCATTTGATTATTATTAGTATCAGCATTCTGACTGCAAGTATTTTTCATTTTGAACTACGTTGTGCTTTTTCGATTGTTCGTTTGAGACAGGATCTTACTATATAAACCAGGCTGGCGGTGAGCTGGGAATGAGCCTCCTGATTCTGCCTCTGCCTCCCCAGTGCTGGGGTTTCATGTGTGTTGCTACCATGCCTGGCTTAAAATGTTTTTTTTTTTTTAAATATATTTTGTTTATGATGTGTGCGTGTATGCTCATGCATGCTGGCACAGTGTACGTGTGGAGGGCAGAAGGCAACTTAGATGACTCTTGTTTTCTCTTTCTACCATGTGGGCTCAGGCCTGAACTCAGCTTGTCAGACTTGGTGGTAAATGCCTTTACCAGATGCAGGCTAGTCTCAAACACCATGTGGTCCTCCTGCCTCAGCCTCCTGAGTGTTGGGATTACAGATGTGAGCCCCCATCACCAAGATCAAGTCATTAATTTTGATATTCCCTATTTTTTCCAACAAAAATACTTCTTCATAGTTAAAGATTGTCCAGCTTTTATTTGCTTGTTTGTAAACCCCCTACCGATTCATTCATTGAATGGATGTTTTTTGAGTGCCTAGCACCACCGTTTTTGTTGCTGGGGACATATTAGGGAACAGATGGACAAAGATGCTCCCCTGATGTTTCAGGTGGGAGATGGTAAAATACGGTGCTGGAGGAGGATACACACGTGCAAGCGGGTAGGGGTTCTAGACGCAGGGCCAAGCTGGAGCATCCAATAAGCAATGAAGGTGGAGCTCCTTGAGGACGTGACATCAGAGCAGACTTGCACTTTTCCCAGAATCCCTTTCTTTCTCACGGAGCATTGGATAATTTGGTCTTTGGTGTTTCCCGGTCGCTTTGCTTCCTGAACTCTCTGTCCGCCCTGGTCAGGAGTAGGTGCCCTGGAGGTCTGCAGCACAAGGGTCCTGGTTCCCTTGCCCATTTGCCTAGTGGATTTCCTCACTTGCCCCTGGTTCCTGCATACTCTCTTTGATTTAGTTCACTCTCTATTAAAAATTAAAAAGCATTTTGAACGGAGCAGGCGAGCCAGCAGAGCCGATGAAGGCACCATGGCCCAGCATGGTGGCTGAGTTTGATACTTGGGATCCACCTGGTGTAAGGCCAGCAATGACTTTGGGAAGCAGCTCTCTAACTTCCATGTTCATGCTGTGCTGCGTGCGCCCACTCCAGGTGAATACAAGTAACACAAAAGGCCACAGTTCCCCGAGAAAGGGAGCACGGAGGCAGAAAAGTAATGTTGAGAATATGGATATTTCAAAAATAGTGTAGCTAATGTCACATGTGATGGAGCGCTTAGAATTAAGTTTGAAATAATTTCTTGGGCCTCCAAGCTCCTTTACCTACTGAGTCATCTTGCTGTCCCCTGTGTATTTTCTTTTATTTATTTATTTTTTAAAAATTCATTTTTATTTTATGTGTGTGAGTGTTTTGACTGTATGTTGCGTCTGTGCACCACATGACCAGAAGGAGGAGTTAGAAGCCCTGGAACTGGAGTTCCTGACTGCTGCCTGCTGCCACGTGGGTGCTGGGAACTGAACCCAGATCTTCTGGAAGAGCAACCAGTACTCTAACCCCTGAACCATCCCTCCAGCCCTACCTCATGTATTTTTTTTTTTTTTTTGAGACAGGGTTTCTTCGTAGCTTTTGGTTCCTGTCCTGGAACTAGCTCTTGTAGACCAGGCTGGCCTCGAACTCACAGAGATTTGCCTGCCTCTGCCTCCCGAGTGCTGGGATTAAAGGCGTGCGCCACCACCGCCCGGCCTTACTCATGTATTTTTATGATGGAGGAAGGACATTGGTTAATTATAATAAAGAAACTGCCTTGGCCCATTTTATTGGTTAGAACATAGGTGGGTGGAGTAAACAGAAGAGAATGCTGGGAGAAAGAAGCTGAATCAGAGAGTCATTTTTAACTGAGATTAAATAGTCACATGACATAAAGGTCCCTGTTGTAATCATTTTAAAGCATACTACTTAGTGGTTTTAAATATTTATAATGTGTGACCTTCATCCATAATCCCAGAACACATTACTCGTTCTCAGAGAGAAACCACAGACTCATTGAGCAGTTAGTCCTTGTCTCCCTCTCTCAGGACCTGGTAGTCATCATTTTGTGTTCTTCCCCATGGACTTGCCTTTGTGGGCATTTGATGTAAATGGGATCCTACATCATGGGCCTATTGTGTCCAGCTCATTTCACCTAGCAGGGTTCGTCAAGGCTGACTACATATCAGTCCTTGACTGTGGTCTTAAATTGGTCTCTGTGTGTTTGGTTCTTCACTACCCAGAGGCAATATCCACTTTCACTATCCTTATGTTGATTTTAGTACCATAGTTTGGGTTACTTTCCCCCGAACAACTGTTAGCAACCTCATGATGTTGAACCATCCTACTTTTTCATGTGCCTTGTTTATCCATTTTTCAGTATGCCAGCACTGAGGTGGATGGAGAACATTACATGACCCCAGAAGACTTTGTTCAGCGCTATCTTGGCCTGTACAATGATCCCAACAGCAACCCAAAGATTGTGCAGCTCTTGGCCGGAGTAGCTGATCAAACCAAGGATGGGTAAGAATCTTTATACCTGTTTTGAAAATTAATCATACATTTTATTAAAAATGTAAAACTGTAAATTTCATGTCATTTATTTTTTTGAGACAAGGTCTTACTACATAACTCTGGTTGGCCTGGAATTCAGTATATAGACCAGGCTAGCCTTGAATTCAAAGAGCTCCTCCTGCTTCTGTCTCCTGAGTGCTGGGATTAAAGGTGCATCACCATGATCAGCCCACATTTTGAATTATTTAAACAATGTATTTACTGTTATGTGTGTAAGTGTTTTGCCTGCATGTATGTATATGTACTATGTGCATGGCGTGTGAGGCGCCAGAAGATGGCATCTGTTCTCCAGGTATTGAGTTACAGAAAGCTGTGAGCTGCCATGTGGGTGCTGGGAACTGAGTCTGTGTCTCCTGTAAGAGTAGCAAGTGCTCTTACCTGCCAAGCCATCTTTCCAGCCCTGTATCTAGAGTTTTAATAGTAATCAATATCTTTCCTTTGAAACTTATAAAATGGTATTATTTACTGCCATTATCAAACTTGCTGTCATTTCTTATTTTCTGAAAAAAAAGTTTACATGAGAGAAACCATATCTTATATTGAATAATCTGAGGATGGGTTCCTTATTACTAATTTTTAAAATTCATTTATTTGAAAAATACTAAATTCCTGCTAATGTGTCAGGCATTATTCTTAGTGTTAGAATGTGTCAGAAAAGAAGTCACAAAGGCAATAAAGACAATAAAAAAGTAAATGATAGCATGTTAGGAGGATATAGGCACTGTGAAGATCGTAGGGAGCAATCTGCATTCATCTGTGTACTTATCTAGTTGGGAAACATCCTGTTAAACACCACACTTTTGCCAGGTGCTATTGGGCTTTATAAATACAAGCATGCATAAAATGAAGTTGCTGACCTTAAGAGTTAAGGTCATAGCTTAGTGGGAAAGAGGACCAGACAAAGAAAACACAAGTCAGTGTTTCCGGTAAGACAGAGAGATGATATATCTAGTAAGTAGAAGTGCCCAGGATGCTTCCTTAACTCTGAGTAGTTAGAGCTGCGTCACCGGAGGGCTGACCCTAGGATGAGAACAGTGGGAGTCTTCTGGTAGTGGGACAAAAGGGGAGAGGAATTCCAGGGAGGGGAAAAGGATTGTCATGGGGACACGAAACGGCGCAAGCGCGTGCGTGTGTGTGTGTGTGTGTGTGTGTGTGTGTGTAAGCAGTGGGGAACTTACGTTGTAAGTACTTTGGTGTGACACCTTTGACATTGCTTTGTTGTTACAGAAGATGTAGTTGGAATGAAACTGGGGACTTTGTGCGCTGGGCTTTTGCTGTGTCTTGTACGCAATGACTCCCAGCCTTCGGGTACTTATAGCCTGGTGGTGTATGGGTGTGAAGCCACAGAAGCAATAAGATTCATCTTACTGTGGAGTTAGTCCATTCCTCAAAGTGAGCTGTTAATGTTAGCGAAATTGCACGGGGCTGGACTATGGAACAAATACAATATTTATTGAATTATATAAAACAACTGCTCACTGTGGCAGCTTTCAGTTATATCCCCAGGTCCCCCAAGGGCCCGGGATTTTCTTCCTAGATGTAGAGATGCTTGTATAAAAAACTGGGCAGCGAAGAGTCTTTATCCATCACTATAAGTGTGATCATATGATTATATAAGTATGATCATGCTTTAGAAAAGAAGGTCGGAGAAGACGAGAGACTGGTCTCGCGCAGTCTAGTTAGCAGACTACCCTAATGGCTGAAGGAGCAAGACTGGCTCGGAAGTTGCTTCCTGCCAGAGCTGGCTCTGAGTTCACTTTTACTGATCCATAGAACTAGGCCCAGTGCAGGAAATTTGGGACATTCAACAACTGTTTACTCAATGAGTCTTTGATGACTAGGAAAGATGTATCATTATAAATGGCAGGTGTTGGAGAAAAGTTATACATTTCTGTCTAATCTTAAAAATGTCAGATCATTTTGATATTAACATTAATATTTAATAATGTTAGATCATTTGTAATATTAGATTAAAGGCACACACCTTTAATCTCAGCACTCGGGAGGCAGAGGCAGGTGGATCTCCGTGAGTTTGAGGCCAGCCTGGTCTATAGAACCAGTTCCAGACAGCCAGAGCTGTTACACAGAGAAACCCTGTCTTGAAACCAAACCAATCCAAAATGTAAGATTAGCTCCCAAACTGCCTATCATATCATTTATCTAAGCAGCGGTTAGTTAGAAAGTTTATGAAAATTATTAACTTATTTCATTAGAATGCTTCTTTCTGAATTATTAAAGGTAGCACATACATTTTGCTCTTTTAGAAAATGATGACATGTTTGCTGTTGACCTGGTTTTGTATTTATTTATTGAAACAAGAGTCTCTCTATGTAGTCCCGGCTGTCCTGGAACTCACTATGTAGATCAGGCTGACCTTGAACCCACAAATTCACCTGCCTCTGTCTCCCGAGTGCCAGGATCAAAACCGCGTCACCACACTTGGCCCTATTTTTCTCCCTTTATTTTTATTTCGCATTTTGCCTGCATGTATGGCTGGGCAGGTAATGCCCAAGGAAGCCAGGTCGAAGCATCAAATCCTCTGGGACTGAAGTTGCAGCTGGCTGTGGGCTACCATGTGGGTGCTGGGAATTGAACCTAGATCCTCTGGAAGAGCAGCCAGTGCTCTCAGCATCTGAGCCATCTCTCCAGTTCTAGACATGGTTTTAGAATGCCCATGTTTTCACATAAATACCTCATGCCTTTTGTGACCATCTTGTTTTAGTTCTCCTGAAACTTCTAATGACACTTGTAGTCTGAAGTGCATTGTCAAAGTAGGCCATTTTTCATGTGGTCAAGTAGAATCCAAGGAGTATTAATTTGGCAGAGTAAGTCGGTAATAGCTTTGTGTAGGGAAGAATCTAGCAAGATTGAATTGAGTTTACTCCTTTTTTTTTTTTTTTAATTCAGAGTCTCACTATGCAGCCCTGGCTAGCCTACGGCTCACAGATCGGCCTGTCTCTGTCTCCCAGTGCTGAGGTTAGAGGTGTGCGCCACCGCAACTGGCTGAGCTTACCTTTTAAAGATGCCCTCCCATGCCCCCTTTTCTTGTGGTTGTAAGAGATGCATTTAAACTTATGATAATCCCCCAGCTTCATGCTCCCAAGTGCTGGGTTCCAGGCATCACCTGGCAGGCAGCCCTTTTCACTTTTTTCCCCATTTTTTTCATTTTGCCCACAAATTACTTCCAGAAGTAGGGGGGGGGATTAGAGTTTTCTAGAAGACTTGGATTCTTGCCTGTTTGTAGATGTTTAGAGGTTGTTGAACTTCCTGACTCTAATGCATAATAGATGGATTTGTATAAGAAGTTTTCTAGGAAGAAACTTCAGGCTTTCAGAAGGGCTCAGTATTATGGTTTACATCTTAATCCAACAGAATCAAAGTCTTTGATGATGTTTGACTCATTCCAAGAAGTCAGCCTTTGTTTGACAGTTAAGAAAAAGAGGCTGAAAGTGGTTGATTAGCTTCCTTGGTAATAAAACATTAGCTCTTTAAGCATTCAGTACCCTTTCCCCCTGTAATCCATAGCCGATAACTTCCTTTTCTCCAGCTCGTTCTCTCTCTCTCTCTCTCTCTCTCTCTCTCTCTCTCTCTCTCTCTCTCTCTGTCACCATCACCCAGGGTAGTGAATGAAGGATTAGAATGAAAAATTGTTATTTTTATTCTGGCCTCCATTAAGGCTCTGTTACAATTTTATTTTTGTTTGTTTGTGTTTGTTTTCCGAGACAGGGTTTCTCTGTGTAGCCCTGGCTGTCCTGGAACTCACTCTTGTAGACCAGGCTGGCCTCAAACTCAGAGATTTGCCTGCCTCTGCCTCCCAAGTGCTGGGATTAAAGGCGTGGACCACCACCGCCTGCCAGGCCTGTTACTGTTTTTTGATGCCGAGTCCAGGGTATGCTGTGAGATGGCCGCAGTGGTATCACTTAGAATCACCCTAACGAAGGGAAATCAAGGGATGAGTAGGATCCATAGAGACAAGTCTAAGATACTTGATGACCTCTGAGGCTGGGGCTGGCTTAGGTGTTTTCAACAGTCTTCCTCTGTTGATCAGGTCTGAGACCTGCTTCTAGAATATCCGTGCTTTCAGGCAAGTCTTTTGTGACTACTTTTATATTACTTTTGGACCTCTATGAGCACAAAGGAACGTAGTATCTCCCCTGATGTTTTCTAGCCCAGGAACTTTTCTCTCTTGCCATCTCCTGCCCACCATTAGACGGTGAAATAAGGTGCCTGATACAGTCAGGCAGAGGCAGCCTTGTGCGGTATAAATAGCCTGACGGGTTGTCTCCAAGTCAAGCCGTCAGACAAGTGTTATTCGTGAGACCGTGGCTTAAACTTGGGGGTTCTGGTTGCGTAATGAAAAGTGAAATGATTTTATGCATTAAATGCAGATCACGGAGGCTATTATCATGTGATCTGCTCTAAAATATTTAGACAGTTGCTTCTGTGAAACTCTAACTTCCAGGACAGTGGTTTCTATATTTAGTTCAGTCAGAATTTTCATCTGGAAGTGCTCTCCGCGCTACTGGGAAGACCCAGTTCTTTTCTCTGATCCTTCATGGGTGGTTTTTGTTTGTTTTGTTTCCGTTTTTTAATGTACCATGCATGTCAAAGATCCATTCAGTTTGGTAGAAATCTTGGCTATTTTACAAAATTTTGTAGAAAACTACAAAAGTCACGTAAACATTTTGGCATTATATCAGTTTCCGTTCTGAGAAGGGACTTGGTGGGAAAAGCGTACCTCACATTCCCCAAATTTGTTACTTCAAAGTTATAAAATACCCAATTTCAAATAAAAATTCTCAGTACTCAGGAGGTAGAAGCAGGAAGATTAGGAGTTCAGTGTGGCCCCCACCCCCCACTGCACCCCATAAAAACTATTTAAAGAATAGGTTGGCCGAGCCAGGCGGTGGTGGTGTGCGCCTTTAATCCCAGCACTCAGGAGGCAGAGGCAGGCAGATCTTTGTGAGTTTGAGGCCAGCCTGGTCTACAAGAGCTAGTTCCAGCACAGGTTCCAAAGCTACGGGGAAACCCTGTCTCAAAAAAACAAAACAACAAAAAAAAAAAAAGAGAGAAAAAAAAAAAAAAGAGGTTGGCCAGGTGGACTTTGGCCAGGGATGAGATGTTCTTCCTGTGAAGTCTGGGGACCTGGGGAGCCATCCCATGCCTTAGTTTCTCCTGCAGATGGACCAGTAGGAAAGACAATGGCTCTAGATGTGCCCCCACTGGCTCCAATACTCTAGCCACTCAGTAGTTTAGTGAATGTCTGGATATGATGATGGGCAAATGTGTCAATTTTGCAGGTTCCACAGGGCTTGCATTTTAACAGGGGCTGCTTGCTGCATACAGTAAACCTCCGTAAGTCACCAGTGTGTCTTACCAGGCATAGGCAGCCGACGGCTACAGCTGACTTTTTGGAGGCAGCTCCTGCTTGGCACCAAGAGCTACCAAGAGTCACTTGGACCAAAAACCTCCTGTTGCCCAAGCTTGCAATGTGTCAAGGGAAATCAGAAAGCTGGATATTTGCATGAAATCTTAGAATTTCCTAATGTTGCCAGCAAGTGCATGGGGAGAAATAAGTCTTTGTTTGCCAAGAAAAGCGTATTTGTTGGACAGATTCCACCTGCTAACCAGCAGCTATGGCCTTTGCTGGGTAGGGAGCTAGTCTTTGATTTTCTATTATAAAAAAGAAAGTTTATTACTGGGCACAAAATATGTTTCAAAGTGATGCAGTCTATAATTCAAGGTTACTTGTATTTTGGATCCCCAATTCTGGATACTTAAAAAAATCAAATTGTTGCCAGGCAGTGGTGAGGCACGCCTTTAATGCCAGAACTAGGGACTAGGGAGGTAGAGGCAGCAGATCTCTACAAGTTCAAGGCCAGCCTGGTCTACAGAGCAGTTCCAGGACAGCCAAGGCTACACAGACTTAAAACCCCGTCTCATAAAACAAACAAACAAACAAAAAACAAAATAATAAAACATAGCCTTGAACTTGCTATATAGGAGAAGCTGGCCTTGAACTCCTAACTTTCCTGTCTTCCCAGTGCTGGAGTTATAGGCATGTGCCACCACTCCTGTTTTAAAGTCACTGTATGTGTGTGTATACACACATATATATGTTTAGATATAGATACAGATTCTACAGCGAGACTTTAAGATAGAAAAAATTTCCTATACCTGAGTTACACTTGGGCACAAGTGAGCAGAGAGGTAGAAAACCGCAGGTTGGAGGCGGAGGGCCATCAGGGTCTGTTTCGGTTGTAAGCAGGGCAGTCTCTCAGAGGAGCATTTGGTGATCTGATGGTGAAGTCTCAGATCCTTGGGGATGAATTACCGACAGAAATTACAGTCAAACCACTTGCCCCAGCATCCCTTCTTTCTGCTCTGTCAGCCCCCGGGGTTACACAAGTTGATTTACAGGGACCTCTACGTCATCTCTCTTCTCAGGCACTTTCACTCCCTCGTGGCGCAGGACTTTCAAGGAAGACGGAGGCCGAGAGAGCATCTTTTCTAAATCTTATTTTCTGGGACCCCCGTGCTGTCTCGTGGTTTCCTACAAGCCACGTTCCTGTGGCCGCGGTTAACACGCTCCTTTGTGCGTCGCGTTTTCTCTAAATTGATGATTAGTTCTAAATCACTGGTTCTCAATGGGGGTAATTTTGTTTTCTGGGACATCTTCGACAATATCTAAAGACATTATCGGTTATCACAACTGAGAGATGAAATTGACATCTCGTGCTCAGAACCCAGGGAAGCTGCTAAATATGCTACGAATCATAGAAGACCCAACAACGAAAGATTACCCAGCTAAAAATGTCAGCGGTGCTGGGGTTGGGAGACTATTGATCAATTTCAGGCTTATTTTTGGCCTGTTCCTGTCTTTGTGATGTTAGGAGCTATTGATTAATGCTCATGTTCGTTAATTTGTTAAGGGCTTACAAAAATGTACTATTCCTTCCCTTCCACGACTGTATCCACCCTTCATCTGCCACCTGCTTACCCTGAGCTACATACAGTCCATACGACACCTAGTCAATGCCTGGTGTTGATGACTCTCTTGTGGAGCGGGTACCCAGGGTTTTCCTTTCTGTGACTTCTGCGAGAAGGACACACCCATGCACACAGACATCAGGTGTGTTTTACTGATGTCTGAGGTCCCTTTTCTCTTAACTGTCATGCTTTAGATTATACACACACACACATGTATATATGAAAGAAAGATATCTACATATCTTTATTAAATTCCAACTCTGATTCATTAAAAGGTCCAGTATTTCCCTATTTTATACTAGCTAGTAGTTAAAAGCAATTTAGTTTGTGTGTGTGCACACCTTGGAAGCCAGAAGAGGATATTGGATCAACAGGTGGTTGATGTGGGGGTTGGAAACCGAATCTGCATCCTCGGTGCGAACACCGCATGCTCTTGACGGCTGAGCCCCCATCCCACCAGCCCCAGTAACGTTTTATATTTTCTTCCAGGTTGATCTCCTATCAAGAGTTTTTGGCATTTGAATCTGTTTTATGTGCTCCAGATTCCATGTTCATAGTGGCTTTCCAGTTGTTTGACAAGAGTGGAAACGGAGAGGTGACGTTTGGTAAGGGGAAACGAAAAAGATTCTAAGTAACAAGTGAAGCCTCCCAATGCTGGTCCCGCTCTCTCCATTCCCAGATGTAACTACTGAACGCATGTCGCTGCTCTCTTAGGGCCGAGTCAGAGAGTGAGGTAGTAATTCCTGAAGGGATTTATACAAATAAACGGGGGCATTCCTGCCTCAGAGTGTTAGTTAATTGCAGAAGGTGAAGGGATTTATGAATGACATTGCTCTGGCTCATTCAGACACTGATTCTGTGACTTCCTAAGAGAGTCAGGGGAGCTCTCCTTGTTCCGGCCCAGGCTGGGCAGAAACTCTCAGTGAAGTGAAAGTATGAAGGCCAGTGCGTGCCTTCTCATGCTGGGAAGAGCTTCTCTTCTACTTCAGGTTTGAACAGGGAGTTTGGAGATTCTCTATGGCACCTTGGGGAAATTGCTACTCTGCCATTTACCACCCGCAAGGGGACATGGGGATGATGGACTTAAGGCAAGATTAGCGTCTCCAAAGCCCCTACCCCCTCTTTGGTTTTAGGACATAAAGCCTAGACAGGTAGAATTATCATCTGAGGTAGATGCAGAAGTTGATTTAAGTCCTTTGGTAGCAACATTATCTCAGAAGTATACAAACTAGAATTTTTTTTCCTTTTTTGTTTCAACTATCATTCATCTTTAAGGTGCTCATTTGTAGAAATTACTTGATGCTTAGTATCAGTGTTGATTGGTCTTTCCTTTAGCAGCTTTTCAATTAAAAAAAACAATTAGTGTTCCCAAGGATTTAGAGCCCCCTTTCCTTTTTCTTTTTGGAAATATTTTTTCTTATGATTAAAAACAAATAACATGAAAATTTCCATCTTAATCACTTTTAGGTGTTCAGTTCAGCAAGGTTTGGGATGTTAGACAGGCTTCCACAACTTTTCATCTTCCACAAGTGAAATTGACCTCCTTTTGTGGTGTGAATTGCCACAAATATTTGTAGAGAAACCCTTGAAATTCAGGCTTTCCTGAAATCCCAGCACTGACTGTCCCCTCTGCTGCTTTAGTTATAACAGAAATGTCCTTTATTTACACACGGTGGCACACATCTTTAATCCCAGCACTTGGAGGGCAGAGGCAGGTGGATCACTGTGAGTTTTAGACCAGCCTGGTCTACAGAGTGAGTTCCAGGACAGCCAGGGCTATATGGAGATCTTGTCTCAAAAACAAAACAAACAGAACAAAAACCATAAAGGAAGCAACGTCACCATAACTCTAAGAATGGCAAGGAAGTAAATTCATCGGAGGGACCGGTTGCACCTTGCCTGTGACTGAGGTGGGCACATTGTCTACTTTAATAATTTTTCTCCTCTCTTCATTGGCCCAACCCTCCTCTGTGAGGAACATTTAAAATTAAAATTACTCTGCAGAGCATGTAGTGGGCATCCTCCTGGCTCTGCAGCGAGCTCTGGCCATTTTGCCTCCTGCAGAACGTTGACTTTCTGAGCAGACACCCCGAGCTCTAGAGAAAGCACAGTCTCCATCACCTAGTTAGTCAGCCCCAACTCCGCTGTGCTGAGCGTTCTCCCTGCACAGGCAGCACCTGCGTCCACACAGCTCCCTGCCAAACGTGGCGCCTGTTGGGAAACTGGGACACGTGAGTGTGAGCTAGTGACGGTATCCCGTGCTTACACCGTGTGCACACCGGGAATTAGGTTTCTCAAAATCAGATTCTGATTTATTTTGTCTCCTGCCTCAATATTGTGTTTCCTCCATTTGGTTGCTCTCCCCAGCTTGTCTCTGTCTTTTTTTTTTAAAGTGTCACTGAAGACACTTCATGAACAGACCATCAACAGATTTCCTGTCACAGTTGATTAGGAGAACAAAATGATACAGGAAGCAGTTGAGTGCTGGTACACACCTTACTTCATGAAGATAAAAGCTCATGGATATACAATTAGGTCCTAACTTTGTTATTTTATGACTCTTATTTTTCCCTTGGGTTATGATTTATGGCTTAGGATTTTAAGGGTGAAAAAATAGTTTGAGTTTTTAACAACACCTGCCGTAGTCTGAAGGATATATGGACCTCCCACCTCAGAGTCTTGCGTTCTTTATTCTGTCCCATAATGTACAGATAAGACTATTATGGATTATCTAAAAGTCCCCGGGGTCCTTGCCCAGTGTGTCTGGTCCTTCTGTTTCCCCTCCCTCTTCCCATCCCCCCTTTCTCTTTCTCCCACTCTCATTTTGTAAGGGACTTCGATCTTTTCCTCTTCCTGTCCTCGATCTCTAGTTTTGGGGATCCACTTTTAGATCTTTTTCTTTTTTTCCTTTTTTGTGTATCTGGGGATTGAACCTGGGGCCTCTTGCATTCTAGGTAAGCATTCTGCCCCTGAGCTCAGGCCCAACTCAGACCAGCTTTCTCAGCTGATCTGAAAGCAATGATAGTAAAGAAGAGGAGATCTGACTTATGTCTTTAAGACGATAAACACTGCACCTGTTACTTACAGCAAATGCCATGTCATAAGATTTTTAAGGTTCACTCATTCCAGGATTCCAGAGTCTCTGCATAAGGAAGTCATCAACTTGAAGTTTATTTTTATAGGACTTTTAGGTATGTGGCGAAGGTCAGTTTTTATGTTTGAATCCATTTAATAAGATGAATTGTTCTTATATATGTATAGACGCATGTTTAGGGAAAAGAAATTTGATATCCATTTTAACTAGAGTTAAGTCGTTTGCACCAAATGGCCTTCTATTTCGTAGTTGGATCTAAGGTACAGTTTCCTCTTGTGCACATGAGGGGAGGTGAGGAGAGATATTGGATGTAAAGTGCAGTAGAATGGAGACCAATCGCTTTGCTATATTTTGTGGGCTCTGACAGCAGGGCTGATGTTATCTGTGCATTTGTTTATACTGTTCTCATCCATGCCTTTGTTTTAGATATGTTTTTTATGCATCAAGATAATATATTTAAGCTTAGCACTTTGGCAAATGTTTATATACATAGCAGCATTGGACATTTAGTTGAGTACCAGACAAGGGTTTTGTTGTTGTTAGACACGCCTCCATTCTGGAGAGAGGGCTTCTACCAAGGCCTGAAAAATACATTTCAGAATGAAAGTTCAAGAGAGGATTCCAGAGTTCTGTTTCTGTTTTGTTTGTTTCTAAATAAGTAAAGCCTTAGTTGATATTTTCCTCTTTGATGATCTTTAATAAACTTTTAATGCATGCTGTGGGTAATTACTTTATGGCATGTATCTCTGTCACTGCCGGGTGGCGCGAGCCTTGTGGAGGTCATTGCATGACTGGTGTGTGCTAGATACAGTGTACATGTGCCTGTGTCTCACTGTTCCCTACTAGTGTGCTGGCACCCTGCTGGGTAGACTTAGATAGAGGTAACCTAACCTTCATTAAGTGGTGATACTGCACGGTGCTGCTATTTACTGCCATGCATTTATTTAGATTTTTAAAAAGAAGGTGTTTATTGCCGTATAAAAGATTTAGTTGTAAAAAATAAAACCAAACAAACAAAACTAAAAGAAACTCTTAACTGGTTACTAATGACCAAATATAAAACATATTCCACGCTCTAGATTTTCTATGAAACACTCATGCACATTGTGCTCTGACTTGTTTGTTAGGACTGGGAACTCATCAGATTGAACTTTCCAAGGACACACCCATACTGTGGAAACCTTCTAAATCTGGGGTGCCTTTTGACGTAGTACCGTGTTGGTGTCAGGATATATAGCATACAGCAAGCAAAAAAAAAAAAAAAAAAGGTATTCCACGTGTGCCTTTGAAACAGATTTTCTCTAAAGGAAGGCGGAGACACCTCTGTTATTCCAAGTGTCAGGACACGGTGGTGTAAACACCAAGAACCCTGTGTGTGCCCCTCCTCTAGGGAGACAAAACTGTAGACTTGGATGACGTGAGAGTCTTTGGCCATAAGACTAGGCTAATTGTATGCTGTATGGGCACATGGGGTGTTTGATTAAATCACAAAGAGATTTTAAGATTCTTCATACACATCACAGAAAGGGCCATTTTGGAAAAAAAAAAATACACAAGCTACCAAGTAGCTTAGAGTTTGAGGCTAAGGGAGAGGACGCGTTTTTTTGTCACTCGATGGCTGACTGTTAATGTCAAGGCTTGTAGTGTCTGTGATGCTCTTTAACCGCGAACTCATCTTCCCTGAGAAACAAACCTTTGTGTGTATTTGGCAGCAGGATTGCTCTATTTGACTGCTCGTACAGTAATCCCTTCTGGAGGTAGGTAAAGGGCTAACAGACGCCTTCCCTTGGAGTCCAGAGGCAGTTCACCCAGGTCACTAAACTTCCTGGAAGTAGAGCCGGAAGTCGAGAGTGCACGCTTCCACTGGGACTTCCTCCACCAGTTCCGGCTGTTGCTCTTTTCTGTTGTTATTGTTGTTGGTGTTTGTTTTCTTTCCTGGGTTCCTAGTTGTTCCTCTTCTTCCCTCCCAACTTTTCCTTCACCGAAAAGCACATCTACAAGTCTCACTGTTGTGTCTGTTCAGTTGTACACCAGGCTAGTCACCATTTACCACAGCTATCCTCAGGGCCTCTCTGACTTCGCCCTAAGCACTGTGTAGGTGAAACCCAGCTGCAGAGGAAAAAAAAAAAAAATTTCCCCTGGCAATAAGAAATGCTTGGGGTCTCAAGCCTTTAAGTTGGAAGCAGCGGCTCCTGCTGGGCTGGGATCCTTGAAATCAGAACGTCAGGCTGGGCTGCTGGTAGGCGGGCTGTGTCACGGGGCTGATGGCTTGTATACCTACAGGAGGAGTTCTCTGGCCACACCGTTGGTACAGCAGCTCCTTCCAGGCTCACTCATGGAGCAGGCATGGCGGCAGTCTTGGAGAAGAGTGCCAGCCCCGGTCAGAGGTAATTTTGTACTGCAGAAAGGTGATCAAGACCCCGGAGGAAGCACCCATGAGAACCAGGGGCGGGATGAGGGGGGGGATGAGATGGGGAGACACAGTGTGGGCTGCTGGGGAAGTGGACGACTCTGTTAAGACGAATTCACACAATATGCTTCCATGTGTATTTCACCTAGCCCAGTCCTTATAAGGGACGGATAGAGCTAAACTGACTAAGAGAAGTTCTTGGAACATTTTTTTTTTTGCTTAATCACATTGTCCCCGTTACCTGCCCTCCTGACAAATCACACGCTCGCCTCCTTTTGAGCAAAGAGAACGTGATGACAAGCTTCTTTCGCTATCTGGCCCCAATTCCCTCTTCAAAGGAATTGTAAGGCATCTTTTTCCCCGAAGCCCATGCTCCCCGCAGGAAGTTTAAAAGTGGCCTATTGTTTTCTCTGTCAGAAGCATGAATGGATTCCCGTTTCTCTTAGCAATGCCAACCTAGTATAACCTCCTGGATCATGACCTCGCTGCCAAGATGTGACTGTCACGCCGGGCCAGAACTGTGGCCACAGAAATAGTGCTCGTAAAGAGTGCTATTTAGAGCTAAAAACCCTTGTTTGCCCCTGGAAAGATGGGATTCTCTTTGGGTAGGAAACTTCACACAGAGCAGTGAGCTAGAGCAGGTACGCTCGGGGTTGATGGCAATCCCCCTTCTCAGGTCCTGTGAGACCTGCTGACCCAGGAAGATAATTGCGGCTGCTCCTGCTGGATATATAGAGTCATGCAGGTATCGGCTCCTTAGTCCTCGAGCTCTGACATCATTTTGTTTTTGTAAATACATCCCAGTGTAGGCACAGTGGCGATTATAAATTGGACGTCAGTTGTTGACTCTCTCTGTGACATTTTATGAGCTGGCTTCAGGCGATGGATGCTGGACTAGTAACATATATGTAGACTACATCTCAAGAGATGCCAAGAGAGGTTTACAGTCGTAGCAGCCCTGGTGACTCCAGTTGCAGCCCTGGGCTGTGATGCAAAGGACTGAAAGTACCATGGATTAGTTAATAAACTGATGGATGATGTCTCAATGAAGCCATGCACAGAGCTAGCAGGGGACCATTTGGGGAGAAGTGGGAAATGTCCAAATACTACCCATAGAAAATGCCACTTCTATATTTGAGAGCTGGCTATGACTAATTTAGACGACTATTTTAATTGCTTGAACAGCAGTCTAAGATTTCAGAGATTGCTAGGGTATTAGTAAGAGAGTTTCCCACTAAAGCCTTTCTTCTAGAGCAGGGGCGTGGCTTCACGGTAGACTGCTTGCTTAGCATTGGCGGGGCCTAGGTTCAATCCTTAGCACCCCCGTTTTAACAATTTGTTTTTCACTATCAAGATTTTTTTTTTCCTAATATGTTGTGTAAATTTAGTATGTAAGCCCGGTATGGTAGCTCATGCCTGTAAAGCCAGTCTTCAGAAACAGTCTTCAGAAAAGCCACACTGGGTGACAGTGTGAAACACTGTTTCAAATAACAAAACCAAGCCAAGTGGAAACTCCATCAGGAACAGTAGTGTAGGCCAGCCACAAGGAGGCTGAGACAGGAGGATTGTAAATGCAAGGCCCACTTAGGCTTCAGAGTGAGTTCAGGCTCAGCCTAGGCAATGACACCCTGTCTCAAAATAAAAAATTAAAAAGAATTGGGGATGAGGAGTAGAGCTCACTAGCGGGATACTTACCTCGGAAGCTTAAGGCCCCACTATGACAAGTCAATGCATAAATAAAGACAATTTAGTTATTTTGGTAATGTCAGGAAAAAAAATAGAAATGACTACATTTTTTTTTTGTCTGTTGTTTGAAGGCTTTTGAGTATTTGACTTTATTTAAGGCTTTTTCACACTTAAGATAATTTCCAATGCCAGGCGATGGTGGCGCACACCTTTAATCCCAGCACTCGGGAGGCAGAGGCAGGCGGATCTTTGTGAGTTCCGAGACCAGCCTGGTCTACAGAGCTAGTTCCAGGACAGGCTCCAAAGCCACAGAGAAACCCTGTCTCGAAAAACAAAACAAACAAACAAACAAAAAGATAATTTCCAAACCATACAAAAGAGATTCAGTTTTATCTATTAATGCATAAAAATTATGCCTATATCTTTTATTGTCTTTTGTTTTTAGAGATATTGCCACGGTAAGCAGACTCAGACCTGCTATGTAACAGTGTGTACATTTCATATTATATAATTGAATATTGTGAATTACAACCTTAAAAACGGAAGTTACCATAAAATGCAATGATTTATGTTATCCTATTCTGCATTCTATTATGCTTTTCATCTTTTAGTTTAAGCACCTTTTTTGTTAGGCTTTTTTTTTTTTTTTTTTTGAGACAGGGTCTCCCATGAAGTTCTGACTGGCCTGGTATTCTTTATGTAAACCAGGCTGGCCTCCAATTCACATAGATCCTCCTCCTGCCTCTGCTTCCTGAATGCTGAGATTAAAGACAGGCACAGCCCTGTCTGGTGTGTTAGACTTCTAAACTAAGTAAAGTTAGTAAATTTGGGGATATAGTGACTTAGTTATATTAGATGGATCCTAAAAACATTTTTACTAGTATTCCATATTTTAAACTTTTTATAATCCTATTTTACTTATTTTATAAGCTTTAGCATATTTTACAACTTGAAATTTCATTTACAAACCCCCCCTGCACCCCCTGAGGTAGAGGATTCTGGGGATTGGATCCATGATCTCATGCATGATAGGCAAACGCTCTACTCGAGCTACATCCCCGGGGTCTTGTTTTAAGGATGACCTTTCCCATTGATTTGAACCAGCATCTCATGAATTGATACTGTAGTCTTTTCAGAATAAAAGCCCCATGCAGTGTTTAGTTTATGTTTAAGGTGGACATACTTGACATGCTTGAAAACTCTGAGATCTTGTTGCTACTTCGCCAAGAAATCCTGCATCCATTTGAGAGAGAAGATGAGAATCCCATCTCCCCAGTGACATCCAATGCCTCCTTTTGACTCTGCTACATCCTGTAAACTAGAGCTGGTACCTTGAGTTCAGACTGCTAGGAGAGTGCCCGTTCAGATTCAGCCCAAATGCAACGCTTTCATAAGACAAAGGGAATCCATTAGACCCTCGCCAGTTCAGAGATGGGTGTTGTAGTCAAAGACTGCCGATAGCAGAGAAAACAACACAGTTAGAGGTGATTATGAAGCACTAAGCCTATGCTTATTAATTCTTTAGGATAATTGATAGCTATTGACGGCAGAACCCTTTCACTAATAAAACTGGCTTAAATTGGGAAATAATTTGGTTCTTAAGACATTACTAAAAAAAAAAAAGGCTCCTGCTTGCTTAACTCTGCTAAGGATTTTTTTTTTTTTTTTATTTTTGGCATGAGCTTCTGAATTCGTCTACCCAGTCTGTGCCTGTTAAAGTAGCAGTCATTTGCGAACCAATTTTTTTGTAACAAATGTAAGAAAGTGAACGACCTTGCTGGTGCATGAAGACCGGCAACAGAGAGCTGGTTGTATCCTACAGCGCGACCGGTACCTACAGAGAAGCTAGCGTCCCGTGTATGGTTCTTCACTGACAAGCGGATCACTAATTTCACTTATCTTAAAATATTTTAATAGTTCAGGCTAATAATCATGAATTTTAGGGGGATGTCGAGGCTTTGTGGCAAGACCCTATTTTTGACACTATTAGTTTTAATAAGGTGCTTTACTGCTGAGCTAATGATACGCTGTTGGTAGTATTTCTTATAGCTATCTTCAATAGTCATATTCAGGCTAGTGTGAATGTAATAATCATGTCTCAATCAAACCATACTTAGTATGACAAATATTGCATTATACTGTAATTTAGGTATTCACACTTCTGATAAAAGGCCTAATTCGACTCCTTGAGGAACCAGGAAAACGCTATTGATTTTAGGCTGGAATGGAAAGTAGCAGTTATTTATATTGCAAGATAGAAATCGCTTCCTAATTAAAATTAAATCTAGAGAAATTAAGAATCTCATGGCCTCATATGTAACAGTACACAGTCTTAAGTGAAAAATTATATTTGTATCAGTTGCGTTCCTGCATGGGTTTCTGGGCACAAAGAGATTTGTGGTTCCTCTTAGTAGAAGCAGACGGTCTTGGCTTCTTAAACTTTCCCTAATTCTTCTCTGTAGGAGCATTGCGGTGGACCGGATGATTCGGTGCAGTGTGGCTGATGCGTCTTTCTTTTCCCTTTTTAAGAAAATGTCAAGGAGATTTTTGGGCAGACTATTATCCACCATCACATCCCTTTTAACTGGGACTGCGAATTCATCCGACTGCACTTTGGGCACAATCGCAAGAAGCACCTGAACTATGTGGAATTCACTCAGTTTCTGCAGGTGAGCACCCCTGCTGGACACTTGTATTCTCTGACACAGGGACAGAGGAAGTCCCCATCTCACCCTGTTCTTCATTGCCCGCTCACTGAAGCAAGGTCTTGCAGTCATTGTTTTTCCAGTGTGTACTTCTGTTTATTTAAATGCTCACCTTATATTATCCCTACTTCATTTTTCTACTTTCAGCTTGTTTGATTGAATTCTAACTACGTGAGATTAGGAGTTCTTTTACCTCTCACAGCCAAGCACAAACTTGGACATATTCCACCTGTGTCTTTCCTTCCTTCCTTCCTTCCTTCCTTCCTTCCTTCCTTCCTTCCTTCCTTCCTCCCTCCCTCCCTTCCTCCCTCCATCCTTCTCCTTCTCTTTCTTTCTTTTTTCTCCCCAAGACAGGGTTTCTCTGTGTAACCCTGGCTGTCAGGGAACTTGCCCTGTGGAGCAGGCTGGCCTTGAACTCACAGTGATCCTCCTGCCTCCATACTCATCCTTTCTATAGTTCTGTCACGAGTCTATTTAGATCGATAGTCATTGGAATTACTGTTGTTTCATAAATAGAGCCCTCCATGCCTGAGTAAAGGAAAATGAAGAATTCCGAGACTTTTCTCATATGGGAATCGCTCTTTCTTATTCCATCACTAAACTTTGGTTTGATGGGATGTTGACTTTTAAAGCATTTCTTGTTTGCTCTCTGCCTTGTGGTGTTGACGCTAAGAAGCCCAGTGCCGTTCTGATTTCTCTTGCACTCTGGAGGGTTTTAGGGTTCCCTCTCCCTGCCCTCCCCACCCCATCTCATTACCAGTTTTTTACCTGATTGTTTCCAGGTTTTAATCTCTTCTTATTCAAGAAACTGGAATAAGGGCATGCATAGATAGCAGTCTCGAAGAAACTTAGTTCCAGGGAAAAGTGATAGGACAGAGGGGATAAAAAGAAGTACAAGAAAGAGAGCAGTGGCTCCAGGAGTGAGAGAATGCTCACAGGCTGCAGGCTATTTCCTGAGACTTCGTTTATGGGGTCTAAGGCAAAGAGGGACTTGCTACTAAGGGGCATAATATGGGCAGTTCTCTATTTCGATTGGCAGATTTGATTTACAAATCTTTACTGCCTGTATTTCTTCCCACAATGTGCCCAGTTTTCATCCTATGAATACACAAGTATAACTAGGTGTGAGATGGGAACTAGCAGGGCCAGCCAGATAGCTCAGTGGGTAAAGGCACTTGCCACCGAGTCTGATGAGCTGAGTTCAATCCCTAGGACCCACATGACAGAAGGAGAGAACCAACTACCATAAACTGTCCTTTGACCTCCACATGCATGCTCTTGTGTGTCCCTCCTTTTTATAAAGTAATACCTTTTTAATTGAAAAAGAATTAAAGATGGCAAATGAAGGTTTTTCCTTAAAAGCTCACTTAGAGGACACGATTTGCCTTGTTGCCCACGTACAGCCAAAACAAGTTCATGCTGGGTTGGCTCCCCCTACCCTCCTACAGAATATAACTGGGAATGCATTTGAATAGAAACTATCCATATTTAATTGCTGACAGGGAAGAGAAACTTTCCCATTATTTGGAGGAGGGTGCATGTACAACTGAATACAGGTGGGAGTCCTGGGTTACCTGCAGGTTGCTAGGTGCATTGTTAGGAAAAGGTGTGCATGGCCCATACCAAGTGGAGCCATTCCCCATGCTGGTCTGCCTTGCCTCGTTGATGACATTTATTGATATATTTACTTTTAATCATTTTGCTGGACATTTGGTAGGATCTCATAAGAAAACTTCCATTCTCAATTTTCCTTTTCTTTTCTCTGAGGCTGGTTCACAACTGAAGACTGTGCTTCCCTCTTCCCAGCATTCACGTTGCCCTGCCTCTACTTCCTGCCTGGCTACTGGCCAGTTAGCATTTTATTAAAAATGCAAGTGACAGGATAAAAGACCATTGTCCTACAGCATTCCCGCCCCCCATTTTCTTTTTGGTTTTTCGAGACAGGGTTTCTCTGTAGCTTTTGGAGCCTGTCCTGGAACTAGCTCTTGTAGACCAGGCTGGTCTCTGCCTCCCGAGTGCTGGGATGAAAGGCGTGTGCCACTGTTGATTGCCTTGGGTGGGTCACTTAGTCTAGGGGTTGTAACCCACCCTGCAAACAGTTACTCCAGGGTCACGGAGGGGTGCTATCTGGAAGATAAATGGGCTAGGAAAGAAGGAGGAGGCCATGCTAAGTTTGTTACAGCCTCCGTTTATTAGGGTCCTGGTTGCTGCTTATATAGCCCCCCTGGATGAGGGCTTGGGGGGCAGGGCACGGGATCTTGCCACGTGGTCCAGGTCACGTAGGCCAGGAGGTTAGGTGATGATACTTTGGCCAGGAAGTCGTGAGTTGACACACCTAGTTCCCTGGATAGCTGGAATGTGAGGCGGGTTCCGCTAACAGATAACAGCTAATTACGGCTGAGGTGGATGTGGGGCAGGTTCTGTCAATAGAACGATTCTTAACATAATTATGGGTGTGGGGTTCTCTGCAGACTCCCCAGGGTGATGGTTCCTGTAATGATTTTAGGAGGAAATGGCTCCTGACATGCCACCACCTCCCGGCATTATTTACTAATTCTTATAACTTACATTTATCCCATAATTCTTGTCTGTGTTAGCAATGTGACTTGGTACCTTTTTCAGCAAGGCAGTCACATCTTGCTTCCTCTTAGGCTGGGTCACGACTGCAGACTGTATATTTGGTGTTTTGCCTACATGTATGTCCACGTCAGGTCACCTAAAACTGGGGTTACAGACAGTTGTGAGCCACCATGTGTGTGCTGGGAATTGAACCCGGATCTTCTGGAAGAGCAGTCAGTGCTCTTAACCTCTGAGTTATCTCTCCAGTCCAGAAACCAAGTCTTTAATTCAGTTTCTGGGTAGTCAAGGATTGCGCTGAACTTCTCATCCTTCAATGTCCAACCTCTGGAGTGCTGGAATTACAGGTGCTGGTATAGATTTTGTACTTCTAGCAGGGTCCCAGGATTGTTTGATTCTCATGTTACCTACAGAGCTGTCTGGAGTTCTTGACCCCTTGAAAGATTTAGAAGGTTTGATATACTCGTCTTTAGCTCGCCACCTTGCTAAGAATTTTCAAATTTTTATCGTGAAATCTCATGTACATACAGAAAACCATATAAAACAAATATATAGCATAATGAACTATGAAACAAATACTTGCTAATTTTAGTGACTTTAATTACCATTGAGATATCAAAGTTCATGGAAAAATATAATTAAAACCAGATGTTATACTCCCAGGCAGTGGTGGTGCACGCCTTTAATGCCAGCATATGGGAGGCAGAGGCAGGCAGATCTCTGAGTGAGTTCGAGGACAGCCTGGTCTACAGAGTGAGTTCCAGGACAGTCAGGGCTACAGAGAAACCCTGTCTCAGGAAAACAAAACAAAACAAAAAAACAAGCAAAACAAATGTTGTGGAGCATGCCCATAATCCCAGTACTTGAGAGGTATAGACAGAAGACTCAGAAGTTCAAGGCCAGCTTGACTACACAGAGAGTTTAAAGCCAACCTGGGCTACATTAATTTAAGTCTATTTTTTTAAAAAAGATATATATATATATGCACACATATGTAAAAAATAAATAAAAAGGGTGAGACTACAACAAAATATTTCATCTCTGTCTATATCCATCCATCCATCCATCCATCCCTCCCTCCCTCCATCCATCCATCTGTCTGTCCATCCATTCATTTGTGGGTACAGGGTATAAAATCTGGGCCTCATGTATGACAGGTAAACTTTGAATCAGTGAGTCTCCCAGAATCCCAAAGAATTTTAAGTATTAAGAAGGGGTAAGGGGCTGGAGAGATGGCTCAGCGGTTAAGAGCACTGACTGCTCTTCCAGAGGTCCTGAGTTCAATTCCCAGCAACCACATGGTGGCTCAAAACCTCTCTGTAATGAGATCTGGTGCCCCCTTCTGGCCTGCAGGCAGGGTACTGAATATATAAATAAATAAATCTTTAAAAAAAAAAAAAAGAAGAGGTAAGACAGAGCTTTGGTGAATGAATGGCAATGATAATGCCTAATCTTACCTTTGTATGATATTTAAATATGACTGCAGTTTCCAGCTACATGGGGCATGAACATGGCATATGAATACACATCATGTGTCATGTCAGCACATCCATGTGGATTCCATCATGAACATGGCATCTGCATACATGTCGTGTGTCTCGCCAGCACATCCGTGTGGGTTACACCATGAACATGGCATCTGCATACATGTCGTGTGTCTCGCCAGCACATCCGTGTGGATTACATCATGGGTGCCCAAGACAGAAATGCTCTGGCTTTAATTTTTCCAGCATATCCTGGGGTACATTTTACTGTTTTTATTGAAATATCAATATTGGTTTTACAGTAGTTCCAAACATCAGAGAGTTTCTGGCTTGTTTTAGAGTTTGAGAGCGACTGTGCCCCAGTCTGACAGAGTGATAATAAGCACAGCTTGTACGGTTTCCTGTCTCTAGCTTCCATTTCAGAATTAGGAAGTATTGCATTGCCATTTGCTGGAGTTTCACACTGAGTTCTTTTTTTTTTTTTTTTAATCATTTGAAAAAAAAAACCTGGTGTCTGACGCAGAGAGGAGGAGAGAGACTGGCTCTGATTGCGACATTTAAGAGTGAGAAACTGAAAATGAATGTCAGCTCTTGATTCAGGAAGTTCTCATGGGTGGCAAGAAAGTAAATCACTGTGTATTATAGCAGCCGGGAGAAAGCCCTGAAACCGCGGTGCGCTTTGTTTCCAGAGATGGAAACTTTCCAAGTAAAACCCAAAGGTCTCCCCCTTCCCCCACAACACTTTGGTTCCCGCCAGCTCCGTTCCATTTTCTTCCCCCAAGGAATACCAGGTATAGCCTCTGTCAGAAAGCCCCCCCCCCCCTAGAACAGTTCAGAAGCTTGGTTGTGACGGACATGCTGGGGAAGGCCGTCTGTCCTTCCTTTCTTTGCAGAATATGTGCTTGGAATATGTTCCAACCATTTTAACGCTGTTTCTCTTTCCTCTGCAGGAACTGCAGTTGGAACATGCAAGACAAGCCTTTGCGCTCAAAGACAAGAGCAAGAGTGGTGTGATCTCAGGTCTGGATTTCAGTGACGTCATGGTCACCATTCGGTCCCACATGCTCACTCCTTTTGTGGAGGAGAATTTAGTTTCAGTAAGTAAGAAGACAGGCTTTCACTTCCCTGCTTTGAACCTCGGGTTCTGGAATACCTTCTTTCTTATGTCCACATGGCTCTTAACTAACCAGGCTTTATGTTTAGGTGGTAGAAGTTTAAAGAGTGTGTGTGTGTGTGTGTGTGTGTGTGTGTGTGTGTGTGTGTGTGCTGAGTGGTCTTTTCTCAGTTTCTAACTTCATCCAGAGCTACCTTCTTGCTCTCATGTATTTTCAAACTGTTGATTTCCGTTTACAGTGTCCAGTCCAAGGGACACCAGAGTTTGTAGACAAGAGACAGTGATTGCTGTATTTCAGGGCATCCGTGCCTTCATCTTGGCTTCTGTCACCTCCACCCCATGCTCTGGCAGCCTAGTTAGGACGCTCCTTCCTCTGTGCGCTGGAGGGATGGTCACTGGCTCATGTCAGAAAGCCTGGAGGAAGCATGGGGCCACCAGCCTCTGGAGGCATGGCTCTCTGCCCCTTCACCTGTGCATTCAGAGTGTGTGTGTCCCAGACACAGGTCTTTTGTTCTGTCCAAGTGGGGACCCACAGCCAATTCATGCCACTCACTTCCTTGCGCGGGGTGAAACTCTCCTCACTCACGTGTTTCTTTGTGCACGCTGTGTTGTGTGGATGTTTTTGATTACTGCTTGTTTGGGATGGAGGGAAGCCAATGGGCCTGCTGTTGTTTCAGCTGAAGGTCATTATCCCCGACTTAGACTGGGGTAGAAAGATCAACTTCTGGTCTTTCTCCTCGGTGAATTTGAACGTGGAGCCTGTCACTCTCCCCTGACAACCCACCCCCCCTTTTGTGCCTTCACCTCATACCACACTAAAGATGAAAGGAAGGGCCCAGAAGGAATCGGGGAGGGAAGGAGAGAAGAAAGGAAGAAATTCCAGAAGGAAGCATTCGCTCAGCCTCAAAATACAAAATCCATTTTGCATTTTCCAACTTGGTTACGTGGCTGTTGCCTCAGTTTACCAAAATACGGTCACGACCCTCAGAGGAAAATATTAAGGAATCTGAGTCCTGCGTTTGGTATCCAGATTGACATTAATAAAAATAAAATCTATACGGGGGCAGGCGGAGACATTTGCCCGTTGTTACCTATATGTATAAGGTGGAGGATTTAAATGTCAAAGGGAAACCAGAGCATCACACTGCTTGTGATCGACTCTTCTGACTGGGATTGTGACCTTGATGTTTCTATCAGTATTTCTGTGAGTTTTAAACACTGACAATTTTCCAGCCCCTCTGCCTTGTTTTGTTTGTTTGTTTTGAGACAGGGTTTCTCCGTAGCTTTGGAGCCTGTCCTGGAACTAGCTCTTGAAGATCAGGCTGGTCTTGCTTGAACTCACAGAGATCAGCCTGCCTCTGCCTCACAGTGCTGGAGTTAAAGGCATTTGAGGCAGAGGCCCCCTTCCACCTTGTAACTTTGAAGTGAGACTTTTAGAAACTGAACAAACAAACCAAGAAGCAAAACAACACAAAATCCTTCTCTTTTGAGGCTGTACCTAAGTGATGGGCAAAGGGAGAAGTTTCTCGGCCTCCAGAGATAATGAAGGCCACTTGCCTGCTATGCTGTGAGTGAGCTCTGTGGCCCAGAAGCACCAAGGATGTAACTTAAGAGAGAACCTTTGCCGGATCTTCTGTACATTTGGGGTGCTTTGGGAGCTGTGGTTTGCATGATGCAGGATCAGAGAGCCACACAAACTAGGTATCTTTTGTTTTGTTTTGTGAGACAGGGTTTCCTTGTGTAACCCTGGCTGTCCTGGAACTCACTCTGTAGACCAGGCTGGCCTTGAACCCAGAGATCTACCAGCCTCTGGCTCAGGGTACTGGGATTAAAGGCATGCAATCACCACCTGATGCAAACTAGGTATCTTAAGAATAACCATAGCTTTTAAAAAATTGAGAAAAGTTGATGTCATGAAATGGTCTCAGGGATGGAGAGATAGCTCAGTAGTTAAGAGCACTGCTCTTCCAGAGAACTTGGATTCAATTAGCAACCACATGGTGGCTCACAACCATCTGTAACTCCAATTCCAGGAACCTGGACACCCTCCTTTGGTTTTCTCAGGCACAAGGCACACATGTGGTGTATCACACACATGTAGTCAAAATACCAGTATACATAGAATATAATAATAAATTTTAAATGGTCTTAAAATCTAAGGTTGCTGAGACTGAAGGGGTGGCTTAGTGGTAGCGTCCATAGAGAAGTTTAGAGAAGCCTTGACTTCAATCTGCAGCATGGAAAAAAAATAAAGTTGTGTTTTTGTGTATGTACACGGGAAAAGTAAATATTTTAGGAAATATTCCTTATATTATCCGTTGATATTTTTCCAGGACTAGCAGGCATTGCATAGTTGAGGGTCTAAAAGAATCCTGTTTAAATAGCCAGGTTTTGATCTGCAGTAATTGTATTTGTTGTTTCTGACCTTAGCGGTGGACGAACCATGAACTCCAGCTTCCAGATGTTGCTTTCTTCTTTAAAATCTCAATTGCCTATGCTTCCCTGAGGGTGCAAAGTGCCCCTTGTCTTAGTTAGGTATTTATAGGCTGGTAGTTAATTGTTTTAATGATGGAGACTCCTTCGGGTCCACTTTGAGAGAAAAGAATAAATGCAGAGTCCAAACCGTGTTTCTTCCTTTGAGTTTTAAATGTTTTGTGTTGCCGTTTCCTAGGCTGCCAGAGGAGGCACTTCTCACCAAGTTAGCTTCTCCTACTTCAACGCGTTCAACTCCTTACTCAACAACATGGAGCTGGTTCGTAAGATCTACAGCACTTTAGCAGGCACGAGGAAAGATATCGAAGTCACAAAGGGTAAGATTTAAAAATCGGCTGCAATCTTCGAATCTGTGCTTTTCATCAGATAGACGCGGGGTCGGTCCAAGTCTGCCCCAGAACAGCCGGAAAGTCAGTTGCCACACACGTGTGCGTTTCACTCAAGCTTATGCTTCACGTGGGCCCCGAACCCCAGGTGCCTCTAATGAGACACCGAGGCGGGAATGCTAAAGTGCCTTTGACAGTTTTGAAAAGAGCCTTGGCCCGACCTGTCACACAGGTCAGTGGCAGTGTGGCAGCAGCTTGTTTGTACTGGGAGCGAGTTGCCACCGAGAGGAGCAAGCCCACTCTCCACGGGTGAGTGGCGACAGGATGTTTTGGGAGACCTGAGAACAGCCACGTTTATCCCGTGACTCTGGAGACCAGCGTGAATAAGCAAGAGAAGCGAGAACTAGAACGTCATGGTGTCGTCATCGAAACCGGTTTATCTGTTCTGCAACAGTTTTCAAGCAGGACTTGTATTGAAATTTAGTTTTAGATGTTTAGAAAAGTGCAAACATTCTTTTGTTTCCTGTTTCTATTAGGCTCTTGAGATACTTAACCTTTGTTTCTTTCTCTTCCAGAGGAATTTGCCCAAAGCGCCATACGCTATGGACAAGTTACTCCACTAGAAATTGATATCCTGTACCAGCTTGCAGACCTATATAACGCTTCTGGGTAAACTGCCCTGTCATGCCTGATGTTCAGGAAGGGGAGGGGGGGACACGTTTTAGATTTGATGTATACCTTTCCTTTTACCAGCGGTCTTTTCAGAGTACAGATTCTTAGCAAGAGAAATAGAAGGAGAGAGAAGACAGAGGGTTCAGAAGGGAGAGGGATGTGGGGGGTGGAGGGAGGAGGGAGGAAGGGAGAGAGGAGGGGAGCAAGGGGACAGACGCAAAGAGAGAACGGGTTGAAGCAAAGAGCCAAGCAGAATGGAGATGTAAAAGAAGAGGTTAGGAGTGAGAAGAAGAGGGAGAAGGAAGAAAAATGAGTAGGCTAGGGAGTTGGAGAGAGGGTTTAGTGTAGCCCTTTCTCAAAGTGTTCTGAATTTAAAGAGGTTTGCAGGAATTTGCTTAAGTCTGTAAATTCATGGAAATCGGCTGAGTACATGGAAGAATGTTGTATTGAGGAATGGTGTTTCCTTTTTGATTGCCACAAACACTCATCTTCTGAAGAGTGTGTACCAGTTTGTGTTGGAGAGCATTATTTTCTTAAGCTGTGCCTCATACATCATCCCGCTTCCCCCAGAGGCAAGCTCAGATGTTCATGCTTTTGTTTTTTTTATAAGTTAAAACCAAAAATTTGTGTAGAGAGCATTTAACATGCAAAGACGCACAAATTCACGGAAGGCCCTCATCTACAAAAACCCAATCAACGGACAGGGTTAAAGCGGTGTACAGTCTGTTAACAACCTGGGTTATTGTTGTTTCTCCCAGGCACCTGTGGTAGTTCATTCAGTAATAATATCAGAAATACTAGGCCCGAGGAGGTGGCTCTGCAGTTAAGGACACTTGCTCTTTGTGCAGAAGACTCAGATGTGATCCCAGTATCCACTGGGTGGTGCATCCCTGCCTGCAGCTCCAGCTCCAGGGGATCCAAAACTCTCTGGCTCCAAAGGGAGCTTGCACTCACATGCATATACCCTCATATATACAGACACGTGCAAATATACATAGTTAGAAATAATTTTGAGATATCTGGAGACTGCGGAAGTTGGTTATGCGTACGTGATTATATTGCCTGCTTGCTGTACGGTGCATTGCTGGATGGGATGGGATGCATAGTCGTTCAGCTGCCTTGGGCATCAGAGGGATTTGGTGATTGACATAAACTCCCAGGCCACGTCTCAACCTTCTAAAATTCACACTTTTAGGCACATGTTTTGAGCCTCTTTCTTGTAAATGAATGTTTTTTTTAAAAGTCCTTAAAACTACATCTACATCTGAAGTGACTATTTTTTTTTAGCTGGTTTGCAGAATGTGGTTATTTTTAAGTCAGTTTTGGCACCCACAGTGCTGCATTCATATGATTCTAAACTCAGGGGCTTTGAAGAAAAACGGTGTAAAAGAAGGCTCCTTCCACCCTGTGCCTCCTCTTGAAGCCGGCCAACCGTATTTACCCTTCTTGCTTCTAACCTTCCTTCTGGGACACTGGGGTCTTGTGCATTCTGGAGAGGGTCTGTGGACCTTGGCTTCAGTGTGAATTCTTTGTTCACTGTTGGTGTCCATCACTGGGGTCTCATTAGATCTGTTCCCTCCTCAGTGACCTCCAGAGGCTTTTGATTTTGTTGTAAATAAGATCTGAAGGCTTATTGTTTTTTTCCTCACTAAAAATGGTCATAGAAGGTAAATAAGGAAATGGCCCCTTTTAAATGCTAGCTCTTCAGGGATTGGAGGAGAAAGGTGTGTTCCATGGGAGGGGGCTGTCAGTATCTAATGATTCTCTTTGCCACTTTTCTCCCTTAAGGCGCTTGACTATGGCAGACATCGAGAGAATAGCTCCGCTGGCTGAGGGGGCCTTGCCTCACAACCTGGCGGAACTTCAGAGACAGGTATGAGTTGACCATCAACAGCAGTGACGTGGGTGAGGGTCACCAGCCTGACGATGTCAATCGACATGAATATTAACGACTCTAGAGCCCCTAGCTCAGCGGTTCTGTTGACCCATACCTGGTCTACAGAGCTAGTTCCAGGACAGGCTCCAAAGCCACAGAGAAACCCTGTCTTGAAAAACAAAAACAAAACAAACAAACAAAAAAAGATATTTTGACGTGATGACTAGTTTTTGAGTTTCATTCTTCTAACTTATTAAGATAAGGAGTTCAAACAGTTGTGGGTGTGACCTCCTTTCCAGTCATTTACCTAATCATCTTTAAAGAGGAGTGTTCAGGCCACTTTGTAAAGAGTATAAACATAAATCTATATATTTAAGCTTTTATATATATGTATGTATGTATGTATGTATGTATATGTATATATCACTTTTTTAAGTTTCAAAGCATTTTGCAAACAGTCTCTGCGATTGTGCCTAACAGATTACAAGAGGGAAAAGGAAATGTATCTAATTAGTGAACCAGAAAGAATTTTTTTCTTTAATGTTAAATATGATAGAAACAGGGCTCATGTCTTGTAATGTTAATATTGCTCCATTTTGGACTTCTAAATGTTCTCAGTAGAAAAAGCCAGACCCATGAGATGGCCTCCAACACTGAATGGAACCTTTTTTTTTTTTTTTAAACTAGCCTTGTTTTAAATGGGATCCTGAACTGCTAAGCATTCGAGCAGGCTTCAGTTGTAGCAGAGGTTCACGGGCCTTGTGGAGACTGAGGTTTAGGGAGCTGGCCTCTTCCTTCTGATGCGTCACTGGTCTGATCCTTGAGGAACCTCTATTTCTCATTGTTCTTTATGAGGCTGTGTGATGTTCGGGGAGATAGGGAGGGGATGTGGGAAACAGAAGGACAGGGGACAAGAGGGATAGGAAGGAGCAGATTGCCTTTCTCCTCACGGGAGTCCCGGGTGAGCAGCTGGGGTGAGCTTGCTGTTATTCATCCTTGTCAGTTAGGTCAATGAGAAATCAAAGTACTCAGCCAGGTATGGTGTGAAGTGCCTGTGACCCAAGCACTCAGTAAGTGGAAGCAGAAGGATTGCCGTGAGTTCAAGGCCAGCCTGAGCTATGTGGCAAGACTCTGACTCCAAAAAATTGAACACACAGAAAAGATGTCTTGACTGAGGAAAACAGAAATACTTCTGCTTGAGGTCCTTAGACTTGCCTTCTGAACCAGCCTTGGCTGCGTAGCAGATTTGAGTTTGGCTTGGGCTACATGCAAAGGTATATTAGAGAGGGAATGAAGGAGAGAGAAGAGAGAGATTAGAAGTTTCTTTTGTGTTCGGGGGGGGGGGGGGTTGAACCTACATACCAGTCAAATACTCTACTTCAAGCTATATTTGAAGCTAAACAGTGATCCCCATCTCATCATTACTGGCCTTGAACTCTCTTTGTAGTGGAGGTTGGTCTTGAACTTGGATCCTCCTGCCTGCATCTCCTGAGTGCTGGGGTTACAGCTTGTAACAGCACACCTGTTCTATGAGTGCTGGGAATTGAACTCAGGGCTCTGTTGTGTGATGTTTTACTATTTTCTCTTTCGGCTTTTTGAGGGGCCCACCACCCAGCTCCCAAATAAATCACACACAGACACTTATTCTTACTTTGAATGCCAAGTCTTAGCTTAGCTTGTTTCTGGCCAGCTTTTCTTAAATTAACCCATCTACCTTTTCCCTCTGGGTTTTTATCTTTCTTTCTTTCTTTTTTTTTTTTGATTTTTATCTTTATTTCTGTATACCTTTCTTTACTTCTTTCTCCGTGGCTTGCTGTGTAGCTAGGTGACTGGTTCCTGATGTTCTCCTCTCTTGGTTCTTCCTCCTCCCGGATTTCTCCCTCTATTTATTCTCTCTCCCTGCCAGCCCCGCCCATCCTTGCTCCTGCCTCGCTATTGGCCGTCCATCTCTTCATTAGGACCATCAGGTGTTTTAGACAGGCACAGTAACACAGCTTCACAGAACTAAACAGATGCAGTCTAAACAAAAGTCACACACTTGAAAATGATATTCCCCAACATTGTTCACATTAGACAGGCATTGTACTGATGGAGCTGTGTCCCCAGCTCCCCAAATGGAAGTTGTGGTTTGAAGAAACCGAGTTAAATAAAAGTTAATAGAAGGCTGCAGAGAAAAAGATGCACACATTTTTAAGACTTGTAATCGTTTGGGAGTTAAAACCAGGTTGTTCCTGTGTGAAAACGGGCAAAGGAACCTCCTCTTTTTCTCTCATGGTGTCCTCACATTTACTTTTCAACTGTGTGGAGAAATGATCTACAGGAACCTTCTTGGGCATATAGCTCTGTGTGTGTGTGTGTGTGTGTGTGCGTGTGTGTGCACGCGCATGTGTTGCCTCTATGTGAAATTATAACACAGCTCTATGCCATTTGCTCAAAATGAACTGAGCTGTGCTCCGCTATCAGTGGTCCTCAACCTTCCTAATGCTGTGACTCTTGAATACAGTTCCTCATAATGTGGTGACCCCCCCATCATAAAATTATTTTTATTGCTACTTTATAATTGTCATTTTGCTACGGTTGTGAATTGTAATGTAAATATCTTATAGGCAACGCCCGAAGGGGTCAAGGCCCACAGGTTGAGAGGCACCGACTTAGATATTCATGGGTTGATTTCATTTTTATTTCATGAGTATTGTTCCTCAGTCTTAGGGTTTTTGTGTAGTTTGTAGTCTCGTGAACTGTCTTTGATCTTGCGTTTGTGAATCCACGGAGGAAAACATTACAGTTTACTGATGAGTTCTACAAAGGTGAAGCCTGTTCTTAAAAAGGAGGAAATCAGGTTTATATGCAAGCTATTATTGACTTATTAGCCATTTATCTCATTAAAAATTTTACATTGGAAAATACCACAGTTTCAAATGCATCCGAACTCCCCTACGCTGGGAGGAAAGTATACATACATTGTTTTATAGACAAAAACAAGAAAATAATTAAAGTCTATATATTTTACCTCTACCTGCTTGGTTCTCTGTACTGTCATGGTTTTGGGTTTCAGTCTTACTTTGTAAGGCTAAAAATATTTGAATTGCATTAGAGGGTTGGGAACGTCATAGGTGTGGCTTGGAGCGTCTGTTTTGTGTTCCCGAGCTGTACCTTGCTCCTCTGACCACACATTCGGCTCGTGTAGAACCCTGCCCTGTTGTTCCCAGACACTTGCTGTAAAATTGACTTTGGCCATTCTTGTTCTCCCACACTGGTGGGTGTTATTGGAAGAGGCCTTCTCTCCATTGGGCTGGCAACCTACATAGAGCAGCCTGGAGTAGGCTTGACTCACCAGCTGACACTATCCCAGCCTACATTTAACAAAAACAAAAAACCCAAAACAAATTTTAAGAGAAGGGGCGGGGGATAAAAAGAAAAAAAAAATGGACCTCTCTTCAAATGAAATCTCAAATTCCTGAGGGAGCCAGTTAAGATCATTTAAGAATCTCAACTGTGTTTTGCTTTGAAAAACACTTCATTAGGCTTGTTAAATATCAGCCTCACAGTCATGATCGGAGCCTTAAGGGGGGGGGGGGAAGCGCCCTTCCCTTTGGCCCGTTTGCTCACGGAAGGTGATCATTTTAGTGATGAATATTTTCTTTCTCTCTAAATGCTAAAAACTCAGCACATAGTCATTACCAGGGAAGACGCTATAGGGACATTCCTTTTATGAATATTTATGATGTGAAATCTATAGCATTAATTACATTAATTTGCATAGATGATTACAAGGGAACCAGAAGCTGTAGTGATAACTAAGCCTTAAGAAGAAAAAAAGTCTCAGTAACCCTACTCTCGTGTGTTTTCTTACAAATGCTGTTTAATGGGAATGAAGGTGACATTTCTGTCAAAAGGCATTTGGGCGTTTATAGCTTGAGATGTTTTAGCTAAGAGTTAAAGCACAGAATAATCCTTCAGTTTTCATAGGATTTTGCAGGCTTATAAACACTCTTTGAAGAAAGGGAGTTGAAAGAAAAACCTATATTGTTGAACTCAGGAGAAAATTCCCTTGTGAATAAGGGAATTAGTGGTTGCTTGATGCTTCTTTGGGATCATAGACCCTATTATTTTATAAGAATCCTCCACCCCCCTTTAAGATAGGACCCCAGATTTACTTTAAATTTATTTTTTAAATTTTTATTTTTTATTTTATGTTTTTGAATATTTTGCCTGTATATATGTATGCATGCATGCACGCATGTCTGTATGTATGTATGTATGTACATTTAGTACTTGTGGAGGCCAGAAAAGGGCATCTTTGGAAGTGGACTTTTAGGTGGTTGTGAGCCTCTGTGTGGGTACTGGGAACTGAACTTGAGTTCTCTGGAAGCTCCCCCTCCCCCCCCAGCTTTAGCCTATATATTTAAAGCCAGCTTTTTTCCCCTTGAGGTATAGTCTCCTGTAGCCCAAATGGGCCTTGAGTTTATCATAACTAAGGATGACCTTGAACTTGTGAGTCTCCTGCCTCCATTCCCTTAGAACTCGAGTTCATGTCTGACTTACCATGTCCAGCTAATGGCTTTAAGGTTTTTTTTTTTTTAGTTTTGTTTATTGTGGCTGTATTTGTATGTGCGTGTGCGTATGAGTGGAGATACACATGTGTCATGGCACATGTGTGGAGCTTAGAGGACATCTTTGGCAGCAAGTTCTCTCCTTTCACCCTGGCTTCTGGGGCTCAAACTCGGATCATAAGACTTGCACAGCGAGCCCCTTAGCTGCTGAGCCACCTCGTCAGATGCCACTGCCTCCTCTTCTCCTTATGAAAAGCTGAGCCACCTCATCAGATGCCACTGCCTCCTCTTCTCCTTATGAAAAGCTCGTTACAATGAAGTAGATATTTTATCCTTTTGTTCCGGTATCTTATAGAGCAGAGTAAATAGTCTCATGCTGATAGTGCTAAGTTCCAGACGCAGACATTGATGTAGACAAGTTATTCTGGTGCAGGACCCGTGGACTAGCATCTGAGTCGCAATGAGATTTATTTCATTGCTTTATCTCATGGTTATCCTGGATTTTGTTAGAACCATGAACATGGGTAGGACAGTAGTCATTAGAGATTTTAGATGTGATCTGTCTTCTCTGGTCTGGAACTCGTAGAGATCTGTCTGCCTCTTTCCCCTGAGTGCTGAGATTAAAGGCCTGCTCATCACTCTAGGCAATTTTGATACTGCCCTAAAAGGAAGGTTTTTTTTGGTACGGGGGGGGGGGGGGGGGGGGTTCATGCCTGTAATTCCAGTGCTTGGAAAGACAGGAGGGTCAATGATTAAAGGACATCCTCAGCTATGTAGCAAGTTCAGGGCCAGCCTGGGGTCTGAGACTGTCTCAGAAAACGTAATAAATGGGATTGGTCAGGTGACTCAGCATGTAAAGGCACTTGCCACCAAGCCTGACAATCTTAGTTTGAGCCTCAGAACCCACGTGGTGGAAGGAAAAAACTGATTGCTGAAGGTTGTCTTCTGACCTCCGCATGTGAGCTATGGCTGCATGCACCTTCCTACCTCAACGCATATACAGTGAACGAATGAGTGATTAACTATTAAAAACAAGAAAATATTTAAAATTGTCCATTAGAGAGGAGTAAATGTCATTTGCCGGTATTTTTGCTTACCTACGAGGTTCACTTCTGGGAGGGCTAGAAATGGGTCTTAGTGATACATTGCTTGCCCCAGCTCCCACCAGGCCCTGGAACCAATCCCCACTACTGTACAAACAAGCAAACCTCTCAAGGATAACAAAGTATTCCCTGGGAGCAGTTCGTGTATAAAATTAAGAAAATGCCACACTATATTTTGCTGGGTATGGTTTTGTTTGTTTGTTGAGTTTATTTCATGTTTTTGAGTGTTTGGAGAGCATATATACTCCGTGTACCACGTTCAGGCTTGCTGCCCTTGGAGGGCAAAAGAGGGCCTGGGATTTCCTGGAACTGAAGTTAGCAGGCCGTGTGGGCCGCACCCAGACTGGGTCCTCTGTAAGCGCAGTGAGTGCTCTCAACTACTGAGCCATCTCTCTAGCGCTGAGATATTTATTTTCCGAAAAACACTAATATCCTGTTTGCTTTCAGTTTTAGATTTTCTTTTTTTAACCTGAAAAAATGGCAAACTGTAGCATTCTCCCCCGGCAGAACACTTTTTCAGACTTTTTTTCTGTTTTCTTCCTCCCCGCAGCAATCTCCGGGCTTGGGCAGGCCTATCTGGCTCCAGATTGCGGAGTCCGCTTACAGGTTCACTCTGGGCTCGGTCGCTGGAGGTGAGTCAGGCCGGTCTTGCTGTAACATTATCCCAGCAGATGGGACGGCTCGGCAAAGGTGCAGTTCATTGTTCCTGGGGTCAGGACCGTGAGGCTTTCCAAAGGCTCTTTATTTCAGGAGGGCTTGTCTTAGCACGGCTGTGGCCCTCTGGCTCCAGTCTGTCTTCAGCATAAAAACCTCTGTAATGACGGGAGAGCCTGAACGCATCTCCGCACTCACTTTAATTACGTCAGTGAAGGCCAGCGTGGAAAATGGCGACTAAAAACGGAGTTCACGGGGTCAGGCTAGGGGCAGGGAGGAAGCTAAGATCGGAGACGCAAACTCAGAAGTTCGTGAACTAAAACTACCTCTCCCAAAGAATCACAGCGGCTGGCTGGCTCGTGATTCTTCTTTCCTTTCTCTGGCTTCAGAGTGTCCAGATATGTCGTTTATTTGCTAAAAAGAATCCCTCCTCCCTCTCTGCCCACAGCAGAAATTAGAAAGCACGTTAAAAAAGGTTTTCATTTTTGTGTTTGCGTGTGTGAGCGTGTGCAGGTCGTGGTGTGCATTGTGGAGGTCAGAGGTCAACTTGTCCTTCTACTGTGTGGGGTCTAGGATTAAACTCAGATTAATCCTTTGCCTGCTGAGCCACCTCACCAGTCCAAGATAATTTTACTTCAATAATCTGTAAAGAAAATGTATAAAATCTGAAATTGCTTTGTTGAAAAAAAAAAAACTCCAAAAAATGATCAAAATGCTCTGGAATTTTTAAAGCAAGCTGGACCTGGTGACTAGGATATTTTTTTTTCAGCCTCCGTTTTAGAAAGTGCCAAGTGTTTTCTGGTTTTCAACAGCCCAAAAATAGAGCACTCTAGGTCCTATAGAAATATTTCAATCGCCAAGAAATTCTAAAGCGTGACTATAGGTTTTTGTTTGTTTGATTTTCAACCAAATTCTATATATAGGGGTTGGAACATGTCAAGGATTTTTCCTCCAGATGGCTGTAGCTTAGATTAATTTACCAAAATGTTTCAGTGAACTAAACTTTGAAATTACAACCACGTAGCTTGCGTACCATCATTGCATAGTTATGAAGGAGGAGCAGGTGTAATATTTAGGCATTTAATAGAAAACGAGAAGAAACTTACTGTCAGGTAAAGGAAACCGAGGGCCAGTTTTCTGATGTTGGTTGGTGGTGATTTGAGAATCTACTTTCTAACTCATAGACCAAAGGTATAGAAGTTTTTTATTTTTTTTAGGGCCTCACACACGCTATGTAAGCTCTCTGCCTTTGACTTATGTTGTTCCTTGAAGGAGGTGTTTGTGGACCCCACTGGTTGCTATTCTGCCACCTTTTGGCTCTATTAATAAGCAGAAGAAACGTGTAATAAGTCGGCTCTCTTTTGTAAGAATAGACAGTTTTATTTCTCACCTGCAGAGATGAGATTTGATGTCCTAACGGATGCTCCAGGTAATTGTCTTCTCTTTGTTGACCCTAAAAATTGTTCTGTTTGTAGCTGTGGGGGCCACAGCAGTATATCCCATAGATCTGGTGAAGACCCGGATGCAAAACCAGCGTGGCACGGGCTCTGTGGTTGGGGAGCTGATGTACAAAAACAGCTTCGACTGTTTTAAGAAAGTATTGCGTTACGAGGGCTTCTTTGGACTCTACCGAGGTGAGTAAGCAAATCTCAGCTGCGGAAGCTGGCAATGTTTCTGTCACCATCTGTAGATTTAAGTCACTTGTTATGGAGACCAGATAGGGCTGTTCCCCCCCACACACACACACCCCGCTCCCTTTGCTCAGCTTCCCGCCTTGCCTTCTTTCTCAATAGTAGTCTGCAAACAGGTGTCCCCTTCTCCTTCCTGCCGTTTTTAATTCTTGGGCTCCGGGCTGGAGAGATGGCTCAGTGGTTAAGACCATTGCCTGCTCTCCCAAAGGTTCTGAGTTCAATTCCCAGCAACCACATGGTGGCTCCAACCATCCGTGATGGGGTCTGGTGCCCTCTTCTGGCCTGCAGACAAACACATAGGCAGAATATTGTATACATAATAAATAAATAAATGAATGAATGAATGAATGAATGAATAATTAATTCTTGGGCTCCAAATCCTGCGTATGTGAGCGTGCTCTTTGAGGGCCAGCAGAGATGGTGAAATCCAAGCCAGGTGCTACTTGAAGGTGAGTTTACCCTGGGTATACACTTGCTTGAACAGAAATGCCTTTTTTTTTCCCCCCTGTCTTTTCCAAGGAGACCCGTGATAAGTCTTTTCCAATTGGGTCATCTGAATTTTTAAAAGGCAGGGAAAGCTTAGGGCCCCAAGCTTCAGCCAGTCTCCCTTTCCTCCCCGTGGCAGGCAGAGCACCGCGTTCCTCTCTCTCGTGGTGACTATTACTGAGCGCCCGACTGTCGCATCCCAAGCTGCAGCCCCGTGTAGAATTCTCCCCGGCCCCAGTGGGCTTTGTAGGAACTTGTCTTCTTGGAGAGAAGATGGCTTTCATCTACATGTTTTCACCTTAGAATTTAGGGTTCTTTTGCGGGGGAGATTAATTTTTTAATCCCTTTGGGCGCCACTTGGAATTCTTTGAAACACCATGCTCCGGTCCCGGCATTTATGTAATTTACTGTACGTGTTTGTTGGCATTCCCAGGCTTACTAGTCGCCTGCACCTTGTGAGCTCTGTCGAACTGTTTGGCTGGGAGCTTTTCCTAGGAAAGAGAGACTGGGATTGAACGGATGGGCAAGAGAAGAAACACCTGTAGTTGGCATCGTATTCAGGCACTTGAGTGGACACCTTTAGAGGCGAGGAAGGCCATTCGCCTGTTTGGCCTGTTTGTTGTGGGCCCTCTGTATGGAGTATGCTTCTGAGAGCGAGTATAATGAAATTTGCTCAGATATTCAGATCGCTTTGGCTCTGCTAATCCCAGCGGCATAATTTGTACTACAGAGGCAACAGTGGCTACTGTGCAGGGTGTTCAGGGCTGGCGGTGAGGACTTGTTTTAAATGGACTTAGCTCTTCCCACCTAGATCTCACATAATGGGGGAGTCATGGTGGCTTGGCCCTGAGGTTATTTCTTTAACATCTCCAATCTTTCATTATCAAATAATGAACTTTCCCTTAATCAGTGTGGTTTTCAGTTACAAAGGGTGTCTACAGAGAACTATTAGAAGAACTCTAGCCACATCATGTATACCCTTCTCAATAGATAGATACTTCTAGAAGATTTTGTTTGGAAGAGCCATCATATTAATTAAGAGGGTGCAATATAGCAAGCCGGGGAGGCTGCCGTTGACTTTATTGAGGGTCTAAGCTGATGAAACGGGCCCTTTAAACGAGAGACTTTTGTATGAGATGATTGTAGGCGCCCTGTCTGGGAGCACTGGGATGGTTGAGATTGTCATATATTGCTTAGAACTGGCCCATTGTTCTGTCAGATGACTGACAGAGTTGCTGACAGATTCGCTAAATTTCTTTGCAGCCAGCAATGATAAAATGACACAAATCAGTACTTTATTAACATTCCACAAGCTTTAGGGAGGAAAGTTGTAAAACAGATACACACGCTGACACCGTTGCCCCAGAGCGAGGCTAAAAGTAATCGGGTCTGAAGATCAGGGAGGAAGCATGGGAACACTGCCATCTGCTGATTTATTCTCTCAGCTCAGTCCGTGGAAGGTGTGCGGGCTTGCGTTTGTCGTTGGTAATTCAGTTTGACTGGTAGTGGCCTGTCTGCAGGGCTGCTTGCTGGCTCTCCACTTCGGGGAAAATCACTCTCTGGCACCTTCCAAGGAGGCCTAAGAAAGAGCAGCAAGGGAGCGTGTGGGCGGGAATATCACTCCCCCGGTTTTGAAGCTATACGATGTGTTTATTGCTAGCATCTTTAAAAAAAGTATGCCAAAAAAAAAAAAAAAAAAGTCTGCAAAAGGAAAGGAAGAAAGAAACAGGCCGGCAGCTCGGTAAACCGGCGTGCGCTGGAACGCTGAGCTTCCCGGGCACCTACGGCTTACACGTGACTGTGCTTTTCCAGTTTCCGGCCGGCCTGGGAAATGTAGCTTTCTAAGCATAATGATTTCTTTTGTTTTGAGCAGAGTCTTCTAAAATGCCTTGAGCTTGACAGATATTAGTAAGGGAAAATATAATTGGCGTATGTTTTCTATTATAGACGATGCCCACAAACTGATACTAAAAGCTGCATTTTTTTTTTCGTTACAGTTGTGGCTTTCTTTTAATTAAATGAGCGCCGGGCTTCTCTGAAGAGAGGATAATGGGAGCGGGTAGTCAGTAGCAGCCTCGCTCCTTTGTGCCGCAAGGAGTCTATAGCAAAGCCTGGCTGTGCTGAACGCACACCACTGCCCCAGCTTCTCTCCAGGCCTTCAGCACAGGCATCGGATGTTCGTAGGCTGCTGCTGTTGGCAGGGGAGATTCAGTTATGGAGGGAAAAAACCCAGAGGCTCCATTCTTCCCTTGCATACTTTAGGCAAGGTGTTGGATAGCGAGGTTTTATTTATAAATTTATCTTTATGGATGTTAAAGAAAAACATTTATAGCTCGGAGTAAATGACATCATATATGACTGGTAAATTGTGTATATATATATATGTATGATGTATATATTTATATAATGCATAGGAATATATGTGTGTGTGTGTATGATTATTTAGGATGACCTTTTCCCCATTTAGATGAAAACCTTGAGGTACTTGGTGGGTACCTTCGAGGGAAACACTCCCTTGTTGGGCTTGTCCACTCACACAAAGATCCTCTCCTTCCACCCAGGTCTGATACCCCAGCTGATAGGAGTTGCACCGGAAAAAGCCATTAAGCTGACCGTAAGTTTCTTGTCGCTGAACTGGTGACATTTCCTTAGATTGTCGTGCAGCCAGCAGCAATGCTGGCGAGACTGGCGTACCATCGAGGCCCTTGTAAGCATTCTCACATCTACGTGGACACAAGCAGAGGAGACGGCAGGAGATTCTGATGAGCTGATCTTGTCTTCCTAATTAGGTTAACGACTTTGTCCGGGATAAATTTACCAAAAGAGACGGCTCCATCCCACTGCCGGCAGAAATCCTCGCTGGAGGCTGTGTAAGTGTCCATCCTGAGCATTTTCTGCAGCAAGTATAGCCCTCTAACCCTTCTACAAAGTAGGGATGAAATGCAAGTGACATTTCCTCTTTAAATTTTGTTTTACTACATTTTTCTTCAGTGTGTATGTGGGGTACATACCTTGGTGTTTATGTGTGACGCCAGAGGAAGGCTTTCAGGAACTGGCTCTCTCCTTCCATCGTGGGGGTCCTGGGGATTGAACTCATGGCTGCAGGTTTGGCCACAGGCACCTTTACCACTGAGTCATCTTGCTGGCCCAACCTTTCCCTTTAACTCAGAATCGCCCGAGGGGAATCTCGTAGTCATGATGCTTGAAAGTGGGTGCGTGAGCGTGTGACAGGCTTGGCTGCCGTCCTCCTGAGAGCTGCCACCACCTCTGAGACACCGCCACTCGCTGGTTTGAAGCTCAGCAATTGCGGCTACTCTTTCTGAAAGTGAACTGGGGATCTTCTTGGCTCCACCCCTGCTGTCACTGGGATTCCCAGGCAGGCCACCACGTTTGGTTTCAAGTGGCTTGTGGGGATTGAAAGCAGGTCCTAGGGCTTTGCCTTGCTAGCTGATCCTTCTCTCCGATGTATAATCTCATTCTTCTCCTCTTCCTTTCCTCCTCCTCCTCTTCTTCTTCTTCCTTTTTTTTTAAGGTTTCTTTGAGACAGGGTTTCTCTGTATAGTCCTGGCTGTCCTGGAACTGGCTTTGTAGACCAGGCTGGCCTTGAACTCACAGGGATCCACCTGCCTCTGCCTCTGAAATGCTGGGTTAAAGGTGTGCACTGTATAATCAGTATTGTTATCATCAGCTTTGTTTCTTTTAAATGTCTGAAACTCTATCTTCTAGACATATATACATATATATATACACACAGGTATGATTTTTATTTCATGTGTGTTTTGCTTGCATGCATGTAAGTGCATGCACTGTGTGCACTCAGTGCCCATGGTGGCCAGAAGGGAGTTTCCCATCACCTGGAACTGGATTATAGATGTTTGTGAGCCACTACGTGGGTGCAAGAAATTGAACAAGTGCTCTTTAGCCCCCTTCTGACTTCTTACATTCTTAAGTTTTGTTTTTTTAAGCATCAAAGGAAATGCAAGAGCAGGTTGAGTTGCTGTCCATTTCTCCCCCTGGAACTCTGAGTGCGAGGGGGCTGGTTAATTGGGCCCTTCAGTTTTATGTGTAGGAACGAGTCTGCCATTGTAGTTTAATTAAGCCTCCTTATGGAGCTGCAGTGGGGCAGGAAGAGCCTATAACTATGTTGTGGTCATTGGCAGAGATTCCGAAGCCAGAGACTGAGAGTGTGATTCTTAGTCTGTGTTTAAGGTGTGAGCACGGCATTGGATTTAGACCGACCGAAGCATCTAAGTTTGCAGCCCGGCAAATGTTATGTGTGGTGTACGCCTCACGGTTGCCAATGTGATCTGCTAGAGACTTTCATAGTTCGGTTCGGTCCTGAACATGTTAATAACTCCTGGTTGAACTGGCCGGAGGTTTTAGCGAAAACCTCACTTGCTCACGAAGCCCGAGATGATGAGGTCAGTGACCTTAGAAGTTTTAATTCAGAGATGTCCCTGGGGTCACGGGGAGCAGTTGCTCTGGGCTTCTTCATGATGAGACTTGTCAGCAGGACCCTTGTCTCTACCACCACCACTGAGCAATACCCAGTTGCTCTCCTCCCAGCTCCCCAGTTTTAAAACTACCTAGGTTACTGGGAAGGAAAGATTTGAGCTAATGGAAGCTCTTCCCAGCAAAGGGACCAGTGAGGGCCCAGGCTGAGTTTCTTGTGGATGGGAGGGAACACTGTTGCCATGAGAATAGGGTGAAAATTCCAGATCTGCAGGTAGACATCCTGCTGTTGAGCTTTTCTTTGTTTTTGTTTTGAGGTAGGGTCTCACCATAGAGTCCTGGCTGGTCTGGAACCCTTTAGATAGATTAGTCTGGCCTTCAACTCCTAGAGATCCTCCTGCCTCTCTCTCCTGAGTGTTGGGATTAAAGCCAGGATTCACTACACCTGACTTGCCTATCTGTGTTTTTAATCAGGGTGTGTGTGTTAGGCAAGGGTTCCAGCCCAAGACCCAAGGAAGCTTGACTCTACCATAGTCCTCCTGGCACTGTGATCAGTTGAAGGTTTTTTTATTATCATTACGTTTAGTGTATGTATGCTTATGTGTGTGAGTGTGCACATATGTGTGTGCATGTGCACATGTTTGAGTGTACATGTGTGAGTATGAGTGTGTGAGCATGAATGTGTGTGAGTGCATGCATGCAAGTGTGAGTGTGTATGTGTGTGCATGCGCACATGTTTGAGTGTACATGTGTGAGTATGCATGTTTGTGTGAGCATGAATGTGTGTGAGTGAATGCATGTGTGTGCATGCATGTGACATTCATGCGAGTGTGCGTATGCATGTGTGTGTGTGCGCACGCATGTGTGTGCTGGTGGAGAACAGAGGACACCTTGCTGGGGTCAGTTCTCTCCTTCCACCCTGTAGGTATCCAGGATGGCAGTCGGGTTGACAGGCTGGCTTGCGAGCCCCTTTGCCCGCTGAACCATCTCACTGGCCCACCACAGTCAGTTCTCACACATGTGTGGTGAGGCTGGGTATGGTGACTCACATAGTGTTTAAAGTTTAAGAATGTTAAGTAATTTTAAAAACACAAACAAACATTATTGAACCGATAGAGAAGTTTTCCTTAAAGTTCCATACTACACAGGGCTGATCCGAAGGATATGTGCCTTGCTCCGTTATCACTGTTCATGGTTGCCACGCTCCCTTGCTGGGAGATCCACTGTCAAGTTTACTTCTGTGTTCCAGGGTGTCCTATGGGTGCCGGGATGCTCACCTTCAATGCAGACAACAATTGATGTGACTGCACGTGTAACGTGCGCTGCTGGCTCCTTTCCTCGGCCGTATTAGAGAAAGCGTATCACTTGTACACTGCGAGCTTTGAAGGCGCGCACAGCTTGGTCAACTGCAGTCTAAGAGCATCAGATGAGAGAAGAGAATCTCAGGGGAGGGAGCTGGGGGCAGGCAGGCGGATGTGATAGCTCACCAGCGGGTAACACGTAAAGGGACAGGCTACCTTTTCCCAAGGCAGGAGGCAGAGGTCGCAGATTCCTGAGTTCAAGGCCAGCCTGGGCTACACAGAGAAACCCTTTCTTAAAAAACCAACCAGCCAAACACCATGAAAGGACTTTGTGTTTATTTAAACATAATATGCATATTTAACACTGAGCACCTGAAGGCTAGTATGCTGGTAGTGGTAAATCCGGGGGATTATGATAAAAATGTAGGCCTTTTCTTTTTTATCTTAATCTGCCTTAATTTAGAATATAAAGAATGTTTCCCCAAATACAGTCTTTACAACCATTATTTTAAAAAGCGATTTTAGGGAAAGAGTAAAGTTTTCAGTTGGCTTGGTCTTTAATTCTAGCTCCAGGAGTAATTACTCGGATTATCATTTTAACATAATTTTTCACCCAGCAATCCTTTTGACAGTATTGTTTGCTTAGACTGAAACATTGAAACGCTCCCTTCTGCCTGCAGCGAGGCAGATTATGAAAGAAAGAAATCCCGGCAAATCAGCATGTAGAATGGAGCAGCGCGTCCTTGTTGGGGGGCCTGTGTGGCTGCTGGTGGTCTGTGCTGTGTCAGGACAAAAGGGGATTAGTTCCCCGGGTGATTCAGGACAGTCAACTGCCCAGAGGAGGAGAGGAATCCAGGGCCAGTGTGGTGTTCAGAGTTGTGAGTATTTGAAGGGTCAGGATTTAACCAGAGGCATTGAAGTGTGGCCCCAGAGTGATTAGGAGCCACCTTGCTGTCCTTTGGAAGAGGGTCAGAGAGGGTGATCGGCAGATGTGGAGGAGGAGGGGCAGAGGTCTGAGATGACATCTGGACACCTGTAGAACTGCCCTTTCTTATATAAGAAGCACACTTCTTATGTGTACAGGGACATGCGCTGCAGCTGAGTTACGACTATGTGATGATTATGATTATATGAATACCATTACGATTATGAATATTGTATGAATATAGTTTTGATTATATAAAGTAAACAGCCATAGTTTAAGACAAAATGGCACAAATGAGATTTCTTCGCTTTATGAAGGGAAATGATATGTATTTTATGTGTGTGTGTTTATGTGTGTGTGTGTGATCATATACACATGCTCATCTTTATATTACAGAAACCCAAAAAGGAGTTGTAGCAGTTATTTTAAACATTCTTCCCACCCCTCTACTACTTGGCAGATTTCAGGTGCAAACACACTCCGATTATTTGAAGATCAAATCTGATGCTCACCCCAGAGTGTGGACTGTGCCTGTGCTCTGAGGGTGTCACACTCCGGGTGACTCAGAGTTCCGCTTTCCAGCTCTGTCTTGGATTTTTTTCCCCTGGTTTTGTCTTGGAATGATACTAAAGTCTGCCTTCCCAGGTTCCTTCCTTTTGTGTGGGTGTCGCTGGTCCAGCCCAGAGCTCTGAGCATGCTCACATAGAGTGTAGAATTGGACTCAGAGGAGAAGTCTGGCTATAAAGTCACCTCCGTGGGGCTAACGTTGTGTTCATTTCTCTGCAAGTTGGCTGACCGAAGACAGCGCTCTGTGGAGCTTTCCAGAGCTTTCCGGAGCTTTCCGTTCACCCAGAGCCCACCACCTACATCTTCATTCCTTCTGGGATAAATTGGGTTTATTGATTTTGTTGTCTTGACTATGCTTGAGGTGATCCCTGAAGGGCAGTTTTGAGAATGGTCTTGACCCAAATTGAAATAAACCTAAATCCGGTCATGGTGGCCCACATCTGTAAACCCAGCACCCTGCAGACTGAGGCAGAAGAATTGCTGTGAATTCTAGCTTAGACCAAGTAACCTAATGAGTTACTCCCAGGCCGGTTTGGGCTACAGACTGAGTGAGACCTTGCCTCAGCTGGCCCCAAACCTAAAGAGAGATTGACGTGAGGTGTATCTTCATGAGCTCTCTCACACTAAGCACATGTGAGCCTCTCCGTCCCCAGTGTAAAGTGAAGACATCTGTGGCTTTTCCTTCTTGGACACCCCCAGTCCAGCTCCGACGTGTCAAGAGCTTGTCTGTCTCCCTTGCTTGCAGGCTGGAGGCTCGCAGGTCATCTTTACCAACCCACTGGAGATCGTGAAGATCCGCCTGCAGGTGGCGGGAGAAATCACCACAGGGCCCAGAGTCAGCGCTCTGAACGTGCTTCAGGACCTGGGACTCTTTGGGCTGTACAAGGTAGGTTGATTTCTTTGGCTAGCTGAGTGGAGAAGCCGTGGCACACAGTATAAACATGAAAGAACGTAGAAGCCAGATGACATCCCCAGCCCCAACTTGAGAAGCGACCTTATCTGGCAGTGTGACATAGGACCCAAAGGAAGCCAGTGCCTTGGGTAAAGATGGCAGGAGGTACACAAGAGAGCTCCTGTCTGCATGCCAGGCATCGCTTCCATGGAACAGCTGGCTTCAGGCTCACAACCTTCATCCCACGGGGCCTTGAGAAGTTTCTGTGGTACTCAGGATGGGTTGGGGGCTGCAGAGAAATCCTGGGCCTATTCTGAGCCCTAATACATTCTCTTGTTGTACCAGGAGGGGCTTCTCTTGTCTTAGTCATCTGACAATGGTTAAAAAAAAAAAGATAGTAGAATTTGACAGGATTTGAGCCTTTAAGCAGTTAAGTGGGAGGATTTGTCAATAATGAATTCCATTAAAAAACAACAGCAACCACTGTTCTTGCACAGGACGCCAGTCCACAGACTCCTCCCGGCGGGTACCCTTACTGCCATCACTGCTGATCAGGTGTAATGGAGCAGAAGCCGGTGTTTTTCTTTAACTAGCAGAGTTTTTCTTTCTGTCTCCGTCCCTGGTAGAAGGGGAGATGCGGAAATTTCACCCCTATAGGGGACTGTGTTTCCACAGCACTGAATTTATTTGTGGATCCATAACTGCTGAAATGTGTAAATTTACCTCTGCAACTGCAAATTAGAAATTAGGAAACGTCTAGATTAGAGCTGCGCAGCCACAGGGTGCCCAGGAGCCTGGCTGCCGGGCCTGTCTGTCTTTACAGAGCGCCTCCCTCCACTCTGTTCCTTCCGCCCACCCTCTTCGCCATTCGTGGAGATTCCCTCGGAGGGCAGAATGTGTAAACATTGGTTCTGTCTGGATTACCCTATAAGAGTCCCTGGGTGTTTTCGTTTTTTATAAAAACAGAGCCATCGGGGAACCCAGTGCTTGGGTATAGCATTTGTCTGTGAGGCAAAACTCAGGCCTGGGCTGGCATGGGTCGCTGGCAACACTGAGGAAGGTGGCTCACTGCCCTCTCCATGGCCGGGACAGGTTATCTTGAGTGGAACGAAGACTTTAGGGTTTTTCCTCTCAGCTCTTTCCCCTTCTACCCCTTTCCCGCTCAAGCTCCCTACCCCCACGCGTAGCAGAGCTGAGCAGGTCAAGCAGCCTGGGAAGTTTGAGACTCCGTATGAATCCTAAGACGTTGCCTTGCTTAATGCACAGAAAGTTCCAGTTACACAGTGCCAAGTTGCAGAGACCTGCAGCAGAGTGCCCTCAGAGTTAACTGTACCGCGCTTTAGTGTGATCGCCGCTGTACCGCGCTTTAGTGTGATCGCCACGACAGAAAACAAATGAAAAATTCAAACCCTAAGTCTAGCACTCCTGGGAACGCTAGAAAGCTCTCCGTAGCCAGAGTGCTGCAATCGTCAGGGTTAGCCTGGGTACCCGTTTTCCTTTGGAAAGCATTTCCGCCATGCTTCCTTGCTCTGTACCGCTATCCCCCGCCTACTTCCCCTCACGTCACTCCTAATGCTGTTTGAAGGACATCTCAGCTTGCTTGTCACCGGTGCCTGCCACCCGCTTCCTGTTCGGCCATTCAGACCCTGTTTACACACTGTTTCACACTGTTTCCTCACCGTGTGACAGGGCGCCAAAGCGTGTTTCCTCCGAGACATTCCCTTCTCCGCCATCTATTTTCCTGTGTACGCTCACTGCAAACTCCTTCTGGCTGATGAGAGTGGACGCGTGGGAGGCATCAATCTCCTAGCCGCTGGAGCCATAGCAGGTAACCACGGACCGTTTTAACCTAAAGAATTCTCTTAACAAGTCCAGAGTCTCTGGCTTCGCCCTTTCTTTCTGGAAGTTATTGTTGGGATCTGACTTAGCTGGATAGAGCCACCTTTGCTCCTTTGTGGGATATGCTAGGATTCTGATGAGAGTTAATTACATTTGCATAATGTGGATAAACAACTTAATGCAGCTTAGCAACTTGGAGCCAAATTAGATCTGCCCATCTAAATTGGGCTTTCATCATTAACACGGTTCTAGTCTCCTGGGCTCCTGAAACCTTGGGTGCAGCCAACTGAGGTGGTTGAAGGTCTTTGGCAGATCAGTTTCTCTGCTGATCCAGTCAGTGCTGATATTCAGGCCCTGCCTGCCCCTGTACTTGTCCTGTGGAGAGGAACGTTCCTGTTTTGGATCAGGAGCTGAGCTTCACGAAGCTGTCTTGCTCCCACAGTTCTCCTCAGACCAAAGCGGCGCCCTGCAGCAAACTGCCCTCAGTCCTCAACTCTTTTTTTTCTGACTTCAGCGTTCGGTTTGGTTAATGGTTGCTTCTCTAAGTAGGCTGAGTGCTTCGGAGGGTAGGGCTTTCATCGCGTTCATCTGGCCTCCTAGTGGAGGCTCGGATGATGGATTACACGAACATCTTCATCAGGTCTAAGACACCAGATGAGAGTCCATGACGAAGAGGAGCGTGGCAGTCAGGAAGGGCTCAGTATGCTCCTTCTGACTCACAGCAAGGGTGGTGTTTGAACGTGTCTGTGCATGCGTGAACACATGCATCTTCTTCCTCTTAAGGGCAGCCTTGGCTTCATTCTCTAACCAAGCCCCTCGGGGCCACCGGCTCCATTTGCCTAGCGAAGAGACAGTGGTATTTAGGCTAAATTGAATTCCTTCACCCCGGGAAGGCCGTGCTGCTCCTTCAAGGTCTGTTCTGTTTTATGAACAAAAGCTACACTTGAGAAATTCAGTCTTCTGTATCCTCTTCCTCCTGCTGCTGCTGCATCTCAGGTGACCCCGGGGGACTGCAGCACAGGGGAGGAAGAGCGGCCTCTGGGTGGTTGGCTCGCTGGCTACTCTTTAACCAGAAGAGTTGTAACGACTGCTGTGGCGTGAGCAGGTCCGAAGGGAGGGTCAGTCACCTCTCCCTCAGCACCTCACACTGGCAAGTGTTTTGATGCTTTTCACACTCACCCCTACAGTGTGTGGCTGGCAAGAGTCAGCCAAGACCACTACGGTTTGGTGCCACATACATTGCGTGGGTCATTAAATCGATGTCCTCTCGTATTATATATGAAAATACTTGTGTCTTATTTAAAGATGAAAAATGGAAAAGGAGCATGGGAACTGTCCTGTTGCTGTTATTACATTTATTACGTTTAGTTCTTTGGGATGTGTTTGAATCAAGAAAGATTTCTTTAATTCGGACAGAAAAACAAAACATTTTCTCCCTGATTCTGCAGAAGCAACTAGCAGGCTCAGGGACACTTCCTCTTTCCCTTGGTGCCTAGGCGCCTGTTTAAGGAACTTTGACTTTCCCTGTGGTCACACTTGTGGATCGTCCTGTTGGATGTATGACATCCTGAGGATGAATTAAATGTGGCTTTCTCCTCCCAGGTGTGCCCGCTGCTTCTCTGGTGACCCCTGCTGATGTTATCAAGACAAGATTGCAAGTGGCTGCCCGGGCTGGCCAGACAACCTACAGCGGGGTCATCGACTGTTTCCGAAAGATTCTCCGGGAAGAAGGGCCATCGGCATTCTGGAAAGGGACTGCAGGTAGCTGCTGGGGGGTCCTCCAGAGTGGCTGTCTCCGTTTCATGTCCTTCCCCCGTCACTCAGTGGTAGCCTTGGTACAGCCATCCGGGTGTTAAGTCTGCCCTCCCCTGTCCGTGTTTTCCAGCTCGAGTGTTCCGGTCCTCCCCTCAGTTTGGTGTCACGCTGGTCACCTATGAACTTCTGCAGCGGTGGTTCTAAATCGATTTCGGAGGCCTGTAAGTGCATCTGCTTCACCCAACCCAGACCAGTGCTTGCTCTGTTTGCAGAGCCTCTTGGGGAATGCTGAGAAAATGGATGCAACCAAGTCCTTTAAACCCAGTATATGGGGCTGGAGAGATGGCTCAGCAGTTAGGAGCACTGTCTGCTCTTCCAAGGGTCCTGAGTTCAATTCCCAGCAACCACATGGTGGCTCACAACCATCTGTGATGAGGTCTGGCGCCCTCTCTTGGCTTGCAGTCATAAACCCAGTATATGGAAAGCAACAGGCTTTAAAAGTTCCCAGGTTAAAGTCAGACCTTATCATATCAGAGTGACTCGGCAGATAGTATTCAACAGCTATTGGGACATTTTAGGGAGGTATTGAATGGAAATGCTAGGCGAATAGTTACTTTTTTTTTCTAGTGAGATTGTGTCATTAGTAGTTGGATTGTTTAATACGGCCCAGAAACAACCCAGCATGCAGTAGCATGCTGCCGAGGTGACAGTTCCTCATTTCCCATCGTTTAGTCCATAGATGTTCATACTGCTGGTTCCCGCACATGGTTTCAAAGAGAAGCCACGCCAATGGGTCAGTCATGCAAGGGGGAGGGCCCCAAACCGAGCTGCTCCAAGCTCAGCACTCAGAGTCTACCCCAGGCAGAAGAGCAATTGCTTGTTGAGTCTGCAGGGAAGTTGTATCCAAAGCAAGCAAGCAAGCAAGCAAGCAAGCAAGCAAGCAAGCAAGCAAGCAAGCAGTTACTAGCCGTCAGGGCAGAGGTGCGAGTACTGTTTGGAGACTATCTCTTAAGCCCGTGAGCGCCTCCCCCGCTGAAAGCCTTAGTAGGAAAAGAGCAGTTGAACCAAGTAGCGGAGGGACCCATACATAGAAAAGATGCAGGAGCAGCAATTTCATCATCCCACTGCACAAATACTGATATTTGGCTTTTCTGTAGCTTTAGAGACTGTGGAAGCCATAACTAAATCTGTTTCTTTTTTAGTGATAAACTTTAAGAGCCCACTGTTTAAGAAGCTTTTAAATTGTATCAATGTATGATGAAGATTTAATGCATGCCTCCTGCATCAAATTAGAAAACAGAAAAGTCCACGCAGAGCCAGCTTCCCAAAGACTATTGTTGTTTTCTTCTGATTATCATCCGAGAGTCAGCTCATAATGCGTGAAACAATCCCACACCAGTTTGGATTTAAAGGGGTATATATTTTAGGGGTAAAACTTACAAAACACCAACCGTCAGAAAAGTCTAGTCGCTGGAGCAAGAGCCAGAACCAAGAGAGCCGAGGCTTGTCGCTCTTTTTTAAAGAGAAATAGACCACGCCCCAGTGGGCTGGTATTTCAGCGGCTATTGGCTGAAGGAGCGGAACTTGCTCCTGCAGTGAAGGCAATGCAATATTATGGAGAGGCTGGAAATCACAACTTTAAAAAAAAAAAAAAAAAAACATTTCTTTTATTATTTGGTTTTTCGAGACAGGGTTTCTCTGTAGCTTTGGAACCTGTCCTGGAACTAGCTCTTGTAGACCAGGCTGGCCTCGAACACATCTGCCTCTGCCTCCCGAGTGCTGGGATTAAAGGTGTGTGCCACCACTGCCTGGCTGGAAATCACAACTTATGCAGAAGAGGGGACATGGAGAGAGCTGAGACAGGCTTCTTCATGGTGTGTGGTGCCCCCACCATCCATGCTCAATGTCAGCTGCCTTCGCTTCCATCAGCTCTGAGCTCTCTCTGCTTTTTCCCTGTCCACAGCAAACCTTCGGGCTCAGATCCGACACCGAAGTCACGCATCGCAGACCTCCCTCCCGCCAACCCCGATCACATTGGTGGCTACAGACTTGCCACGGCCACTTTTGCTGGCATCGAAAACAAGTTCGGCCTTTACCTCCCCAAGTTTAAATCTCCTAGCGTAGCCGTGGCTCAGCCCAAGACAGCGGCAGCAACTCAATGACGTGGCGACTGCAGACCGAGGCCCAGGAGAACGGCCGGTACCGTGTCCAGTCAGCTGCATCGTTCTGTCTGCGCTGGGGTCAAACCACTTTCTATGCGACCTATAAGTGTATTGTTTATAAAGCGATCATACGCCCAGGGAGAACCGCAGTGCAGTTTCGAGCTTTAGTCTTATCTGTTGAAATGTTTTCTGAGCCTTGGCATGAATTCCGTGTTCTAGACTCTGCTTCGCACAGCTTGTCCCTCCAGTGACTGTACATATTGTACATCTTTGTACAGAGACACCTTGGCACCTCATCCCAACGAATCACATTTATAGAGATGTTAACGCAGTTCTCAGTGGCTTGAACTGTACAGAATGTTTTGAAAGTGTTTTATTAAGAATCATGTAAGAATAAATGTACTAAAGTTAAACCCATTCTCCTCTTGGTGACTTGCGGAAGTCAGCTTCAGCGTTGAATGTATCCGACTCCAGTTTGCGTTCCATGCTGGAACAGGAAAGGGTTTGCTGATAACAGGTAGAACGAAACGATGCTCGCGGCATCGAGTAAGAGATGGTTTGAAACGGCGCGTGCCCGTGGATGCCGGAGGACCAGCCGATGACTTGTGTGCGCCGTGTGTTTCCTTCCAGTCGTTTGTTGCGGAGGGCAACCTTCCTGTCAACCGGAAGAGGCTGCTCCTGTCCTCACACACACGGCAGCAGGGTGGGCTCCAGCTCGGCTCCCTTAGTTTGCTTTCCTCCTGTGCAGCAAGGTAAAGGCCAAGATGTTGAAAGAGCAAAGTTTCCCTCCGTATGGTATGATACGAATCAAAAATAAATGCAAAGCAAAATGTCTGCGTGGAGTCGGTTTCCTTCATCAGTGCCCTCACGGTGCTTTCTGTCTGATTTGCTGCCTCTAAGTGACAGGTGGCCCATCCTGTGCCCCTCCTACCTTAGGGAAGGTAGACTTTGCTTTGGAGTGAAGGCCGTGAAGCAGAGCTCCTGTGTGGCGGTCTTGCGGGTCTGGAGTCTCACAGGGAGTCCTCAAGGAAACGGCTTACTCAGAAGGTTTCTCGCCCGGGGTCCACTTACTCACAATAACTTCCAAGCTCCAGTCACACTTTGCTAAGGCTGTTCCTTGACAGGTAGTGACATCAGGACCTGTTTACTTTGGCAGAGTGCTCTAGGAAAACACAGCCACGCTAGTGACCAGGATGTGAGGATATATACAGATGTATGTAGGATTAAGGGAAAACCTGGAGATGGCCCATTGCTCTTCACGAAGGTCTTCTTCTCCTTTCTTTCAGGGTGCCAAGGAGACTGCCCATTTTGTAGGCAGACTGAAAACAGTGGGCACTGTTTATTTTTATTTTTCTAATTACGAATGGGCTTGAGTCAATGTCTCTTTAGTTTGTTTGGTTTGGTTTCTTCGAGCCAGGGTCTCACTCTTGTAACCGCAGAGTCTGGGAACTCCCTTTGTAGACGAGGCTAGCTCTGAACCTGTACCAGCCTTTTGCCTCTCCTCCCAGGTGCAGGGATTTAGTGTGGGTGGCCTCATCTGCCGTCTTCTCATCTCTGCTGCTCACCTGTGCTGTTTTCTTTTTATGAAATATACAGAAGGCTGACGGAATGTATGTATGCATGTATATCCACACAGAAACATGCACATGCTTATGTTAAAATAACAGTCATGTGGTGACCAGAAAAGAAATAGAAAGCACCCCACACCCAGAAGTTACCATCCATTCCTCTCCATTCTACCCCCTTCCCCACTGAGCCATCTCCCTCCTGCTCTTATTTCCTGCAGCATCTATACATGGCTTATACTAAAATCATGAGGCTTTTTCTCTTGTATTTGCTTTGAAAAATTTTGTAAATTAGCTCTTACATTTAGGTATATGATTTTTTTTTTTAATGTTTTAATGTGCCCTGTCTGTCCTGGAACTTGCTGTGTTGACCAGGCTGGCCTTGAACTCACAGAGATCTGCCTGTTTCTGCCTCTCCTGTGCTGAGATTAAAGGCGCGTATCACTACTCCCTGCTGATGACTCTATCGAGTTATTTTTATGTGTGAAGTGAGCACCTAAATTCATCTCCATGTGGACATCCATTGTCTCATTTTCTTCTCAGTGAGTTGTCTTAGTGCTTACACCGACCGTGCCTGTGAGGATTTATGTCTAGATTCTCATTCACCTACACCACTCTCTGTCCACCAACACCACCATCTGACTACTGCAGCTTCAAATTCAGCTTTGAAATCGGGAGGTATAAATACTCCAGCTTAGTTCTTTTTCAGAATTGCTCTGGCTATGTTGGATGTTTTGCCCACAGAGGCCAGAACGAGATATGGGATCCCACAGAGCTAGAATTACAAGCATTTGTGAGATGTCTGATGTGGGCACTGGGAACCAAATTCGAATCCTTTGCAAGAGCAGTGGGTGCTCGTAGCCACTCTTAAGCCATCTCCCCAGCCCATCTTGCTCATTCTTTTTGTTTTGCATGGTTTTTTGTTTTATTCTTATTTTTTAATCAAGTTGATCTTGTTGAAACCATCGAGGTCAGTTGGGAAGAACTGCCATTCTAACATGTCTGAGTCTTCTGATCCACCAGCTTGGGGGCTCTCTCTAGTTACAGAAATCCCTGAAAACTCATCTATGGCTGTAGTTCTCAGAGTACGGGTCTGGTGTAGCTATACAACTTATCCCTAAGCATTTTATTGCTTCTGGTGTCTTTAGTGCTTAGATATGCCACCATGCAAAGCTTCTTCTTCAAATTGAGACCAAGTCTCGCTATGTAGTCCATGCTGGTCTGGAATTTATCCTTTGTCTCAGCGAGTTGTGTGCCATTGCCCCAAACACAACGTGTTTTAGTGTACTAATCTCACATCCTTCAGCCTTGTAGTCAATGCTGGCAGTTTGTTTCCCGTCTTGATGTCCGTCCTTCTTTCCTTTCTTCCACTTCCCCTCCTGTCTCCCTCCCCTTTATTTTCTTTCTCCTTCTTCCCTCCCTCCTCCTCCGTTTAGTGTTGTATATTCAACCCCGAGGTGTGCACAAACTAAGGGACCACTCTTCCCTGAGTCGCAGGCCCAGTCCCCCCTCTCTTCCTTTATGGTCTTTGTAAAACACCTATTTTATAGTGTCTCATCGAAAATTCTGGTTTTCAAATTATTTCCTTAGTGATGAGAGGTTATAATAAATATGTTAATTTATAACAACCCTATATTTCGGGTCACATATATTTCAGTAAAATATAAAGCATTCCTCTGGCCCGGCTCTGTTTCCTCTGTGTGCCATTGTGCGTATCTGTTGTTACATATTATGACTCCAGCCTTCACATTATTGTTCCTTCAGTTATGTTTTAAATCTATTGAAGAAAACACGCCTTCAGCCTCTAGTATTTCTCTATTGTTCCGCATCTCTCTCTCGTGAACATGAGTTCCCCTCTTCTGTCATTTCTTTTCAGATAGAAATTCCTTGAGCAATTTAAAAGCAGGTTGGCTGGCAATATATATTCTCGACCATTATTCTTGCCATTATGTCGTTTTCTCTTTATTTTTGGAAGGTGGTTTTGCTGGATATAAAATTCTTGGCTGACAGGCTTTTCCTGAAAATATTTGGGGTGTAATCCTGTTTATGATATTCATTATTTTAAATAAATCAGTTGTTGCTTGTGCCATGGTTTTTGTTTTAAATATGATCGGTTTAAGTGTACATCTCTTTTCTTTTCCTGTCTTCTTACCCAGTTATGCCTGACGGCTCCTGGAAAACTCTATTTTTCCTCTTCTTCTGTCAAGTCTTCAGATTTTGAGGACTTCAGTTCTTAGGTGTAGATCCAACATCAAAATTAATCTAGATTTTGGAACTATATTGATCAATATGGCATTTCTTCTCCCTTCTGATATGCTTGTGCCTTTTGATTTTTGAGATTTTCTGAAGCTTTGCAGAGCAGCAACTTGTAGCTGTACCAATCCTTCTGTGTGCATTCTAGTGCACTGATTTCTGCTCCTAACTGCTCCGTTTCATTAGATTCACCCCCCCCCCCAAGTTCTTGAGATGAATATTTACCTCTAACCAATTTCTTCCAGGCACTTGCAATAACCAGAAGAGAAGGTTCAAGAATCCCTTTGTTGGAAGCCAGAATTCTAACAATCCCCCACTCCTTGCCTTTCCCTAAGAGTCTCACCATGTAGCCCAGGCTGGCCCGAAACGTCTGTTCCTCCTGCTCCAACCTTCTAAGTACTGGGATTACAGGTGTGCTCTGCCACACCTGCCTTTATTACTTTCATACAGATGCTTTACTGCAGGGGTTCTCAATGTGTGGGTTGAGACCCCTTCGGAGGGCTGAATGGCCCTTTCACAGGGGTCGCCCCTAGGACCATTGGAAAACACACATATTTACATTATGATTCATAACAAGGACATAGCAATGGAATAATTTTACGGTTGGGGACACTACAACATGAGGAACTGTATTCAAGGGTCTCAGCGTTGGGAAGGTTGAGAACCACGGCCTTTTAAACAGGTTCATCCAGATAGGTTTGTCTGAGTGGCAAAGTGTCTGTCATTTCAACTTCTAAGGATGCTGAGGCAACAAGGATCAAGAGTTTGGGGCTGGGCCCTGCCAAAAGAATCCTAGCTTCCCAATCCAAAATAAAACAATCAACCAAAGAAAACTTGTACCTTAAGAAAACACAGGCTCCTCCAAATCCTCTAAGGCCTCTCAGTGTGCTTGACACACTTGGGCTTTACATTTAGACCTCGGTGGACAGGAAACCTACTAATAAAGGCCTGGGCAGCGCAGCAGGTGTTTGCCCCAGCCAACTCAGCTATCGACCCGACACAGCGGGGAAGGAGCCTCAGCCAGAGTCGCCTCACTGGGTCGGCCTGGTGGCATGTTTGTGAAGATGTTAAGTCCTAATTGAAGTAGGAGGTCCAATCCACTATGGGCAGTGCCCTTCCAGGGAGCCAGCGAGTGGTTCCACTCCTGCCTTGGCTTCTTGATTATGGACTGAACGCCAAAGAAACCCTTTCCTCCCCAAGTTGCTCATGGTCTCTGTGTGTTTATCAGAGCAACGGAGAAGCCACCTAGAACAACTGGTGTTCACTACAAAAGGTTCTGATCTGTGCTGGAGATGATGTTCTGGAACTGTCAGGCCAGGCAAAAGGTGAGGAAGGGCCATCTCAGGGTGGCGCTATGCCCCAAGGGAACGTGTACGGTTTGCTAAGGGGACAGCTACATCAAGGATTCCGATGCCTCAGTGCCAGGGCAGTGGCAAGGCAGGCTCAGAGGGACGGCAAAGCTTTCCTCTGGTCCAAGGGTGACCGGTTACAATGTGTTCAGAAACTCCATCACAGCCTCCCCCAATCTGCGAGGCTTGAAGACCACTCCCCTACGGACTGTTTTTTTTAACAAGATTAGCTAACCCTGCCTCCACGCTCAGCTGTCTGCAATAACCCTGCCTCCCTGTTCAACCACAGATAATAGATAGATAATAGATGAACACGACCCTAGATAAACACTCCGAGCTTCCAGGGTGCCGTGGCTTCTCAGCAGCGAGGCCAGGCTACCCAAACGCAGCTGTGCTGTCTGTCATTTCTTCCTTGTTCCCTTGCCACTCCAGCTAGGCCAGTCTCTAGAGGTGCAGAGCACAGCTCCTCCCCGAGTGAGCTCAAGTCCCCACAGTGAGCGAGTGCACGTCATCACCAAGGGCACTGATCCTTTGAAAGCAGAAGGGTACTGGAAATACTAGACCGCTGCTGCTGGGCTTCTCAAGCCAGTCACTGGGGTTCTGGTTTGCTCGCTCATTCGAAAAGGAGCCCCGCCTCCTTGTTCCTAAGGTGCAGACGTCACTTCCCCCTTGGCTTGCTGCTCCTCAGCATCAGGTGACTGTGAGGGCTCACTCTGTGGCGAGAGAACTTGAGAGAGTAACTCCTTTTGGACACCAAGGCATCTGACCCTTTAAAGATGAACTCCTGTCACAGAGGAGGAAATGCAGGCTTGGGAGATTCGCCGGTGGATCGGATTCGCCGGTGGATCTCTGTGGATCCGAGGTCAGCTTGGTCTAAATAGTGAGTTCCTGGTAAACCAGAGCTACATAGTGAGAGCCCACCCCAAAGTTTTAAAGTAAGGCCTCTCTCCATCCTCACAATCTTTAACAAAGGAACTAAAGTAAACTATTTGCATTTTACAAAATCTTTACAAATGTATTCCCTCACAAAACCACCACGGAAAGCAATTATTTTCCTCATTTAAGAAACACTAGCTGGGTGGTGGTAGCACACACTTTTAATCCCAGCACTCAGGGGGCAGTGGCAGGGGAATCTCTGTGAGTTTAAGGCCAGCCTGAACTACAGAGTGAGTTCCAGGACAGCCAGGGGTACTACGCTTATGTGTTCCAGGTTATCTTATGCTCTAGGGACAAACAGGAACGGGACACAGGCTTCTGTCTTTGAGATAGGATCTCACTGAGCAGCCCAGACTGGCCTCAAGCTCATCCTTCTGTGTGGCCTCCTAAGTGCTGAGGTCACAGGCATGTACCACCAGGCCTGTCTTGGAACCAGAGTCTGGGGCTCAGTAGCCTTTCTCTTACATCAGGCCATCTCTAAGTATAAAAACTTTGTTTCAGGGCATTTCCATTACTTTGCTCAGAAAAAAAAAAAAGTACTTTAAAAATTCAGTATGAAAATCCACAAAAGATAAAATGACTTGCTATCAGCATCTTCCCAGTGGTACTCCTGGTTTCCAGCCACAGGGTCAGGTCTCTGCACGCTTGGCTCAGAGCAGGTGTGCTCTACCCCCCATACAATCACTGCCCCACGGCTTTCTGGGCAAATCAAGTACATTATGAGAGAGGCAGGATAATCCATTCCCAGAGACCTGAATAAGTGACCTCACCAAGTGAACAGACCTTTCAGCAAGCTTGCCTGAGTGCAGGCTGTTCCAGGCTCTAACTGGGAACTGGTAATGGAATATTAAGAAGCCCAAACTGAGATTCCCGCTAAGAAACTAACAACACAAAATACTATAATTTTGCAAAAGTTTGTAAAAGATTGCCGATTGGCTGTGGTGAAACTCTCTGTGGCTAGAAGCGGCATGCTGAAAACGTAAATGCCTGACATCCATTCGGACTTTCAGGCTGAAGAATTGGAAACATGGCAAGTTAGAAAGGGAATTTAAAGATCTGACGTTCAAACATTAGGTCTGAGAACACTGGCTTGCCGTGAAAGCCGCTGTGATTTGATGACTGTGTGCAACTGGCATTCTGGCTTGGGACTGGAGAATCTTTTTCTAAAGCTGATCCCACATGTTCCCTAAATAGCAAAAGAGGATTTTAAAGTCTCTGCTACTGTAAGAAAGTTATTATCACTTTGGGATAGAGGACTGGAGATGAAAAGAATGCTAATTTATTCAATCGAAACACGGAAGATGATTTTACTTTGTCTTTTTCATGTGTGTGGTATGCACGCGTGTTCCCACATTTCAGGAATCCTGTCTAGACTTCTAAAATTACAGGTGAGCCACCCTTCCCGGCTGGCACTTATGCTGGCTCCAGAGATCTGAGCTCTGGCCGTGCTGCTTCCTAGACAAGAACTTTAACTGCTGAGCCACCTCCCAGTCCCTGTCTGGTCCTTTTGTCAACACTTTATATTTTAAATTGTGTTAAATATCTGTCCACCTGAGCACAGGCCCCCGTGGAGACCAGACGAGGGTGTGTCAGATCCCTTGGAGCTGGAGTTACAGGCAGTTGTGAGCTGTGGGATGTAGGTGCTGGGAACTGAACTTGGGTCCTTGGCAGGAGCAGCAAGCATTCTTAACTGATGAGTCATCTTTCCAGGCCCTGGATGATCTTTTCATAGTGCCTCTGGGACAGCACTCTAATGCCCTCAGAGCTATAAGTCAGCTGTCTAATTATTTCCCAGCCTTTATAATAGAAGAAATGATCACACTGTGTGTGTGTTGTGTGCGCACGCACACATATGCATGTAAGAGGACAACTTGTAGGAGCAGGCTCTCTCCTTCTACTACGTGGCCCTGGAGATCACGCTCAGGTCAGGCTCGGAGCTAAGTGTCTTTAACTGTTGTGTCATCTTGCCAGTATTTTTAACTTTTTAGAAATTTTACTTATTTATATTCTTTATGAGTCAGATAAAGGGTTCTACTTGGGAGTATTTTCCCCCGAACTAACAATCAGCAAAGTGACAGCTCAAAGTAAGGACTTTTCTTAAAGTTATGTAGCTTGGATCAAAACAAAAACAACTGGAACTCAACCGGCATCAAAAGCACCAGCGCTGCTGACTTTTAAGCCCTGGCCCTCTTCTCAAGAAGTGTGCACCCACACCTTGGAGGCCCAGGGGCAGTGCACAGAGGGAGTGGAACTGTGCTCCAGTCGCGAACACGGATCTAATTATGTAGCTCCTCCAGTTAGGAAATCACTCCAGTGCCAACACCGAAACACCGGACTGTGAAAAACCATTTCAATTGTCCAAGAAAGAGAACAAGGGAAAGCGATGTGCCCCGCAGACTTATGGAGTCTCTGCATGGGTAAGTGGTCTATCTGGGGGAGGGGAGCACAAAGGAAACCATTCAAAGACTGGGACAAGTCGCTCCTGCCACTGCTCAGCGCTTCCTCCTCCACTCTAAGTTGCTCGTCCCTACAACTCCGTTCTCAGTGCCATTACAGACACATTTCCTACACCGCCTTGCCACACTTTCTCTGCAAAGGAAAAAAGCTTCTACTGGTGAATATTTGACTTGGATGATACTAAAAATGATCTCCGAGATTTTTTTGCAAGTTAATTAATGTCTTTAAAAGTGAGAAGGCTTTCTCAACACAAATAAGGGTGATGATCTTTAACTTCCCATTCAAAAGCTGAGGAACAACAAAAATCCAGGAAGTCAGCCAGAAAGATGTGACTTGTTTCCTGTCTAGAAAACAGTAAAATTGATCACAAGTGAGCTACAATTAATGTCACAAGGTATTTTTCAAAATTACAAAGGTCTTTCACACCTACAAGTAAAAAATGTACGATTCCCCGCCCCAACTAATTTAATCTCATCCGTCGCCAGTTACAAAAGCCTCAGAACTGCTGACACAGAGTGAAACTTATTCTCGAAATTATTAGACTCCAAAGATAATGTCTTACAGCCAATGTTTATGTTTGTAAAAATGCACAGTAAGGTTAAATGAGCAAGGTCTACATTAAGTATTTTTTGTGGAGTGGGAAAGAAATTAGTCTCCTAAAACAAAAACTCATTGGCAATAAGTGTTTTATAAATACTTGTCAACTGTCTTTTTAATTAAAAGAATTTTATATGTATAGGTAATTTTGCCTGAATATATGTTTGTGTATCACATGCGTGCCTTGTGCCCACAGACGCCAGAAGAGAGTGTTATATCCCTAGGAACTGAAGATACAGATGATTCTGAGCTGCCACGTGGGTGCTGGGAAGTGAACTCAGGTCCTCTGGAAGAGCAGACAGTGTTCTTAACCGATAAGTCAACTCTCCAGTCCCTCTATTTTCTTTTATAAAAGAACAACTTGAGACCAGTGACCATTTGATTTGCCATGTCAATTTCCAACCCATTCAACTTATATTTTAACATTTGTATTTCCTTTTTTCCAGTCATTCTTACAAACTAACAACAGGAACACAGCACCTCTGAGCATATGAATCCTACAGAACAACAGTGGGCTCTGCTGACACTGAACTTAGAACTTAGACATTACCACCATAAAATGACGTGAGAGGTTTCTTCAGTCAATTCATGAGAACTAAACATTCTAAAGTGGAGAGGTAACTGATACAATCAAGGTAACCAATTTTAGAGTAGGGAGGCAACTTAGAAATAACGTTAACTGATAATTCAGAAACATAAGAATAAGGCTCAGGCTTGGCTAACATCTCACTTCTCACAGATGTCAAAGCTAGAACTACGGTTTGGGTCTAGTACTTCTGGCCAATAATTCCTTAGGCCACAGAGTACTACGAATGAGAAGTTCTGTTATGGAGAACAGCTGCTATGTACAAGTTCTGTTATGGCTAAATCTCTCTCAATAAATTCTTATTATTTAACTAAAATTCAAAAGTTCAAATCCTAATTCTAATCTTTTAGTTCAGAAGGATCTAAAGGTAAGGACCAGGAGAAAGGACAGCTAGCCTTCCCTGTCCCCACACAGGCGAATCCCACACCATGCAGACATTTGTCATCTGTCTTGCATATTTGTGAGCTGAGGATTTAAGGCAGAGTGTGGGCTTTGAGCACAGCGCCTTCGTGGCTGCTGCATCCACGGGCAAGCGCCTTTCCAACATGGTTTACTGTCAAAGAGCTTATATGCACAGTGTCGCAATCAGTGCAAATTGAAGACACTAAGCATTTATCAGATGGAAGGAAAGTAACAGAGTCAGGCAAAAGCTAACCAAAAAGAAAGTTTCCACTGACAAGTTACCCAACACTGGTTCACAGTGACTAGGGAGAGCTACATTATCCCTGTATGGTGTCTATTTAAGGCCACATGGGAGTTAAGCTGGCTGTCTGCATTAAGAACTTTTAAAAATTTAACAAAAAAAAATTGTGAGAGAGAATTTCAAATTTCAAGAAGTAAAAATGAAAATTTGAAAAGTTAACACATATTCGTTTTTATTTATAGATAACTACCATAGAACTATAGAGAAGGAAAAGGGCATCAAATGAAACTTGAAACAGGTAGGTGAATGCATGCTGGGGGAAAGAGTATGTTCCTACACAGTGAAGACAGTGAGGACACAACACACGAAGGACTGTGTACTGTACTGCATAATAAGGAATTGTGGTTATTTAGAGATATGCAGAACTCATTTAGTCTGTGCTTTAGTAAGAATTATATATAGTATTACAAGTTGAAAAGAACCCATAAGAATAATTAACAATATATACCTATGTGTTAGAATCCAGAAAAGGCTGCATTCTGTAAAGTCGTCAGCAGTATTAAAAATGACACCAATCCAAAACAAAATGAATATAAAAGGGGCATTGTAAGCTTTGCTTCCTGCAGTAAACCCAGTTTCCAGGGAGTTTCCTTTTAATACTCATTTAATCAGAAGCATGCAAATAGTTTAGGATCTACTTAATCATCTTTGCCACATCTGCTAAGGTTGCATACAGTCCACTGTTCAGGGCTAGGCAGGGATTCGAGCAGCTGCCTCCTCCTCTGCATCAGCTCGATTTGCATTAATTTCTGCAAGTGTTCGGCCAAATCTTGCCCATTCATCATTGCGGGGAACAGCGATCTGCTGTTAAAAGAAAGACAATGTTTGCTGAGCAACAAAATAAAAAAATCATCTTATCTACAAGTACTCTGTTCTCAAATAACTTTCCCATTAAAAAGTAATAACTGACCTAAAGGGCCTTTCCATAATCACAGAGACTCTAACAACAACGCACAACATATCTAAACAGAAGACAGTGTTTGTAAAGCACGTCGTGACAGCGCAGACACCAGTGTGCTGTTCCCACCACAGGGCAAGGGTGGCAACAGCGGTGCTCTGTCCTCTGTGACCTGCCGGTGGAGAGGAGTCCCTCCCAAAGTTTGCAGTGTATTTCTTGCACTATGACTAGCATGGAAGTGATTTTCTTGTTTTCTTCTCTGAGTGAGGATTTCTCTGTGTAGCCCAGGGTGCCTCCAATCCGTGATTCTCTCGAGTCAGCCTCCTGAACACAGGGTTTTTGGGAATGTAAGGTACTCTGTCTTGAGGCTTTAACTCCTTGTTGCTACTTAGCAGTGTTGAATCAAGAACACTGTGTCCCTGGGTGTCACAAGCAGAGTGACCATGAACTCGCCTCCTCCTGCTGAACTCCGTCTGTTACTCAAGAACTATGGAAAGGGGCTGGAGAGATGGCTCAACGGCTAAGAGCACTAGCTGCTTTTCCAGAGGACCAGCATTTGGTTCCAGCACCCACAAGGTGATTCACAGCACCCTGTAACTCCAGTTCCAGGGGATCCAATGCCCTTTTCTGAGCCCCATCCCCACCCCAGGCTCTTGCATGCACACAGTGCACATATATATACACAGGCATATATAAACACATTAAATTTTTTTTGGGAAAAACCTATCAAAAGATGGCATCTTTGATTTCTACTATCTGGCTCAAACAGATCTATGAATTTTATCTCAACATCAATTCTATAAAACTCCATGTCTCCTTTTCCATCTAAGGACTTTCTGGAAGAGCAGGAATCTGGAAGCGCGGTGTGTGTCCCACAGCACCACCTTCCCGTCTGCTGCATGTGGACTTAAGACGCTCAGGTAGAGACAGCCCCAGGAGCTGCCTCTGTGCTGAAGTGCACAACCACGTAAACTATACAATGCATGAGGCCCATGACAAACTTAGCTACCACAACATCAATGACAAAATTATAGGCCCCATACCTCTCCCACATCATAGATGACAATCTGTCCTTCAGAATCGCCCACAGCAATCTCTCTTCCGGAGTGGGTCCATCTCACACGGTTAAGAGCAGGGTTTCCTTCCACAGAGATGCTAGCAGTAGGTACCTAAGTTATTTAAAATACAGGACAGTTAAAAGTTTCATCAAAGTTTCTAAACACAAAGAACAGTAATTCTTCTCCAATTTGTGTTTTTAAAAAGTAGACGTTTGTAGGTAAAAGATAACCCCAGCTCTTGGGAGGCAGAGGCAGGTGAATCTCTGTGTTCAAGGTCTACAGAGCGAGTTCCAGGACAGAAAGGGCTACACGGAAAAACCCAGGGTTGAAGAACAAAGCCAAACTCCCAAATCCCAAATCAACCAAACAACAACAACAAAAGCATTTCCCCACCTTCCCTCTGTTCAGAGATTTATTATGATGACATTAACTTCAACCCTTGAAGAGGAGTTGGGGAGATAGCCAGTTTTATCTAAGAAATTCTCACAAGGCTGCAAATATCTCATCGGTGGAGGGGTTTTGTATTTAACTTTAAGTAGTCAAGCTGTTTAAAAATATGCGACTAAAACCCATTTTAAAACATTTAAAGGGAAATATTCCCAACGCCCCCATAAACAGACCACAGTTCCGTTTTAGAGGGCAGGAATTACCGCTGCAGCTTGCACCTTCCCCAGTGGAAACTGGATGATCTGATGGACAGCAACTCCAGGAATCAGCGCATACCCTTGGTACGATAAGCTTTCCCAAGCTCCATCCCAAAGAAGGGAGGAGATAACAGCAACAAGGGCAGCAGACCCACACTCAATTATAGTCATAAACCTTTGGTGCAAAATCTAAACTAAGAAAGCAAACTTGGGTAGTGCACAGTAGTGCATGCCTTTAATCTCCATACCTGGGGTGGGTGTGGAGGGTAGAAGCATGTAGACCTCTGTGAGTTCAAAACCAGCCTGGCTTACATAATAAGTACCAGGGTTATGTACTGAGCTTGCCAAACGAACAAACACATAAACAAATTGGTACCATTCTAGAAAATGTACAATCAAAATTTAATTATACAGCTTACACTTTTTTCCTAGCAGTATTTGAATGCTCCCCCCCCCAAAAGCACAGAACCAGTAGATAACAGAATTAAAATTCTTGCATTTCCAACATATTTCTCCTTTCCTCATCTTTGTATAACCAAGCAGCTGACTTACAGGGATCTAGAAAGATGCCACGAGGAATCAGACGAAATGAGAGGGCTCCCCTCCACAACCACTACTGACAGCTGGTAGCATCACTTCTGCTAACCAGTGCCCTGTAACCAATAGAAGGACCTAAGAACATTTTAAGCCTTTATCAACTGGCTAAGGATAACTCACAGACAGAGTTATACTGCACTGCCAAATTTGGTATAGCAATTAGGAAATAGGATGGTTTCTATACTATCATTATCATTTATGGCGCTGGGAATTAGACCCAGGGTCTTGCACATGCTAAGCAAATGTTTTACCTCTGACTTACATGCCAAGACCTTAGAATTCCCACCCACCCCCAGACAAGGTTTCTCTGTGTAGCCCTGGTTCTTCTAGAACTCTCTCTGTAGACCAACCTGGCCTCAACTCACAGAAATCCACCTGCCTCTCTCTCCGGAGTGCTGGAGCTTTGGACCTTGCATTTTTGAGACAGGGTCTTGCCACATACGTGGCCTCTAACTCGTGATACCCTTGCCTCTGCCTCCCAAGTGCTGGGTTTACCTGTATGGGCCACCATGCCCACCTCCATATTCACTTTAAGTTAATCCTAACCCTTCATGGAAAAAGGTCATCCAAATCTATTTCCTTTCTTTCCAACAAGTCAGGCGAGCACTAGCGTTTATGGGTGATACAAAACCCTTTCAAGGCTAGCGGGAAATTCAGAATTACGGTTAACATACTCTACAATCTGTAGCTATCTTTGTCTAGCCTAAGAATGAAAGCGTACGCACAGCCCCGGGCCGTCCACCTCCTGGACAGCAGACACGACGCTGCTTTTCAGAAGCAGAGAATGCCCCGTGCTCGTGACGGTGCCGCTCCTCCTTCAGCTCCACACAGCGCTGTTTGTTGTGTGGGTACAAAGCTTACTCGGTTTCTTTGTGATGAAGCCACAATCACAGAGCACTTTTACATTCCTCAGGATAAAAGAAATTTCACCAATTATTCAATAAATCTCCGATTTTCTGTTATTTTCCGCTCACCTCTGTGTCACTGTTGAGATTCCACAGATCCAGTCTCCCCATGCCGTCCACACAGGCAAACAGGGCTGGGTGGGTGGGTGACCACATAACATCATAAACATAGTCTGAGTTATCTTCAAACGCGTACAAGGGCTTGTTATTCTGAAAAAGAAAAACTAATTCTTAGCACTGTCAGCATCGACACGCACAGAAACCCTTAACTACTGATCGCTGAGACACAACAGATGCTGTGGGCGAACAGCTTCATACCAACCCAGCCTGGAAGTGGTCCTGTCGTTTGTGCCACTACAGAGTCACCTGGCAGTATACACTAAGAGCCAAGTATTGGGTTGCAGTTCCTTTTAGCTTGTAGCGGTCTTACTGTTTTTAAGAGAGGAATAGAATATGCTTCAAAGCACCTGTCAGTGAGCAGCTGCGGGAAGACGACAGCCCCGCCGCTGCACTTCTTGAATCACCTGGAAATCTCCCCGCAGAAGCAGAGAAGGACACAGGACAGAGAAAGCAAAGCCTCACACACCGTCTCAGCAGAAGGAAACAGACTCCAGCTGTAAGAAGGGGGAGCCAAGCTCTCCCAACCACAAGACCTACACGGCCCTAGCATCTGCGTGGAAGAAGTGACTGACGGCTGCGGCACAGACGCCCACTTGGTACCATGATGAGCAGCCCGAGAACAGCAGAAACTAGGGGAGTTCGGACACCACAGGTGCTGATGGCTCAAGCTCGGTCTCATGCTGTCGCCTGCGCTGCACACACACTTGAAACGGACAGACTTGAGTGTGAGTGTGGAGGCTGGAAGACACCATGTGGGAGGCAGCTCTCTATCTCCTCTGTGGGTCTCGGGGCCTGAACCCAGTTTGTCAGCCTTAGTGGGAAGCAAGGAAAGCACCTGCTAAGCCATCCTGCCAGCTCAAAAATAAGTTTTAAAGTGTGAGTTTAAAATTTTAAGATATGACAGTTAGTGTCAATAGCATGATTACTGTAGTAGCCCAAAATGCTTGTTTTCAACTAAAACAAACAAAACCAAACAGAGAAGAGGATCCCCCCCCCCCCCTTTTAAAGGCACTGTTAGAAGAGTAAGGATCCAGCTTGCCCAGCCTGGAACGAGCACACAATCACCGGCTAAGCTATAAAAAGCCACCCCAGGGGTACACGTCAGTGGTATTTCTAGCATGCCAAAGACCCTAAAGCCTTTGACTACTGAGGCGATAGTATACTTCAAACATCGCATTTCCAGGCAGTTTTAAGGGTTATCATCAAAAACCTAAAACAAAGCTGTTAGCAATCATATTCATGCCTTTAATTCCAGCACTGGGAGGCAGAGGCAAGTGGATCTATCTCTGTGAGTTCAAGGTCAGCCTGGACCAAAGTCTATAGTATTAGTTCCAGGACAGCCAAGGCTATACAGAGAAACTGTCTCAAAACAAGAACAACAAAAAACCTCAAACCAATCATATTCATATATTCAATAAAAATGTGTGTGTTGGGGACCGGGTTTGGGACTGGGGGAGCAGCTCAGTGAGAAAACACTGGCCTTGCATTCTGGAGGCACTAGATTCAATCTCAGCACTGAAGGAAACAAGAAGAGTGATGGCCTAAGTGCTGGACACAGCTCAAGGGTAGAACAATTGCCTGGCATGCACCAGACTCTGAGTTCAAGCCCAGTACTGCAAGAAAGAGCTAGAGAATGAACGTTTCACAGCATGGGCTGTGAATGGTGTTCATGGAAGCACCCAGTGCTTAATCACAACAACAAATGAAAGCACCCAGGAAAGTCACTCACGCACTGAAGATTAAAAGGAAAAACATCAGGAAACTCTTAAGTGCGGACAAGGATGCAGAGCAATCAGATCTATACACACTGCTAAGGTGGATTAGGAACTGGCAGACTCACTTGGACTTGCCACTACTATCTGCTCAGAATACATATGCACGTCCTCTGACCAAGCCACTCCAGGCTAGGCATATGCTCAACAGAACTGTTTATGGCCAGCACAAGACAACTATGACCTGGCATGGTGGTGCACACCTGTAATCCCAGTACTTGGGAAGATCCTATGTTTGAGGCCAGCCTGGGCTACACAGCAAGACTCTACCTAAAAAATCCACAAGGGAGAAAGACAACTCTAACTGTGCTCCTAGCAGAACTGAAGTAACACACACATCATCAGCAGAACGGACACATAAACTATGTTTTATTTACATGGCTGAAAAAGAAATGATCTCTAGCTAGACTCAGCAACATGAAACTCACATCACGGTGCTCAGCAAGCCAGAATGAGAACCTACTCCTTTCTATAAACTACAAACTATTAAAGCAATACGCAAATTAGATTAAAACATTTATGATAATAAGAAGATTGCTAATTGTCTCAGGAATCGGTCAGGTCAAGCATTTAACTTACTCAGTGGATTGTTACACAGTTTGGGTAAAAGATCACAATTTTATTATTATTATTATTATTATTATTATTATTATTATTATTATTATTTTGTTTGTTTGTTTGTTGAGCCAGGGTTTCTTGTGTAGTTCTGGCTATCTTAGATTCACTCTGTATACCAGGCTGGCCTCAAACTCAGAATCTGTCTCCCAAGTACTAGGATTAAAGGCATATGCCACTACTGCCCAGTTGAAAAGACCACAATTTTAAAAATTATTATGTGGAAAAAAAGCAAAATGTCCTTCAATTTAAAAATGTGACATTTTAAAACTCTTTTCTAGTTTAATTTTAAAAACCAGAGTTATCTAAGGATTAGCCAGAGTTTTGCCCCACAGAGAAAATGCACATATTTAACATCAAATAATGCTTCATAGTACAGTAATTTAGTATGTAATACTGCAAATTAAAATCCTAAGTGGGCCTGTTAAAATATCTTTGAAAGTGCTGTCTTCCCAGACTTTGAAGAGCACTTGTGTCTTACTGGCACTGAGGCAGCAGGAGCCTGGAGACCCAGCCTGTTGTTTCAGTCCAGTAAGCAACCAGCTTCAAGGCTCTGAGAGAAGTCACTCATTCTCCTAAGCCTGTTTCCTTGTTTATAAAACAAAGGCTTCACACTGGTGGCTCTGAAGCTGGCTGCACACAGTGGCCACCTAGAGAGTTTCCAGTGCAGTGTGTGGGGCTCTGGGGCTCTGGTCTCACAGGTCTGGATATCAGAGAGCACTTTAAAGTCTAAAAAGCTGCTCAGGCGCATGACCAAGAATGAGAAAGTCTGAGCCAAATGATGCATAATAGGTCTCTTACTCTTACTCATAAACGACCTGCAAAAACGTTTGCCAAGAAGAAATCAAGACAAAGGGCTTCTGTGAAAACAAAACAAACAAGAACAGACATCTGAATAAAAAGAACAAGCATCTGGTTCTGCTGTGGCAGTGAACACTGCATGGTCCAGGGCCAGGCCATACAGCCTTTCCTAAGCTCAAGGTCTATGGTGGGCTGAATGGCGTCGCCCTAAAATTCATATCTACTAGTCCTTGTAAATGTAACCACGTTAAACAGGTTATACTGTTCTACAGTGGACCCCACATCTCCTGTGACTTGTGTTCTTAAAAGAGGAAATTTGGAGCAGAGACCTAATGAAGCAAACAGTTCAGAAGGTCACGTGGTGACGACAAAGGCAGAGACTGGAGGGACACAGCTACAGGCCAAAGAACACCAAGCACTCCTGACAGTCAGCAGATGCTAGGAGACAGTACAGAACAAACTCCCAGGCCACACCCCTAAACTGTGGGGACAAATTTCTGTTACTTTAGGCTGCCGCGTGATAAGACTCCAATACAGATTTTCTTTTTTTCAAAGCTGGGGTAATTGTTAAGTTCTAGATTAGTAACAAGAGTCTCTGCAGTAAGTAGACCAGGATTAACAGTGAACTGGAAAGAACTATGACCTCAATTTAGATGATGAGAGAAATAAACAAATTTCCTTTGACAAGGAATCATTACATGGTTGGAGAGATGGCTCAGAGATTAAAAGCACATACTGTTCTCAGAGGACAACATCCATGTCCAGCAAACTGCCTGTCACTCCTGCTCCAGGGAATCCAATGCTTCTGACTCATTGTTCATGCATACACACCCACATGCATACACACGCACACATACAAAAATCATTACAAGGTCGAAAATAACTTCCCATATTACCTGACTAAAGATAATCTTTGCAGAGTATATCTATTAAAAGTAACGAACAACCAAGTCTTACAAAGCAAATGAAGATAGCACCATTTCAACACTGGTCATAAGAGAAGTAGCCTCAGACAACAGACTGTGAGAATCAACTACCCCATGGCAAGGCCATCTTTACTTGAAGATGAATGAATCAAGCTATCTTAGCTTGATGCCACTGAATATTCAAATGCTAGAACTTCTTTTGCTCTAAGTCCTTGCTCCCCAAGGGATCTTCTGATTATAATTTGGCTTCCCATGTGGGTAGTCTACAGGGGAACAATGAGCTGGTCAGGCCAGCAGGAGGATCTGGGCCTTCTGGCAGTTAAGTTTCTGACTGTAAATTAATAAATTGACATTCTCCAATGTACCAGTATCTTAGGAGCCTGTTAGTTACAGTCGGCATTCCCCTGTCTAATCAATTTCAGTAGCTGACAAAATTGACTTTTAAATATGCAGAGGAGGCTAGACACGGGCCTGCAGCAAGTCACAGAGGTAAGCGCCACCAGGTGGGACTTGGGCAGACCATCAGTTAGCCTTCCCTCAGACATGCCCTCAATTTCAAAGCATCTTTTCCTTTTAACTTGTCTGCTAAGTAAACACTTCTTTTTCCAAACACTGGTAGGCTCTTTTAACCCTCCTTAATGCTAGTGCTGCTGAGAGTTAAGCAATCATGCTGCCAGATTAAAGATGGGCACTGAAACACTGGATTATGAAAAGTTCAAGTAGCAAATGGATTATGAAAATCTAAAAACTATTTTAAGGTATGATCCTACTAACAATCCTAACTCTGCTATCTCATAATAAATATGGTTCTGAGACTACAATACATTATGCATACATTAAAATACCATCTCCTGTAAATATACTTTTAAGAATAACCTAAGACAGGTATATTAAGATGTGCTTGAACATTCATCTAATTACCATGTTAGAACTGAAATTTCGGGCCACCCCAAGAAACTGCCGTTGGTCATTCATTCTCCCTGCTGTTTTCCAGACCCACTAATGCATTTCTATTGTGAACTTTCAAATTTGGTGTTTTGAGATTTTAATGGTGTCTTCTACATATTTTAAAAGCAACATCTTGGCTAAATTTCACCAATATGAAAGAGCTGGGCATGGTGGTTCATCCCTTTAATTCCAGCACTTAGGAGGGAGAGACAGGCAGATCTCTGTGAGTTTGAGGCTAGCTTGGATACCTTGTGAATTCCATGACAGCCAGAACTAAGTAGAGAGATCTTTTCTCAAAAATCAAAAACAACAAAAAGTTCATCATTATGTAGGTTTTTTTTTTACAATGCAAATAGCTTAATTCAAAGACAGTCAAAGCAATCTGATAAACGGAACCGTGGGGCTAGGTATTAAATTTTCCAACCAAGCTAAGATTAGAGACTTCTACGCTGAAGACTAAAGTATTTGAAGCATATTTGAGGCAGTGCCATACTGAGGTTTCTGCACGCCACATTTACAGGACTTACACAAAGAGGGACAGAGGAGGACTCAGAGCCACATCTTAGTGGACAGAGACACAGCAGCATCCAATGATTCATCCTTCCCGTTTACAGGGCTCAGTTCCCAGGGTAGGAGAGCACTTAAAAATGAGAGAAAGAGACGCAGGACTTGAAGTCTGTTCAGTGCATGAATGTGAGCAACTGGTTTTAAAAGCTTAAAGTGGTGAGCTGGGTGTGGTGGTGCACACCTTTAATCCCAGCACTTGGGGAGCAGAGGCAGGTGGATCTCTGTGAGTTTGAGGCCAACCTGGCCTACAGAGTGAGCTTTAGGATAGCCAGAGTGGTTACAGAGAAATCCTGTCTCAGCAGCAATAACCCCTCCACACAAATGCTTAAAATGGGGGCCTTAAGAGAGGACTCTGTGGTTTATAATATTACATCCTCTTGAAGAGGACCCAGGTTTAACTGCCAGCATTCGTATGGTAGCTCACAACCAGGTGATCTGATGCCTTCTTCTGGCCCTCGCAAGCACTGGGCATATGTGGGCCACAGACATACAGACCAGCAACACACTACACACATAAAATAAATTAATTAATCCAAAATATTTAAAACTAAAAGCTTAAAATGGGCCAGGCAGTGGTGGTGCACGCCTTTGATACCAGCACTCTGGAGGCAGAGGCAGGCAGATCTCTTTGAGTTCAAAGCAGCATGGTCTACAGAATGAATTCTAGGATAGCCAGAGCTACACAAAGAAACAAAACTGTCTCAAAAAACAAAACAAACAAAAAAAGCTTAAAATGGAATCGGAATAATGTTTTTAAAGTTGTGTTAAGACACTGCCTACTATTCATTAGCATTCATTGTTCATGAACATGTATATCTACTCCTCACTATCCCAGCACAGGCAGGGCCTAAATCAGGTTATTCAGAAGGGGAGATACACACCAACAATGGAACTAGGAAGTGTAAGCTCAAGTCTGACTCAGTCAAGGCTGGCCATATATTTAAATTTACCTACTAGACTATTGCTGTTTGACCCTTCACAGAACAGAATTGTGTGCAGAAAGGGTAGACTAAATAGTAATAATTCTTAATCTTTTTATCTTCCATAGCTGTGGACTGAGCCCAGGACCTCATGCACAGTAGACAAGTGTACTATCACTAAACTATGTAACAACAACCTAGGCCAAGGCAATTCTTCTGGTAACATTTTAGGGGGTTCTTGCTCATATATGATAGAAAACATACTATTTTATGCAGGCCATGCACTAGGAAGGGTGTTAGAGGCAGGGAGAGGTATGTATCATATTTGAGAATAAAAGAAACAATAAAACAACCTAATTAGCATGGCAAAGAGCTATGTCTGCCTATCGTTCTCAGTCAAATCTCTTCTGGGACAGGGGAGATGGCTGGCTGGACAGAGGGGCCTGAGCGCAGGTCTGACGGCCCGAGTGCCATCCCCTATCCTGCACAGTGGCAGGAGAGAGCCAGTAATTGAAGATGTCCTCTGACATGTACTTGTGTGCATTGGCACAGCACACTTGCATTCACACACATACACAATACATGCATCACAACACAGAAAAACAAGTAAATAAAAGCAACATCTATGTTGAAACAATAATACAGAAACAAAACTATGAACTATTAACGAAGATCTGTGAAGAACAACAAAAGCAAATGCCTGTTAGTCTGCTATCACAGGGAAGTTTGTTCTCTAAGAGGCAAGACGAGCTGAGCTCTTCTTTCTCAAATCCTGTTCATGTACATTCAAATTTCAAGGAGAAAGGAAGCTAGCAAACTGAAAATCTGGCATTTAAAAATCATTCAGTCAGTCACCAAATGAAGACTATTTCAATAGCCAAAAAAAGGAAAGAAGCCGGCCAAGAACACAGCAAAAATGCAATATTTCTCTGGACTGTCACAGGTCTAGTACATGAGAAAGCACACCCAGAAATCTTACAACTTACATGGATATATGAGACCTACATGGAAACAGTAGGTTTTATCTTTGTCATTCTGGTTCTTGCTTTGTTTTAGCAGCAGGTTATGTGTTTTCTCACGTAGGCAGAGCGGTAGGTTGTGGCCATGAGAACTTCTTTCTCTGACTGTGTGCAGTGTGTGATCCAAGGGTGAAAGGGATACCTGATTAGATGCATTTAGGCTCTGACCCACATTAGAGTCACACCTGTTAAACAAACTGGACACTGCGTCAAGCACTTCTAGACTTCAGGGAAGTGCTACTGTTGTGTCTGTTAGTGTCAAAGCCGGAAATGCTCAGTTTAAGGGAGCTTTGCAAGGCTGTGTTTAAATCATTTCATGTGAAACTGGAAGGGGCCCCAAGACAGGACAAGAGCGAACTCTGTGAGTGTGCTCTGGACACTAGGCCAGAATTACATAAACAGGAGCTCACCACAGTAAAGGGCACAGAGATTTCCTCAGAGAATGCAAAGAACCACAGCAACTCTAAACTTTGTTCCATGGTGAAGGATTCAAAGAGTCAACATTAAGATAAAGTAGATGGACAGGAAAGATAAAGCTTAGCAGGGAGTTCCGTAGACTTGGATACACTGAACGTGCAGTTTTTACTAGACAGCACTACGATCCTGCAGAAAAACTAGAAAGCAAGTTAAGTTTAATTATAAAATAGGCCAAGCAAAACGACCAAGTCTGTATCTATCGGGAGGTCATGTTCCATAAGCCCTGTCTACGGGAACCACTGGAGGACTAGAAAGCATTTTCATCACTAAGTGGTATTTCAAGTAACTGGTTTACTAAGCCCCAGTAAACACCATTAGTTATACTAGACTGAGAAAACACACACACGCCTTCACAATGCTTTTTAACGACTCAAGTTTATTGTGTAGCCTTACTGTACAGGACTTACTGCAACTAGTCTCTGTGTTTTCTATATTTCCCATCAGCTCTGTGAGTCACTGCAGTCCTGAATTAAGGCTCGTAGCTCTCCACAGAGCAAATGCATAGCTTTTGTGTGAGGCTGGATGAGATTATATGAGGGAGTATGGGAGATACCCAGGGATGAGATTATATGAGGGAATATGGGAGACACCCAGGGACTTCTCCCCAACTCAATTCAGAGCAAACAGTTGTGTGCTTGAAAAGTCTAAAGTGGCAGGAAGACTGATCTTCAGTTTTTTGTGAGGTCCCCTATTTGTTGACACCCTAATATCAGCGCACTTGCACACCGTGTAACTTCTTCCAAAGCTCTCTGTACTGAGATACATTCTAAGACATTTAAGAGCCAAGACCCGAGTCTTCCCTACAGTATTAGAGCACCACCTTGTGTCAGGAAACTGGCCGAATACACAAAAAGCAGTATTTCAGATACCTTAGTTGTCCAAAGTTTTACTGTCCAGTCAAATGACGAAGTGACAAACAGATGTGAGAAGTCTACTGCTCCAACAGCCGCATGACAGTGGATTCCAGTGATGGGTCCCTGATGTCCCTCAAACATCTCACTGATTCCAGCTTTGCTAGTTCATAAAAGTGAAAATGTTAGGGAACTCTCTTGTAAGTATACCACATATTTTCTGATCATTTTTATTTATTTCTTTTTTTAAAGACAGGGTCTCACTATGTAGCCTGCGCTGCTCTGGAACTTACGTAGCCAGGATAGCTTCACACACAGAGATCCACCTTCCTTTGCCTCCAGAGTGTTGAGATTAAATGTGTGCACCATCACACCCAGTCAGTGTATCTTACTGTGGGTTTATATACCAGATCTTGATTTAACTTCAAACACAATTCTACGTTCATAGTTCATCTGCATAACTTATTGGATTCAGATTTGATATCACTACTGAAGTAGTGGGGACATTTTGGAGCCATAGACACCATGCTGTTGACAAGAGAACTCAAAAGTCCAGTATGTGTGCTGGTAGAATAAGGACACAGAGATGCTGTGCGAAAGATAAGCTTTGAGGTGAAGGTGATCTACACTGGAAATGAGGTCCAGATGCTCAGTGGTTTTAACGAACAGCTAGACAAGTTCTAACAGACTGGACGGCTGGTGCACTATTAGTCAGTTAACACACGTGGTGCCGTCACTCTACTATCAGTAGGCTTGCACTAAAGCAAACAGAAACAGGCGACAGTCACAGTAACAAACCTGAAGGCCAACTGTGGTGTATGCACACTGCGTTTCTAATTGCTGAACGCCTCCTACCAGTAGCTTCTGTGAGTGCATGCACACACAAGTCCCTACAATGTACCGCAATCCACACAATCCAAAACACATGAGCCCAAACCACTCCTGTTAAACAAACTTAGGTTTTAGGGGCCTGAATTTAATGTCACAAGTCTAGGATAGGATTCTACTTAAATAAGAAGCAAGTTGCTTTAGTGAGATGAATCAAGAGAAAAGTTTTGAATAACGGCGAGTTCCTGCTGTGTTTACCTGCCATGGCGGCACGCTGTATATACAGAACCTTCCTCACTGCCCACAACAAAGTTGTTGACATCTCCAACAGGGAAGGACATAGATGTCACAGCTACTGCCTTTGACTGTTTATGAACCAACTCCATGCTATCCTACACAGAAAAAAGTAAGAAAATAAATTATTTTGTAAAGCTTTAATTTCAATTCTAAAAAAAAAAAAAGCTTCTACTTTTAATTGGTTTGTAAGTTCTTGCTTTAACATACTATTACTATAAACCTACCTCAGCTAAATGAAAAAGGCTTGATAAAATATATTCAAACTATCAAGACACGTTCAGGTTTAGAATCTGTATAATATAAAAATAGCTATAAATGATAAAAATGTTATAAATAAAACTGGGGTTATATATAGTTAAAAACTTTACATTTACTCGAAAACTCCATATTCCTAAGTCTAACCCACCTGCGGGTGGGAGAGCATGTCCAAACTCCAGGAGCAAATTTTCCCGTCGGTAGAGATGCTAATCAGGTTATGGGCATTTTGTGTTCCAACAACATTCACACAGTAGACAGGGTGCTAAAAATGTGAAATGGGATTTTCAGAGGTTATTTCAAAACAAACAAACAAACAAAAAAAACCCAGAAAAGATTTATACAATTACAGACATTCCATTTTTTATCAAAACAGTTTTGCAACCTGACAACTTGTTTTGTTGTTACTGGGAGCTGAACCCAAGACCTTAAGCATTGCTGGGACAGCACTCCATCACCGAGTTACAGCCTCAGCCCTGGGACTGGTTTGAATGTGAAATGGGTTGCTATTCCAACAATTAACAAAAGATGACTTCCTGACATATGCACCCCCACATACAAGGAAGCATGTTTGGAACCCATGCTGCTGGAGACTATTACATGGTCAGTAGTGAGGGCGCACAGAAGTTGAATGGAATAACTCCGTACTTACTGTGTGTGCAGCAGCTGACAGAGGAGTTCTCTGCACGGGAGTTCTTTTATTGCTGCGGTTATCCCAAAGCACAATTTGGCCTGAATATGTACCACCAACGACAAGATTCGGATGGAATTTTGCAAATGTAGCAGACATTACAGCTGACTGCAAAGAAGTAAAATTTTTGTATTTAAGATTTAAATGGGAGCCAGGCATGACTCCCAGCACTCAGGAGACAGAGGTAGGCAGATCTCTGAGTTCGAGGCCAGCTTGGTCTACAGAGTTCTAGGATAGCTAGAGAAACCCTGTCTCAAAACAAAATAAGACAAAACAAAAAACAAACCAACCAAACAAAAAGATTTAAGTGGGAAAAATCTGACAAATTAGAAAAACAAATATAGTATTTAAAATATTTCCCTCTCTACTGCTTAAGGTATTAGAAGTTTTAAAAACAATCCATTCAATTTTAATTTTGTAAGAAATAAAAAAGTAAGAATATTTTGTGTTCAAAAGTCAAATATGATTTTACATGTTTACACAGTTATCAAACAAAACAAAAGTTGCTTCAACTACAGTTCTGAAAGGAAACAAAAGTTGCTTCAACTACAGTTCTGAAAGGAGAGCTGGCTGTGACGCCTCTGACTGTAATATGACAGTAAAGAACACGCTAGTTTGGGTTCAGAGTGTTTACTTTGGATTAGGACACTATTAAGATTTTAATATATACAACCAGAAAGAGTCAAAAAAATCTAATCTTTTGCTAAATCCACTTAAAAAAAATCTACATCTGCTTCCTACTTCAACCATATGTTTTTACTTAAAACTACAGAGCTGCAGCTCCTCAGGCCATGTCTAATTATACATTCAGCAATAAGTTCTTGAGAAGCTCCCTGTGGGAAAGACAGCTTCCAAAAGATTCCTTTATACGGTCAGTCACAATAACTGAAGTAGCAACTGCAAAGGCCCTTAGGTGTGATTTAACGTGGTACGAGGCGTTAGGAGAGCTAGAAAAGGCAGCTCATATTGAACTGAGAGTGTTCAGCTTTCTGCTGACATCTGTTTGCAAATATGGAGTGGTTTGGTAAATGCCAATCCAATGAAATCATCATGATGACGAGAAGAGAAAAAAGGCAGTTGTCTACATTCATGAATGAATTCTTAAACGTGGGGAGACGGCTCAGAGGCCATCTTACCTGGCAGTGGAACACATACTCTGGGGTAGTCTTTTTGTACTTCATATTCCACACAAGGGCCACACCATCAGGCTCATGTGGAGCCTCTTCATTGTTATTATAGGAAGCCACAAGCAACTCTGGATACTGTTCACAAGAATCAAATAGATAACGAAGTTGAAGAATAATAAGAACTATTATGCTCTTACCTATCATCAGATTGCTCTGAAAATTATCATTATGGTTAGTCTCACCAAGATATTAGCCCAAGTTTAAGTTAGCACAATTAATTATTTAAAAATTTTAAATGTTAAAACAGTTCATTAAAATGTTTAAATTTTATATAAGTGTTCAGTGGGTAATTAAATTAGCAAAATTAGATTTGGGCATAAAGCCCTGAATTTTAAATCTCAAAGCAGTTCCAATTCTTCCTTCCAATGCAAACAAATTAAAGGGATAAGGATAACATTAGAGCCATCACTGTTATTGTTTCTTTTAAATGGTACATACTGACTTAATTACAAAAGTTCTAAATTAAAACTGTATGCTAATTAGAATTAAAAAGTGAGTTTTGCTATACTTTACCTGAGATGACCAATCCAAACAGCTAACAACCCGATGCTTTGACCAACGCTCATCAAAAAACTGTCGATTTAATGATAGCTTAGCACCTGCTTGAATCTCTCTGTAGAAAGATATCACACACACACACACACACACACACCCAGACAGTGTTACAGCGTGTCCCTCTTCATAGTAACATACTTTAAGGCTGTGGCAGCAATGCTCTTAGGGATTAAACATTACCCTTCTTTGTCTTCCAAATCTCTCCCACTGTAGTCAAAGAAGATGTTAATCTGCTCAGAAAGGGCTCTTTCTACAATTCTTGTAGAATGGTCAAAGAAACTTAGAAATTCCTCTGAGTGTAAAATTTGTTGCTTTTCTTCTTCTGTTAGTTCATGAGGGGGAGCTGGAAAAAAACATTTTTTTTTTTTTTTAAAGTATGGTTTTAGACCAACCAAACCCTGTCAATTACAGTTTGGATCAAGAAATGCCACCCATTCTTTTTAAACGAGACTCGTCTCTGTGATGCAAGGCATTCGATTCTACTTTAGCTCATAAGCAGTAAAACAAGTTTTAAGAGGAATCAGCAGAGAAAGCCAGAGCTTTACTACGTTAGGGTACCTGTGCTATCACGCTCTTCGTCTTTTGTTAAGGCTTTCTCTTCTTCGGGCTCAACAGGAGGTTTAGGAGTTGTTACGTCATCTTCCTCCTCCTCATCTGAACAAGGATGGAACAATAACAAAGATTAGCTTAATACAAACAGCCGGCATTGATTCTGAGGCAGTATCTCAGAAGCCTCACAAGCCCCTAAGATGAAACAGCCCGCTGTCAAGACCCTTTACAAACCATGGGAATTTTACCAGCACCAACTTAACCAATGAAATGGAAACTCTAGATTTTTAGAGATACCAGTGGGACCTCATCAAGAGTTATCCTAAATTCTGTAACTACATAAAAATGAGCGAGGTATGTAAGTAGGAGGGATTCCTCGTGGAAGTCTTTAAAAGCTTACACGCATTACTATTCTAGTCAGAACAACATGTGACTCCTACACAGTTCTGTAGAGCATGCTGACACATTAATGCTGCAGAATGAAGAAAATCAAACGTCTGAAACGGCCCACAGAGCTTGGATGCTTACTTGTGAGCTGAAACCATCAGGGTCTGATGGGTCTTCCTAGGACATAAAGATGCTTACATTAACTCTCAGGTTGCTATCTGAGAGGCAGATTTTAAAGATAATAGCTTTGAGATCACATTTTCTATTCTGTCATTTTAAATGCAAGTCTCATTATCTATCACTGTATGATGTGGCGATAGTACTTAAAACAGTTTTCTTTAATTTGAAAAAATATTCAGAAATATATAATGCTTTTTTTTTAAAAAAAGTACAAACTCTCATAAATCCCAAAACAGCATATAGCTTAAAATAGTTTATTTTAAAATGTTATAGTACATATAACCCTGTCTACCATCTCTTTTAGCTACAAACCAAGGTAGATTTCATGAAGAAAAGATGTATTTTTACTGCCTAAGCACATCTTAGCTGTCTATTAGGGAATGGCAGCAGGCATCTGCAACAGAGTGTGTCTCAAGTAATGAAAGCCTATTCAATAAAGGGACTTTCCTTGTCTGTTATAGTCATTTCCCTGACCCATGTACAGAATGATCTAAGACACATACGCACACAACCGACACAAAAGAACGGTCAAGGATGGGAACCAGCTGCCAAGTCCCAGTCCCAGCAGTCAGGCCAGCTGACTAGATAGCAGCAACCAGATGGCACTGCTGGGATTGTGTCTTTCTGCTGCAAGGTGGCAAGGGGATGGCATAACATTCTTCCGCTTGACTGCTTCCAATCCTGTGTCTCTCCCCAATGGTGAGCCTGTGCAATTACCCACACTCCAGGAGGCTACAGACAAGCCTTTACCCTGCAAACAAAATGCAGCTTGTAGGCCACACCAGCTGCCAAACCATACACAGTGTTCGATTTAGAGAGCTAAGAAAATCTTTCCAACTCTATAGTATAAGCAATAAAAATATAACTGTACCTGTGCACAGAAAGCTTTAAATGACACTGTGTAACGCACACAATGATACAACCTCCAACTTAATCAGAATGATAATGACGTATGCCAATCCTACATTACTTGAAATTGAGCGATTTTTACGTCTGACAAGTTTACAGAACTGGGATAAATGGCACGAGTGATTTCAATATATGCTCATACTTTTGAACCAAATGGTGAAGGTTAAAATTTTTCCTTTCAAGGGCCTCAATCAGCCACAAAGGAAAACAGTAATCACTGTCTTTTCAGCCAGCCCAACCGCATTTGTCAGCCCTTTCTCCGTCAATGCAGCCAGAGCAATCAACCTGCCAAACATTCAGAATGGAAAAACAATCTGAAAATACAGGGTATAATGCACCTGCCAGTGAAAATGGCCATTTCAAGAAAAGCTAGTGATCTCAGTGACCCTGCTGAGGAGGCGGTGGCGCAAGGGGAAAGAACACGTAGAAGAATTCTTAGTGATCGCCACTCTCCTGCACACTGACACTTCCTTACAAAGCATGCCAATTACAGCTTTTGTGCTACTTAAAAAAATGAAAGCTTTTTTTGGGCAAAATAATCACATAGAGAAACAGAAAGACACTACTCCTTCTTAGATGAATTCTCATACACAAAGGATTATTAATCTGAAAACAGTGTGTCTGATGGTGACTCTACCCTACTGTTCCAACATTAGGATGTGATTCTGCCATAAGACAATCTGCAGGGATACTGATGAAATAATTTAATTACATTTACATATAAGCTGACTTCTAGAATAACAGGAGATCATATTGTCATGAAAAATTTAGTATGGGTGTTGCTCTTATAGTGCTGTGGGTTTCTTTCTTTTCTACATTTAGTGTGAGAAAAGAATATACCTCAATTTTTGCTAACACTTTCAGCTTTCCTAATCAATTCTATTAACTAGCGGGTTCACTGTATGTAAATTCTAAAATTAAGGATGTACACTTTGAGTCACCCTGGACAAGTCATTCTCAAGCAAGGTGGATTATAAATTGCGGGCTCCTGCCCACATCTCCGACATCTACTCTGCTCTATTATACCACTTCGAAGTACCAGTTCCAAAGGCAGGTTTCAAATTCCTGCCCTAATGCACAGAGTCAGAATTGTAGTGCTAAATGACCTTCTAATTTGCATATTTAACAGAAAGGCTCTTGTTTACAGACACTCTTTCCTTCTGAAATATTAAATATACATCAAGTACGTTAGCTTCTGGTCTGTCTGTCTGTACATAGCATTTGCTAAACCATACTGTAGCTGGATGGTTAGCAGCAATTCTGTAAACACGTCTCTTGGAATTTTATTTTAGAATCAATGAACACACATCTTTTTCTACAATGATTAAATATGGATTTAAATACTATAATTAGTACTTAAATCAAGCTTCAGAAAGGTCATTAAACTAATTTTCCAGGAATATAAAAACAAACAATAGGCTGCTTAAAATATACTACAAAGTGAATAATTCTTGTTATAAAGCATTTCCTAATCACATATATATGTGAATGTTCCTCTGGAGCCAATATGCCCTTCTTAACTAAGAACTTCTACAGCCACAGCTATCACGGGACCACTAACATGGCCCTAGATCTAACAGCACAGTTGTAAAGATGGTCTCAAGGCACTCCCTGTTATGTGGTAAGCTATAACATACTTAAAACTGGAAGGCTGTAAGTGAACAGGAAGACTGCCAGGCTACATCAATTTGCTGATGAATATTCATGACTACATGCTAAGTGGTTAACTCCATGCTTTCCCTGACAGAGAAGCTAAGGTTACAGACTGAGCAGTAAAAAGTGCAGAGAGATAGCAGTTACTTTCAAAATGACACGTCTGTCAATGCATGCTAAAGCTAGGTTTAATGACCCACTGAATTTTTACTGCGAGTTAACACCAAAATTGTGAAGCATTTTGGTGAGACGGAAAGAAAACTGTTCTGCAAATTAAACTGCACCTAGCGACAACACCAAGGAGTCAAGGTTCTGGTTGCTAGAATAATCAGCAAAGCAGTGGGTTAATCAGTTAAATCATCTGTGAAATGGGTGCTTCTGTTAAACTCAAGGAAGGTGTCTTCTGAATAGGGCTCTCATTTACATGCCATTCATACTTCAAAATGTTTGAGAAGCCATAAGTATTCTTTTGAATAATTTTACAGTAACCACATTTAGATAGTAGTATGCAAGATCTTAGAATATCCATAATAAACAAACACTGCAACTTAGAAATCCATCACTTATAGTTTTCAATATAAAGCTAATAAATCCCATCGCTAGTGCATTGCTGTTCAGGAAATATAGTTGTTGGCAACCAGTTCATTGTTAGCATTATTATACTGACATATATCCTTTTAAGATGATTTAATATCTTATGATGAATTGCTAACTTAAATCAGGGAATTTGTTGCTCATAAAAATGATCCAGCTTATAAAAATTCAACTAACGAATAATGCTGTAAACATTTACCAGCAGTGAGGATTCCCCAATAATTAATTTAAAAATCTAGACTAGACAGGAGCAATTTTCCCGTAATATTTTCTAAATAACCTTAAGATTTATTTATTTACTTATTATTTATTTAGTGTGGGCAGGTATGTGGGTAGGTCCATGCCTGGGTCCGTGTGTGCTATGGTGCCCATGAGAATGCCAGAGAACAACTTGTGGGAGTTAAGTCTACCTAATGTGGGTCCTAGGGATCAAATTAGGCAGCGAATATCTTTACACACTGAGCCATCTTGCCTGCCCCTATACATCTTTACACCTTCAAATCAAATGATTACATAAAACAACCTGCAATGAAACAAAGTTGTATCAATGCAATGATAAGGTTCATTCCTTCTTCCTGGGCGGTGGCGACACACACCTCTAGTTCCAACACTTGGGAGGCAGAGGCAGATGGATCTCTGAGTGTTAGGCCAACCTAATCTATATAGAGTGAGTTCAAGGAGAGCAATGGCTACACAGAGAAACCCTGTCTTCCTGTCTTTCTTGCTGTTTGAATAGGATCACTTCTATTTGCTTAATAATTTAGAATTCAACAAGGGAAATAGAGCTGACATCTTAATAACAAGTATTTTGAATTTAGATATGTTGGGAGGAAAAATATTTTGGTTTGTGTGTATGATTGTTTTGCCTGCATGTATGTCTGTAGAGCACACTTGTGCAGGACCTGTGGAGGACAGAAGAGAGTGTCAGATCCTGCCGGGACTGGAGTGAGACAGCTGGGCTCACGGGGCAGCTGGAATGCTAAAAGTCAAACTCAGGTCCTCAGAAGAGCAACTAGTGCTCTTAACCACATCTCTCTAGCCCTCTCAACATAACTTTTCTTAAATAGAAAATTTGGATTTTATTTTGGCTGAATTGGTATTATTAGTAATCCATTTATCTGTGATCTCATTAAATATTTCTTTTTTTGCCTGGGTCATAGTTTTATTCAGATTTAAATTCTTAAATTCAAAATTAAGAACACATGACATAATGTCCAGCTCTATTTATACTCTTGCATATTAAAGGTTAATGTTAACTCATTAAATAATTTACTTTGAAGCTTTTTATAACTCCATTTTAGATAAGGCTAATACTAAATTATTACCTAGAGGACCCACAAATTTAGTCTACAAGTGGGAAGTGTGGATTCTAGATAATAAGATCATACAACAAAAGATCATAAGTTGTTCACATATAACAAGCTTCTGTGCATTATAAACACTAATCAACATTAATATCTGGTTCATTACACCAAGAAGCAATCGGTGAGAAATCCCTCCACATATGAAGTGAATGTAGGAAGGAGATGGCTTCTCACAGCAGTCGAGCAGCAAGGTTGCTCCGCTTCTAACCCCAGAGTTTCTCTCACTGCAGACTCGGGTTCATCAACTAACTTTCCGGGACCTAGGCTTCAAAGACTGTAAACTGCTGGGTAGGTTAGCCAGCCTTTTTGGATTTTTTTTATACTTTAAATCCTTTTTGTAACTAAAAAAACAGAAATGTAACAACAAAAATCCACACTAAAGAGGCAGATAATAAAAAAAAAATTCTATCTTCAAAAGTTAAAACTTTTTAAGAGGAAAAGGCAGAAAGTAAGAGTGTGCCTGTGGGCAGCACTCTGCCTTCTGGAAGCTGCCTGCCCACAGAGAAGGGAAATTGACTGAGGTCACGTGGTCTTAGTCAGTTTCATTCACAGTAGGTGCTTTAAGGCAGCTAAGCACCTTGACTCGGAAACAGTACCATAACTGAGTGTAAACCTGACGGCTAGAAGATAGCTAGACTAGAGAAAACAACGCAAAAGGAAGCCGCCTTTTATTTTTTTATTTTTATAGATATTTATTTATTATGTATACAATATTCTGTCTGTGTGTATGCCTGAAGGCCAGAAGAGGGCACCAGACCCCATTAGACATGGTTGTGAGCCACCATGTGGTTGCTGGGAATTGAACTCAGGACCTTTGGAAGAGCAGGCAGTGCTCCCAACCTCTGAGCCATCCCTCCAGCCCCCTGAAGCCGCCTTTTAAAAGGGCAGGATTAACCATGTAAGTAAAAGCCAGGCTGTAAGACTGAAGGCCAGTTTTCACTCAGGCTCCTCACGCACTGACCATACCGCCCACCTTCTGAATTTACTTGTTACACGCCAGTAGTGAGAGTAAAAATTTGTTTCATGGTGAACTTTTTTTTCCTCAGATAATTACAATAAAAAAAATTGCAGTACTGGGGCTTGAACTCAGTGTTCCATAACGTGAGGCAAACATGCTACCACGAAACAAGACTCCGAGTCCCTTAAGTAATTGTTAAATGGTAACCATCTGGCTCAGTTTGAGGAGTGCTGAATTAAAGCAATGGATGTGGTTAAACACAAAGTGTTCTCATTATAAAAATCTTATTTAATGTTTTTTCGTCTTGCCTCTAGAATTTCTACAACATGGGAATGAAATTTAATGTCATGAAATTAATTGTAATGACATTAAAAAACAAATTATCTAATTTTTGTAAGTAGTTGCAAAGGCTATGATTGGCTTAACATTATGAGAATATGCTTCTCATTCTTCTTCACTTGGATACTCCAAGCTCTAACTAAAGCACAAAACTAAGGAAAAAGTGAACTAGTGCCTTCAGATGCAGACGGCAGACAATAAACTCCGTGAACACTTGTTAGGCTGCAAATAAACAAACATGGGTTTTTATAAAGTAAGCCTCTAAATGTAGTCTACACAGGAGAACTCTAAAGGATGCTGAAGTGGGCGGATGCACCCTCTGCAATGGGCTCCATTCACCTATCTTCCCCTTTCATTTCCGTCAGTGAAGAAAAAGTCTATTTATTATCGGTGAAAGGGCTTCATGCTTCCTCCTTCCCTGGAGGTCACACTAAAATGATGCTACTCAGATGCAGACACAGCAATGCGCTCTTTGAGCCACATTCTCCTTTTGAATGAAGTATTGCTAACTATAGCTCTACGCCAATAAACTTGGCCCTTGGAGTTAGTATTGTTTTGAAATTAGATATAGTGAAAAAAAAGATGGTATTATTTTTTTAAAAATTCATTATTTATAGCTGTTTGTATTGGACTGTAACAAACTTAAAACTACTTAGTATAGGTAACTAACAAAAACAAAGTTTGCTGCTTTGTGGCAACATGAGACAATATATATCTTAGAATTGGTTAAACGTGGTTTGAAATAGTAGTTACTAGCTGGTAAGCCTTGATAACTACCTCTTATTTTTAAGCTTCTTTGTGTGTAAATAAGTATCAACGCTTGGGGTGGAGAGAAGGCTCAGTGGTTAAGAGCACTGGCTGCTCTTCCAGAGGTCCTGAGTTCAATTCCCAGCAACCACATGGTAGCTCACAACCATCTGTAGTAGAGTCTGATGCCCTCTTCTGGCATAAAATCATACATACAAATAGAGCACTCATATACATCAAATAAATAAATAAATCTAAGAAAAAAAGAATCAAGGCTTAACATTTGGGGTTGTTGCGTGTGTGTAAGCGGGCAAGAATGTGTGTGTGTATACACACATGCACTACATACAGGTACCACCTGTGTATACATGGCCACAGAAACCAAAAGAGGGCATCAGATACCCTGGATGAGGATTTCTGAGATAGTGTAGATGACGCAATGTGGTAACTAGGATCTCTGGAAGAGCAGCAAGAGCTCTGACCTACTGAGACCCCAACCTTCAAGATTGGTGGTGACAGGGTTAGAAATACAATACCTAGTGTGTGGTGAGGACTGTACAGTTAAGATTTTCAGCCACTGATTTAAACAGAATTAAAAAATTCTCAAGATTTAAGCATTTCGAGGACTATTATAAACAGCTAGCTTCAATAATATACTTAAGAGATGCTGACAGATTCAACTGAGTTCAGATCAGAGGACCACAAAGAACACAAAGTGGGCACGTGCTTAAGTCTCTACGGTGACACAAAAATGGAATTCAAGAAGGCTATCCAGGAGACTATGTAATGGTTTCCCTTCTGAGCCTAAGAACACACATGAAAGCAGGAGAATGAAGTACCCAGGTGAAGCGTGTTCTCCTAAACAGGTAACACCGACTACCGTGGGCAGTCAGTCCCCACCACATGCTACACACAGGCATCACAGCAAGAAGAAATAGTTCCTAGGCTCAGGGAAAAGTCAGCAAAGTTAAAGTATAATACTGTTAAAGGCCACTCACCCTGCATAATTCCAAAATTGGGGAAAAACAAAACAAAATAAAAAAAGTTTTTATCTTGAGCTTGTGGGCCCTCAACTTATCTGTAATTTTTTTTAACTGAAAATTTAAAGATAAATTAAACATTAGGTTACATTTACACACTTGATTTTCTTGTTTTTCTTTATTTTTTTACTATTAAATTTATTTATTTATTTATTAAAGATTTCTGCCTCCTCCCCGCCACTGCCTCCCATTTCCCTCCCCCTCACCCCAATCAAGTCCCCCTCCCCCATCAAGTCCCCCCTCCTCATCCGCCCAAAGAGCAATCAGGGTTCCCTGACCTGTGGGAAGTCCGAGGACCACCCACCTCAATCCAGGTCTAGTAAGGTGAGCATCCAAACTGCCTAGGCTCCACACTTGATTTTCTATAATTCATTAGGAAAAATTGTTCCCTATACATGAGCCATTAGAAGAGTAGTTTTTAATGTGCCCACAATGCCTTATGCTAAATTCCCAAATTGTCAACAGTTCTAAAAACCTAACTTACTTAGTGGCTAACACTGACAGATCATAAGAAAAGCTATTTGTAATTATTATTTATTTCATTCAGTATGCTTCCAGCTTTTTTTTCTGGAACGTCAATGTCCAAGATGCTGCTGGAATGTTAACGTATGGTGATATACTTTACCACTTTCCTGAAAGCTAACTGGTTACAAACCCAAAGGTTTTAGATAGAGACTATGGACCTACACTCAGAATCCTATTTAATTCTCCTTATGTGTAACATAAACTCATTAGTTTAGCTGGCTAAAAAAAAAGTGATCATATTTCTTTGTGCTTGAGCCATTAGCTTTTTAATGATACTTTAAAAATTAATCCTCTTAAAAATAAGTACTCTGGTTTAAGAGCCGAAGGCCTCCACATTTAACATGAGGCTCTGTCCACAGGGCTCTGAATCACACCCTTATTAAAGACTACTCAATAATCAACAGAATTCTTAAATAATAAAAGGAAGCTTAAGAATTAGGTCTATACATGTTCCTGTATTACATTAAAAAAAAAAGGCCAGACAAGACCACGTGTGTGTGCCTGTTACCTCCAGTGTTATGAAGGACAGAAACAGGATGATAGCTGGGGCTCGCGAGCTGCCAGTATAGTTTCAGGTTCAATGAGGCAGAATCTGTGTGTCCAGGTAATGAGGCAAAGTGATAGAGGACACCCATCCTCCTCTGGCCTCCATGTGCATGCATATACCACACTCCCTCACCCCTACACACCAAACATCATAGATAAAGAGGCTGGTGGTGGTGCCCGCCTTTAATCCAGCACTCAGGAGAGAAGGGCAGGTGGATCGCTGTGAATTCGAGGCCAACCTGGTCTACAAAATGAGTTCCAGGCCAGCCAAGGCTACACACAGAAATCCTGTCTTGAAAAGCAAAAGCAAAAGCAAAAACAAAACAAAACTAAACCAAAAACAAAAATAAAAGATAAGGAAAAGAACAACCCAATCTACTCACTTAACACAGTCTTAACGACAGTCATTATAGGACAAATACTCACCTTCTTTGGGTTGAGCTGCAATGGGGGTCTGAGTCTCCTTCGTATATGTGACGATTTCTCGAGGGGGAAAGTCAACTTGAGTAATTTTGGCCATTCCAAGTTTAATAGGTCCTCGTCTAAATGAGTGAATAGAAATGCTTTTAAACACAATGAAAGATAAATTTTACAACAAGCTTGCTATTTTCAAAACTTAAGAACGAACATTCACATGTATCTGGCACTGAAATGTAGAACCCTGCATTACTAGAGAAATGTGAGGTGAGGAATGAACCAGCTTTATCTTAGCAAAAGGATTAGAAGGCAGCACAGACAAAAGATAAATCACTCAGGGCACCTTTTTTCCTTTAAAAAACCAATTTGGTGTTTTTATTATTATCAACAATTTATTTATTTATTATGTATACAATGTTCTGCCTGCAGACCAGAAGAAGGCACCACATCTCATTACAGATGGTTGTGAACCACCATGTGGTTGCTGAAAATTGAACTCAGGACCTCTGGAAGGGCTCTTACCCACTGAGCCATCTCTCCAGCCTGGTTTTCATTATAAAAAGGTGAGTAGTGCCATTTCTCAGGACACGGAGGGGTGTGGGGAGTGGCAGTTTGAAAGTGTAGGAGTTTCAGAATGGACTGCTAAACACGGTAGGTAGGCTGGAAGAACCAGCAACTATGAAGAGTCAAATACCTCACCCAGGCTTGTGTGGTTCCACTCACCAGTGCCAGGTTCTGACTGTAAGACTGAAAAGCAGGCTTCTATTGAAAGCCTGTTCTCTTTAAACAAGTTTTTATAGTGTGTGTGCGCACGTGTGCACGCGTGTAGGTCAGAGGACAACTCTGAGAATCACGTCTCTCCATCAGCCTTATGCAGGTTCCAGGAACTGAACTCAGGTGGCCAGGCTAGCATGGCCTGCCTTTCCCCCAAGCCATCGCGACTGACGTTTTTTCTACTTCTTACTTTTAGTAGGTACTAGAATCACATTAGTGTGGATTTTAAAATAAATTATTAATTTTTTCAAACTCTACATGTCAATATTATCTGTGATTCATAGTGAACAAACTAAGGTTGAAATATTCAAAGCCTAAATAACAGGTTTCTTGAATATAGTGAAACTACAGAAGTCACTTCTGATTTAGTGAAATGGAGGAAATAGCAGGATAGTTGAAATATAAACCAAAAGAAAAATATCTCGTTTTAGCTATCCAGGGAATTTTCACTTGGTTATTAGGCATTTAAATTATAAACTAAAGTATGCTACCCAACTGCCAAAAGTTCTTAATCATGAAATTCTCTTGGAAGGACATCTACACAGACATTATTGCAACTTTCCTAGTATCTGAAATAAATGTCTCACATTTTATAAACATAACTTTTTTCAATTTTTGTCATTGTTAATACATATAACTATTTTTCCATTTTATTTAATGACTATATTATACTCTTTATTTTAAAAATGGAATAAAATTAACACACTGAAAAATTAATTTGTGAGCCAGGCATGGTGGCACACATTTGTAATCCTAGTACTTGGGAGACATTAGCATTGGTTTCAGTAGTTGAGGCTACTCTGGGCTACAGAAGACACCATCTCAAAAGAAGAAAATTAAAAAACAAAACAAAAATTCTTGCTCTAAGGTACTCCATGTGAGCCATGAAACATTTTTAACGTGTTTTCTACTTCAGGAATATCTTAGTCATGGGAGAAAAAGTATTTTCAAATAATTAAATGGTAAAATTAAGAATACTTGAAGCAATATAGAGTAGTCTAAGAATAAAGTTTGAAATAAGAATTTTATACTCTTGACTTTTAAGATGCAGACCGTTAAAAAAGAATAAAGCGCTCACTTACCTAGAAGGAAAAGAAGGGCGGGTTAACATTATTAGGAACAAATTACTACCTTGAAATCACAATAAACCTGATAGCAAAAGGAAACAACTTTTTTTTTTTTTTTAATTCTAAGACTTTCTAGAAGAGCAAAGGTAATACCTCACTTCTCCAAAAGCAACATTTACAAAGTAAGGAACCAAGGGAAGGAGAGGGAGAAGACAGAGCAAGCAGACTTCCCTGTATGTAATCTAGGCTTATTTATTCTTGCTTCAGATGCAATGTTCAAGTACATATTTCAGAATCTGCAAATCCCCAAGGGAAAAGAGCTATCTTAGTCAGGTACAATGGCCACAGCAAATACTTTCATTTGTACTGGAGCCCAGAATAATGACTGAAACAGTGATACAATAAGCAAACAAGCAGAGTCCAGGGCTAGAGCATAGAGACTAACGTATCCTTTTCCTTTCCGGACTTTAGACTTTCTGATTCGTTCTAGTATAGAAAAATTAATTTTCATATCAAGTAACTCAGGAAATATTCAATTACAAGGATAAATTATTCAATTAAAAGGATAAATGAGATGTCACAGTAAAACATAACTCTAGTCTTAACTAGACACAATATTAGAAACTTAAGCAAAGTAAAATTAGGACAGTTTCACAAAGAAGCAAGTGAATTACTAAAGAGAGAAGGTAATAAATCTATGCAATACCCCAAATCGGAATCTGAGTGAAGCTGAAGAACTGATGGATCTGTATCCCAGTGCAGCGTCCTAAGTGGTTGTAGGACAACCATGAAGCATTAGTGAAAAAGGTCAGAAGTTAGTCAAGCAAATGCATTCTATAAACGGCTAATACGAAAGCACTATTCACAACTAAGAACTACGTGTGTTTGTTAGTAAGACTCAAACAAAGCCCTCACACTAGGTATCACTCCAATGCTCCAGTGCACACAAAAAGCATCAAGGTGGTTAAGAATTCAGGCATATAACCCAGAACAATTCAATGTATCTTCACAATGTAGGAAATCAGTATTGCGCAAAAAGGGACACAAACAGCTATAGCACACAAACCAAATATACATTATTTGTGGATGGTAAACAAAACAGGCTATGAAAGAGTTAAAAAGAGTTTTGAGATTCCTAATGAAAAAAAGATTAGTAAAAATAGTTAACATATTCTTGCCCAAAGCTTTAAATGTGTGCAGGAAATTGCCATACTGGTGAAGGAAATGAGCCAACACATGAGCCTTTTGGTAAGAAAACCAAGACTATTCCACTGGGACACAAAGTAGCTAACGTTTCCAAAGTGTGACCTTGCTGTAATTCATGGGTTAAGCACTGCCTTGGGCTTACATGTCACTGCTTTAGAAAAGAACTAAGATTTCTTTATCTAGGAAAAAAAATAGATTTTTGTTCCCTTTCAAAAAAATTTACCTAACTTTTGGAGAATCTCAATCCTAAATAAAGTCAGTGCTGTTTTATCACTGCCAAACGGGCAAATCTTATATCTGATCTTTTCCACCTAAGACAAAAAGGCACTTTATCGCACTGGCATTTCCGTGTGTTGGCAATACTTGTCAAGTCCACAGCTCCATACGAAAGGCATCGTGCAGCTCTACATGTAACAGCAGCATTTTGTGGGGTACCTGCCTCTCATTTATACAAGTTATAAAACACACAACTAGCTTTAATTCTATAAATTTTAATACAACAAATGGTTTCTCAGCTTGCCTGCATAATTTATCAATGAAAAACAATTAAATGAAATAAGAGAACTCCTTCCTCTTACGAAGAAAGCTCTTGGGTTTTAAAAGGGTTGTATGTATGCAATGAGAGAAGAGGGCAGTGAAGATCGACTTTGTACTGAGCAAGGAACAGCAACAAACTTAGGCTTTGTTAAACCAAAAGCAGTTTGATGAGATGGTCTCCAAGGAATGTTCTGTCAACAGCCTCTACATTACACAAAGGCTGACCAATAACATAAACCTCCTTGTTGAGAATGCCATTTTAGTCTAAAATTGAGCAACACTTCATTTCAGAATACAGCAAGTACTAAAAAATACTCCATCCAAAATAAGTGATTATATGTATTAAAAGGTTTTTTAATCATATAAAGTATAATCCTAATTCTTAAAAATAAACTAATTAAAAGTAGGGGGGAAGTGGGGGGGGGGGAATAAGCCTGGATTGCCTGACTCAACAGCTATCGCTTAAATTTTAGAACAAAAGTGATTAAGACAGTAAACAATGGAACACATTGCAAAACTGTAAGCGCAGCCCTTTCTGCTGCCCTGCAAATGATCCGCAGCACCAACAGAAACGTCTGTCGTTTAAACAGCAGCCTGTGCTGCAGTGTCCACTCTACCTTCGCCTGCTGTGAGAACTAACTTGGACTCCCTGGCCAGCGGCTGCAGGTGCTGCAGGTGCGAGCACAGGGCCACCTTAACAACTGCATGCATTGCCTGGGGCCTTTGTCCTCACTCCTCCACCATCCCTGCTGCTCAGTGTGGCTCATTTCATGTCACTTTCAGATCTGAATATTCTATTTAAGAGCCGTGTATTTAGAAATGCATCGTTTTACTACAGTTTTAAGCATCTACAAATTATCTTCCCATTATGGAACTTGGTGATAAATCAACAAAATTCAGGTTCCTATTTGTATGTGTGAAATGGACAATGTGTGTGCAGTGCCCACAGAGGTCAAAAGAAGTTGGATGCCCTGGAACTATAGTTACAGATGACTATGGGCTGACAGATGTGGGTCTAGAATCTAAACCGAGTCCTCTGCAAGATCAGCAAGTGTTCTTAACTACCCAGCTCTGATATTTTATGTTATGGTCATTTTTTATCTTATTTAACAGAATCAGCTACTTAATAAAACAAAATTGGGCTGCTTAATTGAATTGTTTCAATGTTCAATAGCAATTGGGAATGAAGCATAACAAAGATGTTCTATATTATTTGTAGTCAAAACAGTCACACAATAACCAGTACATTTGTTTAAGTAGAACAAATTTAAATTCATGAACACCTCCATTTTTAATATAAATTATCATAAAAACCACTTAACAATTTACTATAAATGTGTGACAGCTAAAATACTGTTGCAAAAATTTACCCCAATTTACAAGAGTATTTCTATGCTGTTTAGATTTTAAGAAGTAAGTAATGAGTCAACATAAATATTTAGACTCCTTCCAAAGCACTGACAGCATGTGGCACTGAATGCATTCTGTTCTATCATTAAAATATTAAAAAAGAATTATATACCTAGATCCCACGGCGCCATCTCCAGAATCTTGGCTTCCAGCTTCACTTGGCGTGCTCACAGATTTGGACGATGGAGACATAGGAGGAGGAACTAAACAGTGAAACAGACAGGTATCCGCTGTTACCACACGGGGAGCTTGCTTAGCTTACAGTGTTTCAAAAATAATTCAACATGAAGCAATTAACAAAAAGGAAAAAAGGTAAGTAATCAAACAACAGAAATCTATGGGTGAAAATGAACAGCAGGAAGAAGGGGGAAAGACAGTCAACAATCATGCTGAGGACTCATGCAATTTCTCTGGCAAGACGCACCCAGGCTTTCTATGTTTAAAGGGCACGATTATGCAAAGATGCATCTTCATCTTGTCCATCACCAAAGGCGGCCACTAATTTCAAAGGAGAACATTCCTTCTTGCTTTTTTAACATAACTCTTATACAAGACCATCCTATTTTATGTGATAATTGTGATTACCCTGCCAAAATTAAAACTTTGAAATACGCTTCAAGTAATTTTTTAAGATTTATTTTAAAATGTTAAACTTTGTCTAATAATTTTCTTTCAAACAATTTTAGGACCAGGGACATAGCTCTGTGCCTGTTGAGCATGCGCAAAGTCCTGGATTTGATCCCTAGTGCCTCAAAAAATTAGTATTTAAGATCAATCCATTTCTCTCCATTGAAAATAAGCAATTTAGAGAAAGGATATAGATAAAGGAATGACTCCTTTAAAACATTCGTTAGTTTCCAGCAATTTGGATGGAAAATGCAAGCAGGCCATAAAACAGCATGCCTTCTAGACATGATGCATAACATGAAGCAACACATGCAAATTACACACAGTAAGATGTATGGTAACTTCTTACCCCAGTACTCAGAAAAAACTGAACGTACAGACAAAGATACAGACACCCAAAATATTCTTAATCCCTTCTTAGAGAAAACATACATTCTTCATAGTTTATAAAGCAATAGCAACTGTTTTTCTCCAATGTTTCAACACCATGTAATAGCAGTTAAACATGCACATTTCATGTTATGACATTTGGAAAACTTTTTGATTACCGTAGTAGGAAGTACAGGAGACTCATCACTGCCACCTTCTGGTTAAATTTTCTTTTTACCACAAATGTCCCCAATCCCAATTATCTTTTAAAAATAATCTTTCAGTGTGCAACATTAAGTGACTAACACATTTCATGTTGCTCTGACTTCACTTAATATCTACTAAACAAAAGGTAAATTCCTAATTATATAATCAGTAATATATGGAAAAAAGCCACAGCTAGAATGTTTGTTTTCTGAGCCTTGCTTGTATTTCAAACAGTATTAAAAACAAAACCAATGTTTCTAACATTTTGATTAAATGTAAGAGAAGCCACTAGGCAACCTGTGGAACTTGACTATTCACTTGTGGCTGGCACTGTGCTAGGTGCTGCACCTACAATTCAGTATAGCTGACAAGGGATGGATCTAAAGTAAAGTAGCGGTATGAAAATCCTTGTCTTCTTGTCCCCTCACGGGGAGCTGCACACAAGGATGGCACTATGTAACAGCTGCTTGTCTACTGTGCTATACAAACAAATACATTTTTATTAAATTGTAGTGAAGCACTGTATTTCCATACTAAAGATCTCCAATATAGTAAGTCTATGTTCTTTAAATTATATATATAATTTTATAATTGAGAAACAAATTTCTTTACAGATACGTATTAGAGAGACTGAGGAAAATAGTAAAGTTATTATTAATATATTTCTCTGGTAGAAAGCATCAGAAATATTTTTCATTTTCATTGTCTTTTCTTCTTTCTGGTGATTTCAAGTACCAATGATTCTATTCAATAAGTTTAATCATAACTCACTTTGTAAAGACTGCATTAAAAATGTCAGCAAAACTCTTTAGAAATAGGTTAAGTAGAAATTGCATGTACATAAATAAAATATATTAACCAGTTCTGAAATGAATGTTTCAGAAAAAAAAAATCAAGAGTGACAGGGCTACCAAATTCTCACGGTGATTCAGCCAGGAGAAATATCACTGTGACTTTAAACGTGCACTCAGAAAAAGATCTCCTCCCCAACATCCCCAAACTCTGTTCTCAGTGCTCAGAGGCTGCTTAAAGCCAAGTGGTGGAGAGGACACACAACAGAGTCTGAGCTCCTATCTAGCTGACTAACTTCATCTTGTAACAGAAAGTAATGTGCCTCAGAAGGGACTACCTGGGAAATGCAAATCACTGTTATCAAAGGGTGGTTTTGAAAAGCTAATGTAAAACAAGGGAATGGTAACTGACTACCACACGGTACTCAATTAGTCTCAGAAAAAATAAAGGAATACGGGAATTATGCAGCGAGGCGATGCCACCCCACTCTCAGACGTCAACAAACAACCGCAATAATGACAGCATTCTCAAGGAGACGACTCTGGACTGTTGAGCTACTAAGTCTTAGAAAAGACTCACTTCTGGAATTCATTTTAAACGATGGCTTGTAAATATAATTGGCTTCAAAAATATCATAAGCCATTAATATGTAGTAACATGTAATCAAGTATTTCACATATGATTTGCTTAGTAAGATAGTGAGTGATTTGATCAGAATGTCTTTATTTCAAGTTCTGTTTATAAAAAAGCCAATAACAGGTTTTGCATTGTCAGAGCATATGAATATGCTAATGGATTTAAGCTACACAGAAGTTCAAAGACAGCACCAAAGAAGTACGGAATGAAAACAAAACTGATCACATAGGTAACACTGAAATGAGGAACTGTTTCAGTCTCTCAGACAAAAAGCTTTGTTAAGAAGGATTTACCTACCACCTAAGACCTTGGTTTTCCAAGATATAAAATTAACATTACAGAATTTGACCAGTGAAGAAATAACTAGAATATTCTTAACCATAAAGAGCTAAAAATGCACTCAGATTTAAAATGAACACTAGCTCTGGTCCACCACTCACAGAAGCCTCAGAGGTGAAGGACAGTGTGTAGTACAAGAGACTCTGGGAAAAGCGCATTAGCCAGGAAGAGCATAGAGAGACAGGCAGCCACGGCAGGGGAGTGCGGAGACTGCGAACGTTGGCAGAGGTGGTGAGTGGACACACCCACGGCCGTGAGGTCTCCCGGCTACTGCATCAATACACACAACACTCATGCCTCATTCCCCTTGTGGACGGACACGTGCTCCCCCTAAAACTGAACATCTAAGCTATCCACATCCTTTGTCCTTCTATGAAACATTGCTTTAAATATTAACCTTTGAAATACTAATTTCTCCATTTATAATACCCCTCTTCTGATAATGAGTATTTATGTGTTTTTGCTCTTGTTGTTGTTTACTTTTTTGAGACAGGGTTTCTCGGTGTAACAGCTCTGGCTGTTCTGAAACTCGATCTGTAGACCAGGCTGACTTAAAATGCACAAGAGATTTGCTTGTTTCTGCCCCTGGAGCACTGGTCTTAGAGGCCTGGGCCACCATGCCTGGCCAAGCATTAATTATTTAAATAAAGTTAATAAAAATAATCTTATAAGTGTTAAAATATCATAAAGAGCTGGGTGGTGGTGGCATATATCTTTAATCCCAGCACTCAGAAAACAGAGGCAGGCAGATGAGTTCAAAGCCAGCCTGGTTTACAGAGTCAGTTCTAGGACATCCAGGACTATGCAGAAAAACTCCGTCTCTAAAAACAAAACAAAACAAAAATCCATAGAGAACAAATATTCTTTGTCATGAAATTCTTTTTAAAAATTAAGTTACACTTGAAAAAAATGACCTGGCAACATGGATAGTGTTTTCTCTAAAAATATGATTTTAAATATCCAAAAGTTACAAGAAAATTCAGAAGAGGAAAACAATATTTAACTAGCAATGCTGTGCTTAAACTTAGCTCTTAAAAGTTAAAACTTTATTCTAGGAAATATTCAAATTTCAATATCTGCTGTGTGTTTGCCTACAACATCTCAAAGAAGGGTGTCTTTTGTTTGGTCTTTCCGAGTAGGTCTTAAACTGAACAAATATTTAAAGTGTAGCCTGTGTTGGCACCAGGGATAAAAATATGAGCAATCAGACAAAAACCAGCCAAATGGCCAACTAAGTAACAATCTACCAGCAAATATGATGAGAGGTTTTATTAGTGACATTAAGAAGAAGAAAAAGGCTGGGCAGTGGTGGCACACCCCTTTAATCCCAGCATTCGGAAGGCAAAGGCAGGAGGAGCTCTGTAAATTCAAGGCCAGCCTGGTCTACAAGAGTCTACAAGAGCTAGTTCTAGGGCAGGCTCCCCCTGTCTTGAAAAAAA
>NW_026067899.1:2209144-2314094 GCF_014885135.2 Alexandromys fortis
TATTTTTAGTTGAATTTAAAAAAAAGAAAAATCATATTAAAGAGAAATATGTTTGATAGTGATTCAAGAAATTTTTATAGAGAAAATAACACAAATATTCATACGTTAGGTCATGATACAAACTGGACTTTTAAAAAATTATCACATTTGCCTGGTATCCTCAGAGGTCAGAAGGAGTCCAGTCCCCTGAAACTGGAGTTAAAGATGATTGTGAGCCACCATGTGGGTACCAGGAACTGAACTTAAGTCCTCTGCAAGAGTACCAACTGTGCTTGACTGCTGAGCCATCTCTCCAGCCTCTGGGTTTGCTTGTTAGTTTGTTTGTTTGTTTGAAACTGAATTATTGAAAACAACAACAACAACAAAAAACCCAGTAACAACTTTATCTGTATTTTGTACTCTTCATGACAAATTATAAAGAAGTGCTAGGCATTGATATTGGGGTTATAAGTGTATGTTTTAAGGATTATGAAATGCATTTTGCCTAATTGTTTTTTAAGATTTATTTTTAATTATGTGTATGTTTCTGTGGCCACAGTACACAGGAATGCAGGTGTCCTGAGAAGTTAGAAGAGGGCATCAGATCCCCTGGTGCTGGAATTACAGGGAGCTGTAATCTACCTACATGGGTGCTGGGAATCTAACCCAAGTCTTCTACTAGAGTATACAGTCTTACCTGCTGAGCCATCTCTCTTGTCCTTCCGTCCCTGCCCCCACTTTGGCCTAATGTTTAAAGGCAACAATATCACCATAATGTGTTTAGCCCTTTATTGGTTTCATTATGTTAAATCAGCTAAGAGAGGGAAAATAGTTTAGAAATAACAAAGCAATCCACAAGGACTTGGAAAGGCTAAAATCTTAAACAGAGTCCAGGCCACAGCAGCTATTTAAGGATACTCTTAATTCTGTGTATCAGCTTATGGTCTGCTGTAAACATGATCTCGTATTTACATTATTTATAAGTACTGTAAGCTACAATAAAGCAATGACACTTAGCTTGTTTCCCAAATCCTGCTTACTTACTGTGCACTAAACTGTTCCTTTTGGCCAGATCTAACTTTGTACTCTTACAGGAGGCTAAAAATTCTAAATATTCCCATGTCAAATAGTAAGATTATACTTAATCAAGATCCCGGGGCTGGAGAGATGGCTCAGTTGTCAAGAGCACTTGCTGCTCTAACAAAATGTGCTGGCTAGTTCATGTCAACTTGACAAAGGCTAGAATCATCTGAGAAGAGGAAGCCTCAGTTGAGAAAATGTCTCCAGAAGATCAGGTTGTAGGTAGGCTAGCCTGTAGGGCATTTTCTTAAGCAGTGATTGATTGGGGGGGAGGGGGCAGCCAATTTATAGGTTCTATAAGAAAACAGGCTAAGCAAGCCTTGGGGACAGTTCTTGTCCCCGGGTTCTTGTAGTGATTGAGTTCCTGTCCTGACTGACTTCCTTCAATTGAACAGTGATGTGGAAGCATAGGGCTTTAATAAACCCCTTCCTTCCCAAGTTGCTTTGGTCATGGTTTATTCATCACAGCAATAGTGACCCTAACTAGGTCACAGAAGATTCCCAGTTCAGTCCCCAGCACTAACATGGTGACTGAACCCTCTTCTGACCTCCACAGACAGCATGCATGCTCATAGTTCACATACATACACACATGCAGGGAAAACACATACACATAAAAGAAAAATATTTAAAAAGCTCAAAATCTTTCAGAAACCACTCACATTCATGAGCATTTTCATTAAAAAGAAAAAGCATAGCTATTTACAGTCTTTTCATAGTTTAATTTAGCAAAAACACCAAACTAATGGCTTGAAGATTAGCAATACTTTACCTTTCATTTTCCACCTTTCTCTCATGTCTACACTTAGAACAAAACAATTGAATAAAGAAGAGATTTTTTGAGACATTCTGGCCAGTAAGGATGCGTGCTGTGCAAGCCTGCAGGCCTGAGTTCCATCCCTGGAACCCGGGTAAAGGTAGAAGCAAAGAGCTGACTTCACAAAGCGTTCCCCGGCAGATAGGCCACCCCTCAGAACAGTGATAAGATCAAAATGAAGCTACTAACAGAAAACAGCAAGGAAATGATCTCTACCTAAGCATACACCTGCTACCTGGATACAAAATGACACTCCATGTGCTACACTTGCCCAGCTAGGAACAGTGACTTAGCGACATTTTTATTTGAATCAACTTGCCTCATACTTTCAAACTCAAGTGTCACCTAAGAGAGGATACAAAATCCAAGGCTGAAGGCCAGTTACAGTTCTGATGGTACAGTTTCTATTTAAGGAAGTCTTGGCTTGAAATCCTTATAAACCCCTCCAGACTGTCAGCATGGCTCCTGTTGCTAAGCTACCAGTAACTCTTTGCAGCTCCTGCCATCAGAGCTTATGCACAAGTGCACAGGATCAAGACTTCACACAGATGAAGAATAAAAATGGAATTGTTGGTATACTTCTAGGATTTGGAGTTTTTCAATATGATGCTGGACAATATCTCAGGATTTGAAGCAATAGTGGACAGAAGAAGGATTACTAAATTACATCAGATTCTACTAAATGGCAGTAATACAGCAACGCTGGTTCTTGGAGAAAGACCTGAAGTACAAATGGATTTCCTTGACTTATGCTAAATTCTGGATCTTTAAAAAACCTTTAGTGTTTAGATTCTATAAGCATAAGTTTATGTTAAAGGGAAATACTTTAAAGATGTACGGCTATTTCCTAAGCTAATCATAGTTATCTTGTAGTTTGTTTTTGTTTTGTTTTGTTTATGTTCTAAAAGACTAATAAAGGTTTTGATTTTGTTAAAAACAAAACTCTTGTATCCTACTCCAGGCTGTAAATCCCCTGGCCTCTACCCACTTGGCTCTTTGCTTCTCTCTGGCTTATCACACAGCAATCACACAGGCCTAGCTACGCCTGGATCTACCCAGGGACTCGGTACTCACTACTGCCTCCACCTGGATGGCGCCTACTCGCTCACACAGCTTTTCCAACACCCTATCCCATGCAGCCCTCAGTCTCACGCTGATATATCCAGCCCCACTACAGGAACTCTGCAAGGCTCTTGTCTATACTCAGAAGTCTATCCCCAAGACTGGCTTATCAAAAGTTCTTAATATTTTCTGAATTAATGAGTGAACAAAATTTTTCTTAAAAATCTGTAAAAGTAAATATTAGAAATTTGAGTTTTAAAAATCAATGTTTCAAACTTTTCACAGTTCAAAAGGGAAGTCAAACTTATGGGAAGTCTAAATACTATAAATTTATACCATATTAATTTTATAATGAGATTATGATCATGTAAAATGTTTACTAAGTTCTCATTACAAAGAAAGAAGCCAGCCTTTAATTCTAGCACTTGGGAGGTAGAGGGAGACAGATCTCTGGGAGTTTGAGGTCTGCCTGGTCTATATAGTGAGTTCCATGACAATCAGGAAGACCCTGCCTCATTAGAAAAAAAAAAAGGCAAAAAACAAACAACACCACCAACAAAAGTGAATAGGAAATAGTGGTGAGACAGCTCAGCGTGAAAAGATGCTTGCCACAAAAGCCTGCAGGCCTAAATTTGATCCTCTTTATCCACATGGAGGCGAAGAGAACCAACTTCACGAAGCTGTCATCTGACCTCCAAACACTCCATGTAGTACATACACTAATAACAGCAAATATTTAAAATATTTAAAAGAAGGACACTTACTCTTATTCTTCCAGAGAACCTTGGTTCAGCTCCCAGCACCCACATGGTGGTTCACAACCATCCCTAACTCCAGTTCTGGGGGAATCCTACATCCTCTCGGGCCTCTGAGGCACATGTATAATACATATACATACATGTAGGTGAAACACTCAAAGACACTTAAAAAGAATCTAAAAGAAGAAATCCTCCAAACAAACGCCCACAACTGCAGCTGATAAGAAGAGCTGACCATACACTTTCCTGGGTAAACCTGGAACTGCCTCCCAAAGCTCTCCATGTCTAGCTGGACCCTTCATTTCTGACAGCCTCTCTCTGCCTACCTTGCCATCCAGCAGAGTGAATGAACCATGGGCTATTTCTCTGAGTACACTTCCCTGTCTTGGCTCACATTTCTTCTATGGAAAGGCTCTCCTTTCCCATCTATACACACTGAAAGCCTACAGACACTGGGTAGCCCGGTCTACATAGCAGATTCCAGACAGCTATACAGCAAGATCAGAAAGGAAGGTAATTGGTAGATGTGAGTACATAAAATGGAGGACTCTTTTCAATAAAGATTAAGAACAGAGTCAACAGGTAACCGATTAGGAGAAGGTTGTTTGTTTTTGTTTTTAAACCATGAAGATAAAAGTTCTACAAATCAAAAGATAAAAACCTCAATAATAAACAAACAAAAATAACACACATACAAATCCCAGAGGAGACAAGCTGAATGGGAACAGTTATATGAAGAGACAGCCGTTCAGTCACTGTAATCGGGTATGTGTGCACTGTAAACATTGGGTTTATCATCGCTACCTGTGACGGTTAGCGTTAACTGTCAGTCAGGCACAGGTTGGAGTCCCCTGAGAAGAGTCGTAATGGGATATCGTCTACATTAGGTTGGTCTGTGGCGTGTTTGTGGGCGATGTCTTCAAGAGGTTAACTGATGTGGATAATGCCACTCTCTAGGCAGGGGCTTCTGACCTGTGCGACAGCAGAATCACTGAGCCCAGCACAAGCGATCGAGCGAGTAGCACACACGCACCCATTTGGCTCTGCTCTTGCTGTGGCTGGGATGTGACTAGCTTAGCTCGAGTTCCTGCTACCTGACTTCCCTCTGACAGTCTGTGACCGGGAACAGGGAACTAAAGTAAACTCTTCCTACGTTGCTTTGTGTCAGGAAATTTTATCACAGCAACAGAAATGCCCATCAAGCCAGCAGCTTGGATAATGTTCAGTGAAAATATGGACGCAGGAGGGTTAGTATTTGTAGATACTTCTGAGACTGATAAGTAGAACCTAAGTAAGCCTGCATAAAGCATCACAGCCTAGTCAATTCCTGGACACATCCCCAGAGAAACTCTTCTGCTTCCTTCAAAGGGAGGAAATACACTATTTATGATACTAAAACAGACAAGCAACCTGAGTACACAGTACCAGGGAACTGGGGAAGTGAAATATAATGCATAATGGAATATAATATAGGTCAAAAATAACTAGCCAAGTAAGTATGTAGCAACATGAAATAAATAATTACACAGTACAATGTCATCAATGTTAAACACACACAAATATGAAAGACATTAGAAATGCAGACTCAGAAGACAGACCCAAAGAACCTATATATTCTAAAAACCCAAGAGTGGTTACATTATGCAACCACTAGAACTAGAAGTGGAGAAAGAGGGAGAGCCTCTCCATGCCATCTCTAAAGAACAAGAATCAACAGCAGAGGCAGGCTATGAACTAAGACAGATGAGCAAGTGACGGAGAAGCCCAAGGGGGCAAAAAGAACAGGGAAGGGAAAAAAATAACACAGTGGCACAGAAAATAAAAATCAAGACCCTTCAAGAATTGTACAACTAATAAGTGATATGGTTCAGTTACTAGGATAACAAAAAAAATCTAATTAACTTGTTTTTAAAATCAAAGTATATAACACAGGATTATTAAAAATATAAAATTAATGTATAATATAAAATAATGTATAATATAAAATAATATAGTCTTCAAATACTATCAATAAAGAAAAACCATGAGCAGGAAGAAGTAACAATAAACAGATCCTAAGACTAATGAGCCTTTTCATCTTAAAACCTTTTAGAAACACCAGCTTTACTAAGGACAGGAAGCTCCACAACAGGCGTTACTGCCTCTGGTATGTGTCCCTAGGATAGATGAAGTCAGCCTACAGTCTAGGTGCCAGCACACACTGGTAATCCCAGCACTCAGGAGGCCAAGGCAAGAGGACTGAGAGTTCAAGGTCAGATGGGGCAGAAAACCCAGTCACAAAAACCAAACCCAAAACCCAAAACAAAAACCTCAACATCCTAGAAATATGGCTAAGGAGGTAGTTCCAATTGTAAAATGCTTGCTACACAAGCATGAGGACCTGAGTTCTGGGCCCAGAACCAGCTTGGTGGTATATGACTGTAGTCCCAGCCAGGGAGACGGAGACTGGGGATCTCTCAACTCAGGGGCCAGCAGCCTACTCTATTCCAAGCCCGAGGTGAGGAAGATGGGTAGCACCCGAGGAATGAACCAAGGTTATCTTCTGGCTTTTACATACGTGGGCACTTGCCTGCACACACACAAACACACAAAGATATTAGCTCAAAAACTAACCTTGAAATGCCAGGTCCCTAAAGGATAAAGGTCATTGTCGCACTTAAATACATTCTCCATAGCAGCACCCAACACAGAACTATATATGAAGTAAGCACTGAATGCTTTCTGATGTATAGCTAGATCATTCTCAGCATCTCTATGTGGCCTACTAGTCTAATATAATCATCACAATGAATAACCCAGGAAAAGGATAAGACCAAGTGAAATGACTGCCAAAAGAAGCAGCCAGTATTATTATGCCTCTTACTGCTTTGAGAAAATACTATAAATTTCTCTTCCTGTTCCTTTGCTTTTGAGTACTAGTGCTAGATCTCTGACTTGGACACCTTTCCCTAGTCTATGAAAACGAGTACACAGTACTCATCTTTAAGTTTAGCATAGTATTGTGCACAGTAAATTGCTGATTTAAGTAAGAAAATTCAATTTGGTAGCTTGGTATGTGTTAGTAGATATTAATCTTGATCTCTCAAACAAATAACTATATACTAATATGTCTGGGGAAAAAAGGAATTCCAAGTAAATGATAAACGTTTTTGAGACAAAGACCATATGTATATATCACACCAATGCACTGAGCTCAGACATGTCTGCGCTCAACAGAACATAAGCCTGTCTCCCATAAATAGATAGATTCAGATCCTTACCAATGGGGGAATCTGTAGTCAGCCCCATGCTTTGAAGCAATGCCTCAGCTTCTCTTCTCTTCTTTTCAAGATCGGATTCTTCCTGCACAGCAACAGCAGCTTCCTTCTTCTGATCAGTCTAAATGTTTTCAGATAAAAACACAAGTTCATGAATAATACAACACATTTCTATTTATAAAAATATTTTACTTTTTTAAAAAATTTTTATTTTTATTCATATGTGTATGGTGTTTTGTTTGAATGTTGTATAGTGCACCACATGTTTCCCAATGGAGGCCAAAAGAAGTTGGACCCCCTAGAACTGGATCTGTCGGTGTTTGTGAGCTGCCATGTGGGTACCAGGAATCAAACCCAGTCCTCTGAGAGCAGCAGTGCACGCAAGCACTAAGGCATCTCTCCAGCCCCATATAAAAATATTTTAAACAAAGTTACAACTGTAAACGTTTAGGATAAAATTAGTTTTAAAAGTAAAGTTCTTTTTATACATCATTCTCATTGGATCCAAGGTACCTCCACAAATATATTTTCAAAACAGCCAGAATGGTAGTTCATGCCTGTAATCCCAGAATTCAGTGGACAGAGAATTTCCCTGAGTTCAAGGACAGCCTGGTCTACATAGTAAGTTCCAGGACAGCCAAGGCTACATGGCAAGAGTCTACCTTAAAATACATAACAACTCTTTAAAAAAGTCAAGTTCAAATTTTTTATAGGATGAAACTAATGACCAGGGACAGGAATCATGGAAGTCTCCAACTCTAGGAGTACAAAAGTTTAGATATAAAAGTGACAGAGGGGAAAAAATTAGAATAATTTAAGACATAAGAAGTAAATAGATAATTTAAATTATATAACAAATTTGATTGGTTGAAAAAAATTTTTAAAGTTCTACGTAAGATTTCCAAAGAATTTATATAAAGAATATATATCAAAAACTCTTCTAGAGAAGCTGAAGAGATGACTCGGTGGTTGGGAGTCCACATTGCTCTTGCACAGGACCCAAGTTCAGTCCGCAGCACCCACGTCTGGCATCTCACACCACCTTTAGCTCCAGCTGTTAGACTCTCTTCTGGACTTCTCCTGGGGCACCACACACACACACACACACACACACACACACACACACAATTTTTTAAAAAAAATCTAGAGAAAACTCATTTTTTTTAATTCTAGACATTATCCTTATTTTATCTGTTTTTGTTTTGTTTTGTTTTGTTTTGTTTTTTCATGTTACCCATGTTGGCCTCAAGTCTGCAGACTTGCAAGAACTTCCTATCTGAACCTCCTAAGAAGGGAGGGTTGCAAGCAAGTGCCACTAAGGCCAGCTTTCGGGTCATATTTTAGTCACAAAAACACGCAGCTGGGACACGTTAAAACCAAACATTTTTGTTAGAAAAATTTTTACCAACTTCTTATTGTTGTTTTGTTTTTTCAAGACAGGGTTTCTCTGTGTATCCCCGAGTGTCCTGGATCTCAGAGATCTGCCTGCCTCTGCCCCCCAAGTCTTAGAATTAAAGGCACGTACTACCAAGTCCAGCTGCCAACTTTTATTTTAGTTATTTATATATAGTTTTAGAAAAATCTAACTACACTGGACAAATCTCAACATCCTTAGCGCATATAAAATACCAAGGGAAGCTTAAGCTCTCAGTGAAAGCTTGTCAAGTAGACAACCACACTCATATATCGAGTGAATTTTGTTAGTCACAATATTTTTATATCGTATTAACTTATTTTCATCAAAATATAGTGGAAGAGATGCCGTTTTCAAGCTGACCCTCACCGCTTATTGTCTCAGAATGTTTTAAAGATTTCAAGTTAGACATCAATCATAAATAATAGTAATTGGTACTCAGAGGCCACTTATGGCTTTAAATCAAGTTTGTTCTCACTACTGAACAGGTTAAGGTTATAAGTACTATTTGGATTGACTCTGCCAGTCTCAACCATCCAATCAAATATCCAATGCACAGTGTCAGCACTTTTCTGTATAGCACAGAAAGGTCTGGGAGATTGGAGGAAAGAACTGTAGGAAACTCTTCAATCACAGTCCTTTGGGTATCTTAGCAACTCTGCACATAACTGTTGAACCACTGTGATAAACTCTGCACATAACTGTTGAATCACTGTGATAAACTCTGCTTTTTTTTTCTGCCAATGCTCTTTCTCCAGCTCCTGAGAGATGTCTAATAGTCTTGCTGTTGTCCTGGCATTTACATACATAAACTTGGTACAACAGGCAAACTTAGGGCAAGGTACGGTATGCTGGCCATTTGAAATGTATCTGTGATGCAGATAAATACATCTGCCCAAAGAGCTGCAACAGGGAACAGTGTATACATGTCAATGCAGGACAAGTAAAGTGTGTCCAGCTTAGAGATAATGTATATTTGGAATATATATATCTTACAGTATGTGATAAACTAAGTCAGAAGATAAAAGTACCTTTTTGGTACTATTAAATCCATTGTCCATTAATATATTTCAATGACTAACTCATGATAATCATTAAGTACATGCAAATCCACTACTCAAATAAATTGTCATGTATAGCTCGTTTTGCCAGTAATATCAAAGCAAATTATCAAAGTATCTGAATAATTAATTTATTATGATAAACATATATATCAAGTATTATAATGCAGTGATCTTACTTTGCATAAAACATATATCCCTAAAAGACTACATGAATAAATTCAATTTCTATAACTCAAATCTTAGAAATGCATCAAATTATATGAAATACTTTTAGCTTGTTAAAAATATCATACCATACCAGTTTTGTCATTTTCATATACCTAGCTTTAAAGTCAGATTCACTGACAATACCAGCTGCTGGATTTGCAATTGTTCTAAAGTTCTTACAGAAAGGTCTAAGTTCTTAAAACAGAATGTACTTATTCATACTAAAAGGTTTTGTTTGTTTTATTGAATTAAACGTACTTCCTTTTTTTTCCTTTCCTCTTCTTTCCTCTTCTTTTCTTCTCTGATTTGGGCCAACCGCTGCTTCTTACGTTCCAACTCAGCTTTTAATTCACTTTTGTCCGACATGGTTGTGACCTTAAAAATCATACATTTATAATAATCATTACATGGATTAAAAAAAGTAGCAGACTTAAAAAAAATAATACTTTAAGAAATATGACAAGAAACTAAAAATTTCGATGATACCTAAGAAAAACAACACGTTATATTTTTAAATAATAAAAACATAGGTACTTATACTATTAAGACGTAAGAAAAAATTATGAACAAGTATTATCCAAAATTTGAGCACAATAGCTAGCACATAGTGGGCGCTTTAATGTTCCTAAGACCAAGTTTAACAATGTCTCGCTCTGTAGCCTAGGCTGTCCTCATGGCAATCTTTTTATCTAAGACGCTGGTGAGCTGGGAGTCAGCCAGCACACCCAGATCCAAAGTTTTTTAATTACTCTGAATTTGATCAAGTCATAACTAGTGTTTAAAACAAAAGACAGGGTTGGCACTAAACTTGTCTTAGAGTATGATGGCTCACACCTGAAATCCCAGCTCTGCAGAAGCGGGAGAAGAGTTCCAAGAGCATGGGCCATACGTAGCAAAACAGGTTTTTAAAGAATGTCTAGTCTTCAGCCACGAATGCAAACATATTAACAGATATTTCTGCATTTGTTCCTAGAAATTCGATAAGAAGGCTGAATGACTAAACGGAGAATTCCTAAAAATCCTGTAAGCTCCATCAATGTTCCATAACAATCAAACCAAATGGCATTTTTTTTACATGATTGTCTGTGAATGGACCTGAAATGGTCCATATTGGACTGCCATCTATTTGAGCCTGGGACTGTGTTTTTGTCATTTTTGTTACTTTTTCAGTATGGCAACCGTAACATTAAAATGACAGTGGCTAAGTGAACCACGTGTAGAGTACATGGAATTACAAACTTGAACACTTCATACGAAGATGAACCAGGATCTTTCTGAACTAGAAAGTAACTTAGGGGCTGAGCGTAAGATGGGAGCCAGGAATCTGTTACTTTAGCTACATTACTTGTTTAATCTCTGTCAGTGTCGCTCTTGGTACAATTTCAAGAATAAATATTTTAGATTTAGGAAACTGGGCGAAAAACCTCAAACACAATAGATTTGGATTAAGTGCAAGTTGGTAAGGAGGCAAGAGTACCCACTGTAAATGCAAAAGGGGGATTTTGATTACAGTATGCAAGAAGGATTGACAGGCCAGGGGACAAAAAAAATGGTGAGCAGGTGATAGGGGAAATCCCTTTAATGCAATCATATAATATGTACCTTACATATACTCCCAGCCAAGTCACAAAGCAAGAGCCCCTGTCTCCTCACCCACCCTTCCCAGGCCTCTGAGAAGCTTCACACTGTTAAGGGCTGTTGAAGGGAGCTTCCATACACATTACTCTGTATGCTAGGCTGGACGTATTCTTTTCTGTTTACGGTCAACTGTCAACAAGTATATCAATAAATACTACCTGCTACCTAGATTAAAGAAGTAATCTCTTCAGTCAGCTGTAACTAGTCTGTCCGGCTTTAGCACCGGTGATCAGCTAGCTCCTTCATCCTCAGACAGGCCAGAGCCACTGCTCCGTGACTGACAGGTTCATTTTCTTAAAACGCCGGCAAGAGGAAGGTGTCTAACAGGGTGTTAAAACCTCTCAGTGTTCAGCGACCTCCAACACACACGCCAGGTGCCTGGACAAGCTACCGACCCAAGGAGTAGCGACCCCTTATTCATACAACCAAGCAAAACTTAAGGAATTAGTTTCTCCCTGGGCTTAAGGCCAAGAGGACGCGGTCCTGGCTGGGTGTGTCCCGGAACCGCGGGACCGATGCAGGGCAAGCCCCGAGACACCAAGGCTCCGGCCCCAAGTGTTGCGGGGCCGCGGTGGCCTCCCCAGGCCTTCTAGAGTCACCAGGGCCGGTGCTGTCAGAACGATCGACCGGCCGGCCCAGCGAGCTCCGACGCCACCACCGGAGGCAAAAGGGCCTTGAAGGAAGCGCGGCCGACCCACCTGTCAGGTGGCGGGGTGGAGAAAGCTTCCTCTGGCCGGTAACTTCCCGGGATCGTCCCTCTCCAACAGTCGCCACCGCAGATCCGTGGCGTCCCAGACACACAAAGAGGGATGGGCGGCGGCCGCTACGGCGAGAGCCAAGGGACAAACGGCTGCGCCGAGACGCGGTCGCTCACAGAAGCGGAGTCGCGGCCGCCTGGTGGGGCTGGGCGGAGTTACTTACCTTTTGTAAAACAGAAGCTGACGGGTGAAACAGATCTACACCGGCCTCAGGACCCGAAGTATTTCCGCTTTGGCAAAAACTGGACAACTGCACCTCACATCCTGGGGCGGAACCCACAACACCCCAGAGAACTGCAAGGCCCGGCAACTAGTCGCATTGCCCGGTCATAAGACTTGTAGGCCTCCAATAGAGGCAAGGTATGCTGGGATATGTAGTCTGTCTTAACTTTTTGGCCCCAAGAACCTTAAAATGACAGTAGGAGCATTCTAGCATCTGTCTTGAAAGTGTTTTCTTTGGTTGTACAGTGCTCACAATGTTGTATGTCTTCTTTCTTAAGATCCGTAGCCCAACATTAACAAAAATCTTAAGAAATGTTGTTTTCCATATTGAAACGGAGAAAGGGACACTTTTAAAAGCGTTTATAAACATGTACCTTACCTGTGGACAGAATTTTAGCGAGTTTCGAGCACGGGTTTTAGGTGTATGTGTTTACTGAGGCTTCATGTAGCATGTGCACAATATCTAAATAAAAATATATTAAGTAGCATATAAAATATTTTCTAGTATCTTATAGCAGAATACTCTTCTCTTAAAAGTATGTTTGGTAAGAAAGCATTTTATTCCTAGTGATGGTGGTTCAGTCCGTTAATCCCAGCACTCCGGAGACAGAGGCGGGCGGAGCTCTGTGGGTTCAAGGCCAGCCTGGTCTACCGAGGGAGTTCCAAGACAGCCAGGGCCATGCAAAGAAATCCTGTCTCAAAACAAAACAAAAAATAAAAACAAAACAAAACAAGAAAACCCAAAAAACTATACTATTGGATCTGATTAGATTTTAAATATGCAGAAAATTATTGGAATATAAATTATCAGAAGAGTATGGGCTAACACAGATGGTTTGAAAAGTTTGTTTGAACAATTTGCAGCATTATTTACCAATTATTAAAGCTAATGCCAAAACATGATATTTCTTATCATCCAGAAAACTGACAAGAAGCACATTGCTTAAATTTAGATTATATCGAGTTTTAAGTTCTAAAATTTCAAAGCGTGTTTATTTAAGCAACCTTTGTTTCCTTCTCTCCATTATAGTTTCTGTCTCTTCGCTTGAAAGAGCTCTCCTGAGGGTCACTCATCCTGTACCGGGAATGGAGCTTTATTCTATAGGAACTAAAACCCATCGCCCTTCTTCAAGGAAAAAGACTGGGTGCTCAGTTCAATGAACTGTTAAGACAAGATTGAGTAACTAAGCCATAGAAACAGGTAAGAGGGGGCTGGAGAGACGGCTCGGTGGTTAAGAGCACTGCTTGCTCTTCCAAAGGTCACATGGCAGATCTCCTCAGGCCCTATCTCCTCCCTTGTTTTCTCCTGTCCTACTGCTTAGCTCTCTGCACCCTATCCCTACCCTCACTAATGCAGCTCTCTCGGAGGAGAGGAGAGGAGAGGAGAGGAGAGGAGAGGAGGGGAGGGGAGGGGAGGGGAGAGAGGGGGAGAGGGGAGGGGGAGTATTTTTAGGGTTCATGGAGATCTTCGGGGGGATCTTGTTTCATCAAACTACATTATCCTGGAAGGAATCCACAGGTTCTCATCTTCTGGGGAAACAAAGGCAGAACCTCTTTTCCAAAGTAATATATCTTTATACCCAAACTTTTTAGACAATAACCCTTTAAAATATATAAGTTGGTTTAGCTTAGTGGCTCCCAAAATCAAATGGTTTCCAGCAGTTAATTCATTAACAATCAAAACTCCGAAGAAAACACAATAATACACATAATCCAGATCCTCTGTGTATATTCATTTTTAAATTGATTTTATTGAGGTATATATTTTTCTCTACTCCACTCCCTTCCTCTCCTCTCCCATTCAGCCCCCACCAATGGTCCCTATGCTCCCAATTTACTCAGGAGATCTTGTCTTTTTCTACTTCTCATGTAGATTAGATCCATGTACGTCTCATTGCTGTTTAGATTTTCTGGGATTATGGATTGTAGGCTGGGTTTTTTTTTGCTTTATATCTAAAAGTCACTTATGTGTGCGTACATATGATATTTGCCTTTCTGGGTCTGGATTACCTCACTCAATATGTTTTCTAGATCCATCCATTTGCCTGCAATTTCAAGATGTCATTTTTTTCTGCTGTGTAGTAGTCCATTGTGTAAATGTACCACATTTTCCTTATTCATTTTTTTTTTTTTTTGGTCAAGGGGCATTTAAATTGTTTCTAGGTTCTGGCTATGACAAGCAATGCTGCTATGAACATAGTTGAGCACATGTCCTTGTGGTACCACTGAGCATCCTTTGGGTAAATACCCAAAAGTGGTATTGCTGGGTCTTGAGGAAGGTTGTTTCTGATGTGAGATTTCCCTCTGTATGTTGTGATTACCATTAATGAATAAAGAAATTGCTTTGGACCTATAGCAGGGCAGAACTTAGCTAGGTGGGGAAAACTAAACTGAATGCTGGGAGAAAGGAGGCAGAGTCAGAGGAGAAGCCATGTAGCCCCACCAGAGATAGACACTGAAACTTTACCCAGTAAGCTACAGCCTCGTGGCAATACACAGATTACTAGAAATTGGTTAAATTAAGATGTAAGAGTTAGCCAATAAGAAGCTAGAGCTAATGGGCCAAGCAGTGATTTAATTAATAAAGTTTCTGTGTGATTATTTTGAGGTTAAATGGCCAGGGACCAACAAGCAGCCTTTCTTGTAACATGTTTCCTAATTTTCTGAGAAATCACCACACTGACATCCAAAGAGGCTGTACCAATTTGAAAATTCTATCAAACTCCACCTTTAAGATGGATGTCTCCTTTATTCTATTTTATCAATAAAGACTTGGGAAGAGGCCAGGGTGCAAACCTGCGAGTGCAGAGAGGCAGAGAAAGCACCCAGTTGCTTCCTCCTCCACAGAGAGACTTTCTCCTATGCCATCTCAAACAAAAACTCCTCCAACTGGATGTCCCTCCCTTCTACTTCCTGTTTCCTGTGCATCGCTCTTTCTGTCCTCCTGACTTCCTCTTACTCTCTTTGGTTATTTCCTTTCAGCTGGATGCTTGCTCCAGCTATGGTTGATTTTATTTAATTCTGTTTACAGTAATCAAGCAGAAAGATCTTAGATTAAAGGTGTGTGCTGGGGCTGAGCCACACCACAGCTAGAGGCAGGTTTTTCCAGTAAATAATGCAATCTCGGGGTTCACAGTGCGATAAAATATCCTGCAAGAGATGCATCCTCCTTATTATGTATGCATGGTAAGTGATCAAGATGTTAAGAACAAAAAGGATCAGTGAAGCAAACTGTCAAAAGGAAGAGGAAGGATTGGAAGGGTCACAGCTGTATTCTGCTACCCAGAGGTTCAGGATCTCCAACGAGTCATGGGACTCACCAGGTCTTTTTTGAACAGTCAACCTTAGGATTTATCACCAATTACCAATAGCCTTATGATGTCTATCTTCATCACACAGACCACAGAAATTATGTCATTGTGGAAAAGAAAAATGTGGTCTGTTAGCAGTGTAGGAAGCTTTTAGCAATGGCTCTGTCTGTCTGTCTGTCTGTCTATCTATCTATCTATCTATCTATCTATCTATCATCTATTTGGGGTTTTTTGAGGCAGGGTTTCTCTGTGTAACAGCTCTGATTGTCCTGGAACTCATTCTGCAGACCAGGCTGGCCTTGAATTTGTAGAGCTCCACCTGCCTCTGCCTTCCAAGTGCAGGGATTAAAGGTGTGTGCCACCAGCACCCAGCCCAATGACACCTTTTAAAAGATTATTTTTAATTGCATGTATGTATGTGTGTGCAGGGTGTATGCTTGTGAGTGCAGGCACCTGGAGAGGCCAGAGGTATCATTTGGAGTCACAGATGGTAATGAATTGCCTGATAAGGCTTCTGGGACGTGAACTCTGGTCCTCTGGAAGAGCCATAAGTGCCCTTAGCTGGTAGCAGTCTTTCTAGAGCCTAGCAATGACATCATTTGGTATTTATCTGTATTGTCACTTCGTTAGATAAACTTTGCTAAAATGAAATCTATTAAAGTTGAAGATACACTTCAGTGACTTTCTCTCCAGGCAACGAACATGTTTCCCAAGATCTTTGCATAAGTGTGTGATCTTTATTACTTTTCCCCCACATTAATTAGGGGGTCGTCTAAGATCTCACTTTGCTTATCCAAGTTCATGAGGCTCAGCCTCCGGGACTTAAAGATCGTTCATCTTTTAAATGTTAATAGCTCCTCTGAGCTGCTCGCGTTTTTAATTTTTTTTTCCCCTAAACTCTTCCACTTCACCTTCAGGAACTGTATTTGACCCTTTCAGAAACACTGACAGAAAAGAAATGTTTTCTCCCAACTTTGGAACTATCTTAACTTTCCCATTTCCTCTCATGGTAAGGAAAGCTCTTTAAGGGACCCTCCCCACTCAAGGGAATGCTCATGAGCTGACCGGCAAGCCTCTCATAATATAATAGCATTACTTTTCTATTATCCTTATTATTCTTCCAGTCTGTATTTTTTCCCCTTCAGAGTGTTTGCTGCATTGTTAAGTTAATATGGGTTTTTTCCCCCCATTATTTCCTCTACTTGTCTTGATGCACATATTTTCTCTCTTAGTGTCAAAATAAGGTGATGGTGAATTAGGAGTCCTTCCCGAGCTGAGGATACTTTTGTAATCTGGTAACCTTTGGCATGAAGCACATAGCCTAGTGAATGATGGAGCACTTAAGTGTGATTCACCACTGAACATTACAGAAAATAGGCTGAGGGGCTCGGGAATTCAAGGCAAGTTCCTTCTACTCAGCGTGGTGTATATACCGCACTCTCACTTTCCCACCCCCTATTATGTGGTTAAGAGAGAGGAGATAATGACGGCTTCCTAAAGTTACCTATAATGCTCTCAAAACTCTGTGAGGTGTAATGGTTTTAAAAGGCAGAATGAAAACACAGCTAGGAGATCAACACAAAAGGAATCATTTTCTGATAGCGACAGTGAGCCTCCATTCTTACACACACACACACACACACACACACACACACACACACACACACCCCTCCCATTAACTGTAATGGGAATTATGAGTGCCCCATTAAAGGAACTTACACCCTCCAGATGTGGTGAGGGGACGCTCATTCTCTCTAGGCTTCTTGTATTGATTTAGTTTCTTGAGGTAGAATAAAATCATTAATTTTTTTTTCTCAACTACTCTGGATGCTCAGTATGTTCTCTTTGGAACATGGGGCATGTAGGACAGCAATTACTAATCACTAGCCAAAATGCAGTTAACCACAGATAATGTGTAAAATCCGAGCCATACCAAGATTGATTAATTTTCATGTTAGAAGCATTGGCCTGTCATCTTCCTCTCTGAATAAATATTTATTCAACATTTGACCTTTCTGGGTCTAGGAAAATTTCAGAGTGGCTAAGATTTTCTTCATTAACATGGAAATGATCTTTTAATTATTCAGCATGTTGATTAACAACATGCCTAGATTTGCATAAAAGGAAAGAAACTTAGATTTACTTAGTATGTTTCCAGCCAATATTTATCTCTATATGAATATGGAAACCTCCATCACTGGCAGATACATGGGCTGCTTTGAGAATGTTGTGTTGGCCTGTGTCTAAATATATGCATGTGTGTCTATTGGCTCACACCCTTACACACTGAGAAATATTTACACAAATGTAACATGGTCTCCTGAGCTTTCAAGTGGAATATCCTGATCCCCACTGGGTATCTCTGTAGGCCCATAACTCTACATGGTACAGAAGCCAGGCTCTCAAGTCATAGTTCTCACCTGAGGTGGTCACTGTAGCCTTCCAGACAGGCTGTCGCTACCCTAAAAAAGGGTCAGGATGTTGTTCTGCTCCTTTTTTGTAATTTGGATGCCTGAAAAGAGATGTTAATTCAGCCTACATGACAGAGCTGGCATACAGAGCAGGAAGATAGGAAGACGTGACAAAATGGGCATAGAAAGGTGTGGCAAAAGTGTGGACGTGACTAAAGCCATTCACCTGGTTACCTAGGAAACAGAACGCTAATGAATTCCCCCTCAGTTTATGTTTTGGTATAAAGGCTGTTTGGAGAATAAACACAGAGGAATTTTCAGGATGTGAACTCAGGATTTCATGAGGGATCACTGAGAATCTCCCTCGCAATAAAATCATGTGAGTTGTGTCTTTAATCCCACACCTCCCCTCTGATCTGAAGAATTAATTTAGGGTCCTGGCTGGCACCAGACCCCAACGTATCTCTTGCAGATTCCACAGGCTCCTCACACTCAACTGGCACAAGGCTTCCCAGCAAGCCTCTTCTATTCCCAGTCTCACTGAAGGGATCTTGTATTCCTCAGTTCCTGAAGCCACAGGGCATTAAACATCATCTTCCCAATTCCACATCCGCACACTGACCACTGTGGGTTTCATCACCAGTACCTCACCCATTATGGCACCTCATTTCCAGAGGTTCCAGCAGGGCTGCTGTGGTGTTGTAGCAAGTATGAATCAAATCATCCTGAGACCATCTCGAGCACACGCAAATCCAGAGTGCTAAAATCCAAGGTAGCTCCAGAGTCAGAGACACAATAGACTAGGGGAAAATGAGGCAGTGGTGATGATGAGGTGGGTGTGGAGACGTAAGATGGCGAATGTGTTCCTAGGATTAGAAATGCAGGCAAGAACCTGGACACACATGGTAAAAAGGTAAACAAGGAAAATGTGACGTGATGCCCAATATATTGTTTTCAAGCCATTGTAAGCAAAACAGTGGGCTAAAATAAATGAATGTCCTACTTAGAAATTATTCCCGAGTCAGGTAAGGTGGTACCCTAGAGGAGTCAGATGATTCTAGGAGGAAATGTTCTCATCAAATGGATAGACATTCCCCCACTACCCCCAAGAGACCAACACTAGTAGGATCACCTCCAAGACAGACATAAGGATTGTGGTGTCAGGGATTTCGGGTCTTTGGACACTGAGGGCTGAGGCTGTATGTGTCAAATTTCCACAGAACTCCAGAATGTGGAAGAAATTAGAAAATGCTGAAGCAAACTGTTTGAATTTTATCAGTGCTTATAGTGCTGTTAAGATTGAAGTCTCCAAGTTAAGGAGAAGGAGATCAGCAGGTGATGTGGGATTTCCCTCTGTATGCTGTGAATACCGTTGGTTAATAAGGAAACTGTCTTGAGCCTACAGCAAAGCAGAATAGAGCTAGTAGGGAAAACTAAACTGAATGCTGGGAGAAAGGAGGCAGAGTCCAAGGGGAAGCCATGTAGCCTCACTGGAGATAGACAGCGGAACTTTACCCAGTAAGCCATAGCCTCGTAGCGATACATAGGTTACTAGAAATGGGTTAAATTAAGATGTAAGAGTTAGCCAATAAGAAGCAATAGCTAATGGACCAAGAAGTGATTTACTTAATATAGTTTCTGTGTGGTTATTTTGGGTCTGAGCTGCCGAGAACAAGCAAGTGAACTCTTACTACAAACAGAGGTGGAAGAGGTCAAGAGAGGATCTTGGGATGAATATGATCAAAATACATCATTTTTTTTTTTTGGGTTTTTCGAGGCAGGGTTTCTCTGTGGCTTTGGAGCCTGTCCTGGAACTAGCTCTGTAGACCAGGCTGGATCAAAATACATCATACACACATATAAAATATAATGAAACAGATTATCGTAAATAATGTGTAATAATACAAAACTTAAAAAAAGGCTATAGTCAGTGAACTGGGGAAATAGTTGAGTGACGTAGCATATCTCAAGCATGTTCAAGACCCTGGATTCAACTCATAGCAAAAAACTAAAGAAAAAGAAAAAAGACTAGAGTCACCACTATAGAGATGTTTGTGTCTATCAAGTGGGCTGTTCAACCAACTTTATAGGTAAAAGTTTGCTGTGGAGCAATCTTTTATAAATGGTGAATATGTATTACTCTCATTGGTTAGCAAAGAGCTGACTGGCCAATAGCTAGGCAGGAAAAGGTGAGGTGGGACTTGTGAAAAAGAGAACATGGGTTAGAAGAGGGCGGAGTCGTCAAGGGACAAGGAGAGAAGCAAGGTGAATGTGGACATCCTCAGGTGTCATTTCCCGGACACTATCCATCCACTTTTTTATTTACTTTTTTTCTTTCACTGGTCTGGAGCATTACCCAGTGGTTTAGAATGGCTGGCCAGTGAACCCCCAGGGAGCTGCCTCTCTGTGTATCTCCACCGCTCTAGAATGACCAGCATGCCTTGCTATGCCCGGCACCAGATTTCAGCATGGGTACTGATGATGAAACAAAGGTCCTTCCTGCTAACACAGGAAGCACATGACCAACCGAAGTCCTCCGTGCTCCTACCTTTGTAAGTCATTGTCTACAAAAGTGTATTCCAAGCTGGGATTTACTTATTGTGTTTTGGGCCTTGGAAGATTTTAGTATGAATCAGTGTGTTAATAAACATGCCAATCTGCGACGAGCCAGGCCAGGTAAAGTCCTTGGATGGTGCCGAGACAGCATAATCAGGAAGCTTGTCTTCGATCTGCCGGGACGTTTCCGGAAGTTTCCGGAAGAATACGGACACAAAGATTGTTTTGGAAGGGAAACCATCTTGTTTGCCTTTCCGTCAGCCAGCCACACCCAGCTCCTCAAACGTGTTTTTTCCTTAGCTGCCATTCTTCCTTTACACTTCCGAACCAACCGTGATTGTCTACGTCTGTCTTCAGATTTGGGAGGAGCTGACCACGGCTGATGAAATCACTGAGATCTTCAATAATCCATGGGATGATATTTCCAGAGGAGATAGTTTAGTTTAATTTAGCTCTGCTTTGAGCAGAGGCCCTTTCCTACCGACCATTCTACTTAGCATGAACCCATGGTTAGGCAAGGGCTTCGGGGACAGTGAGAAAACATTTAAATTTCAACCCGGAATGTGGTGGCTCAGGCCTGTAAACCCAGCAGTTCCGTGGTGGAGCCAGGAAGAACAGGCGTGTAAGGACACGCTCAGCAGTTTGTGAATTTGAGGCTAATCTTGGTTATATGAGAACCAGTCTCAAAACCACAATAATAAACAACAACAACAAAAAAATAGAATAACATTACAAATTTGGCATATTTGGTTATATCGACTCTTAATTGTGTATCTGAAATATTCGAAGTTGTTTGGCAGATTTATAAATTGAAAGATTTTTCATTCCATCTGGTTTCTGGCTTAACGGGCCCCTCCCTGTCCTCACCATACATTTTCCCGCGAAGTAGCATGGTTTGTCTAGCTGAACTGGGACTCAGGATTTAGCATCTGAAAGCAGGACCAGCTAATGCCACCAGTCCAAAGGCGTCAGAAAAGAACACGAGGCCAAAGGACGTTTCTCCCCATGGCTGAGCCATGGCAATGGCGCCTCTCAACTCCCACACGGCTGGACCATCCTATCGCCCCCGCGTTATGCGGCACACTGGGGACACAGCTGTGCCTAACTGAGATGCAACCATGCAATTTAAGAAGAATGCAGTTGATTTTTTTCCCTCACCCTCTCATCAAAACCCAGTCCAAAGTCCTGACTTGAAGGCAGAAGTTTCAGTTTCACATGAAACCTGCTGAGGACTCAGAAATTCCGATCTTCCGAGGAAAACGCGCTGTATCTGTTCAGCAGTTTGCCCTGTCCTCCAGCAACTCCCTCCCAGATAGAGAACTAAATTCCACAGACAGCCACACCTTCCCCGCTGCTGAAATCAGGCTCCCGTGATATTAGGCTTGCACAAATTGAAATGGGGCTAAAAGCTCAGATGTGAATTCTCCGATTTCTTGCTAAGCTGGAAGCTTTTACGAGGCTCCCTTTAAATTGAGAGGCAGGGTTTAGACCCTTTTGTTACTTAAGAGACGGAGCAAATTAGCAAGTCCGAGGAAGCAGATCTTTTTTGATTACTGAACTATTACAAATGCCCCCCGGCCAAAGGATAACCTCTCTCCAAAGGGAAAGGTTCCAGTGGGAGCTGCTTACATTCATAAAGTCTGTTAAAGCAAATCTCTCCCGTTTCCATTAAGTCGGTAAATTACTTGTAGGGGCAGAGAAGAAAATGCTGGTAGGAAATGACTGGACCATATTAATGACGGGAGGTGGGTCTGCAGAGGTGGGAGAATTGAGGCGGCCTTTACGGTGCGGGGATTTTTTTCCCCCCACCTCTCTCACGTGTTGGGCTAAATGTAAATGATGTCACCTTCTCCTCCTCGAGTGGGAGGCAAAGTTATCAGGCCATGGGGGCTTCCCAGAGCGTGTTGTGTGGCTGACATTAAAATGACTATGGGGTTATTTCTTTTCCATAGCTAGTCTCCTGGAAATTTTTGCAAGATTTTATTGTAGATGGGCGTGGGGGGGGGATGCATAATGCTACGGGAAACAAAGCCCCGGCTCGCATCTTGCTGCTGGATTCTTGCCATTCTATCTCAGCTCTGATTGAAATCCAAGACTTTGTATCGAAGCCTTAATGAGATGCTGGCAAATATCTTTCTGGCCCACTGGAAATGTAATCTTTCCATTGGACATTGTGTCCTAGTGAATTTCACTGCAAGAGCACTTTACATTTGAATCAGAGAGGTCACCGCTGGGGAGCAGAACACAGGCCTGGCTCCATTCAGTCCTGGGTGAAATGGATCCCCAAAGGTGTGGAAAGTAGACCAATGATTCATAACAGCTAATTAGTTCATTGTTTCACTGAGAAGATTAAAGTCAGGGTACCACTCCCCATGTGTTGATTCTAACTACCGGATTTCCCCACGGGTGTACAAACCCTGAGAATCTCGTGCCCACAATGCCTCCCAAGAATGCTGACCTACGATCCTGGCTTTTAATGCCCTTTGCATGCTCCCATGACTTAAGGAAACTCACACAGGCCATAACAGTTGTTCCGAAATAGGCCATATTTCTCTCTCTTTTTTTTTTTCCAGCTTTGTGTGAATGAAGTAGTCCATGCTGTGAACTGCTTTCTCCCTCGTCTGGTCATCAGTATTTTCTGAGCTTTTGAACATAGTTAATCATTAAGTAAACTCCTAAATTATACTCTCCTTTGCTCAGGTTGAGGTAGAAGAGAAGGAAACGTCTAGCTAGTGATCTCATTCAGATAAGAAACAATAGCCAAACGTGTTTGCATGTAAGTTGGTCTGGTAGTTAAATAATTGATTTCATGTCTGTAAGCAATAAAGCAGGCCATTGTAGAAAATAGTAGAAAAGCCATATACATATGTATGCATACTAACGTATGCGTGTTGTTAAGGGAAATGTATTCTTGCAAATATAAAAAAAAACTGTTGCTTTTCATGCTGCGCTAATATCAGAAGACTGAGCATTTAACTGCCATGTGGAATGGCATTTACATGTAGATTTGCAAATCAAAAAGGCCTGGCACAACCTCCTTTGAATGCACTTGAATACTGGCAGCTTACTGTTCTATGCAATATGATCAATTTAATCAAAAGATGAATAGAACTACTAGAGAGATTTGCCTTTATTAATAAACCAAAAGATTAGGGTACAAAACCAATGATTAGGACGCCAGGTATGGAAGGAATTCAAGGAAGAGAGCAGCTGGATGATTGATTTTTTTTTATTTTAGTTAAAATAAAACCCATTACATTTCAGAGTAATAAATGTTCTGCCAGCCTAATATAAGCTGGTTATGAGGCTAAACATGGAGAAAGAAGGGGAAATGTTTCTGTAAGTTAAGTATATAACATATAAAAATGTTTCAAAGTGCCTGTTGAAATTTGCAATATTTACTTAAAACTTAGCATAACACAAATACATTGAATCCTCAATTCCACTAAGGAAGTTAGGACTTTAGTGAGAAGGTTTACAGGAACTGGATCCCAAATATCATGAAATTTTATTTATAACAACAAAAATATTGAAGAAGTCTAAGAATCCCATGCTTCTGGTTGGGCTATGCAATTGTTTATCGTATAGAACTCACATGTTTTTGCTGCTGTTGTTAGCCTAGGCTAGCCTCACTCTCTGCTGTCATTAGCCCAGGCTAACCTCACTCTCTGCTGTCGTTAGCCTAGGCTAGCCTCACTCTCTGCTGTCGTTAGCCTAGGCTAGCCTCACTCTCTGCTGTCGTTAGCCTAGGTTAGCCTCACTCTCTGCTGTCGTTAGCCTAGGCTAGCCTCACTCTCTGCTGTCGTTAGCCTAGGTTAGCCTCACTCTCTGCTGTCGTTAGCCTAAGGGCTAAAGTCACAAGCATGAATCCCCATACCCCAGCAAACATACATATCCTATATAGTGGAGTAATAGAAAGCGGTTAATAATGATGCTGTATAAATATAACTGAAGACACTTATTGAAATGTGGAAATACATATTTGAAATGTTGCACCATGCAAAACCAAGCACAGTGTACACCACAGTATACGCTTAATACTTATTTTAAAGAGATTACCTTTAAATTTTGTTTTCAAACCTGTAAGAACAGGAGCTGGAAGGTGGCTCCGCTGGAGATGGGCTGGCATGAGGGCTTGAACTTGGCTCCCATCACCCATGTAAAGGGCAGACGTGATGCCACACACCAGCAATTCCAGTGCTGGAGAGGCAGAGCCAGGCAGATCCCCGCAGCTTGCCAGCCAGTCAACCTGGCTGAAGTTTGAGCTCCAGATTCTATGAAAGACCCTGTCTCAAAAAAAAAAAAAATACCATGGAGAAGCAATAGAAGACACCTCATGCTCACATACATTTGCACATATATAGGAGCACACTCATGTATACATGAACACATGCATAGTGGTTTCTATGGTTGGTTTCTTAGGTTGGCTTCTGTTGATGTGATAAAGACCGCGACCAAAAGGGAGGTGGGGAATAATGGGTTTATGTCAGCTTACACTTCCACATCAAATTCCATCATGGAGGAGAGCCAAGGCAGGAACTGAATCAAAGGCCACGGAGGAATGATGCTTACTGGCTTGCTTCCCATGGCTTACTCAGCTTGCTTTCTTAGGTAACCCAGGAACATCTGTCCAGGGGTGGCGGCATCCACAGCATCCACAGGGGGCTGGGCTTTCCCATGTGGCTCACTATCAATGAAATGCCCCACAGACGTGAGCCTAGGCCGGTCTGACAGAGACAAGTCTTCAGCTGAGATTCCCTCTTCTCTGCTGACTCTAGTTTGTGTCAAGTTGGCAAGAACTAACTACTGAGTGTGCACAAGTGCAGTGTGCACCACGCATACAAAAATCATACGATCAGAAACTACCCCCAGAACACTCAACACGTGAGTGCTATTAAGGAAGGCATAGTCCTTGTTTCCGAGAAGAGTAATTAAATGAACCATTTTCTCAGAGGCCGTGGAAGTTGCAGCAGGTGACAACTAGCGTTCAGATGCCAACCCAGCAGGGGAATGATTCTCCGATGGAGGAGAATCCCATCTGGGGAAGGCCTGTGAGACCACTGACTCTGGAAACTGTTGCTGCTGTCTGTAACGTCACATGTGCAAAAGCAGCTATGATGTCTCCCCGGCACCTGCACAGCAGTGTGCCATCTCGCGTGATCTGTATATGGAATCTCATGATTGCATCTAATATTATGGGCACGTACATCCGTGGGTGGTCAGGAAGATGACTTCTCACTGTTTGTGTAATTTTAACATCTATGAAACGTACTAGGATATGCTTCATAACTATATCTATTGTCCCGTGAGGACGGTAAGACATTTAAAAGCCTGTTTTGTTCCTTTTACTCAGGCTAACAGAAGAAAACAACAATTTCTCCCCAGTGTAAGGCAAGCTACATTTTCACCTCAGAGCAAGTTCAAACTAGACGGAATGTTTCTGTAAATGGATCATAAGTCGAAAACTTTACAGATATGCACAAGGTCAAAGTTGCAGATGTCTAACCAAGGTTATTAACCCAAAGCAAGCTAAAGAATCAGACTCTGTGGTTCTGCCCATTTCTGCATCTTGGCTTTATTTTCAGGGTGACAGCAAGACAGTTGCTCATCAGATCCAAGCATATCCTGACACAATATCCAGGCAAAGAATGGGCACCAGGGGCTGGCAGTATGACTCAGTTGCTTGAATGCTTGCAGGCACACGCAAAGCTCTGGGTTTGATCTCTAATACTGCATAGCCCAGGCACAATGCATGGCTGTAGTTTCCCCCACACTTACGAGGCTGAGGCCAGCCTGGGGACATTAGTGAGGTCCTTGGGAGAGGGAGGTGGGCTGGAGAGATGGCTCGAGGTTACTTGTTTCTGCTGCTTTCGCAAAGAACCCAGGTTCCAGTCTCAGGATCCACAAGGCAGCTCACAACTGCCTGCAACTCCTGTTGCAGGATGGCATCCAACACCCTCTTCTGGCTTCCTTGGGCTCCCGCATGCACAGAGTCATAAACACTGTCTTGTCTCTCAACATAAGAACAAGGAGACTTTTCGAGGATCCCCTCTTCCCCTCAAAACTTCCCTCTATGTCTGAATTGTTAAAATTTAGCCACAAACCCATGATTTAACCACTTATGACCAAAGATAATAGGATTTCTGTGACTGGTTTAGATTGACATCTGCAATGAAATCGATTATGTTGTCTACAGGATCTGTCTTGCTGTTTTGCCTTCTATGAAAGTGATTAGCACCAGGCATGGCTGTGCATTCCTGTAGTCCCAACACTGGGGAAGCTAAGAGGCAGGAGGATCAAGAGTTTAAGGTCAGGGCCAGACTGGGCTGTAATATTTGTTTGGTCTCATTTTGTTTTATTTAAGTGATTGCTATTAGTTATTTAGAATGTGGAGAGCCAAATGCCAGGTCTATTACAAGTAGTGCGTGAACTCTGGGTATGAACATTATCTTGAGTTCTACATTGTTTTCTACCTTTTCCCCCAGGTCCCTATATTTTAATATATTGAAATATGCATCCATTGTAAGTGATCATGAATAGGACCTCATTTGGAAAAATAGTTTTTGTAAATGTAATGAACTAAAGGATTTCAATGTGTGTTCAATCATCATAAATTTCTCAAATTACCCAGATTTGGGTTTGGTCACCTCCAAATCCAAAGCACAACAGGAATCTTTCCTTTTGCAGCAGGTATCAATTTTAAATCGCTTTCTGGTTAGGGGTGGGTCCACGTCCCCTTCGCGGTACTGGGGATCTCTCTGACTTGACCCTGTGAAGGTCTTGAACATGCTGCACAGTCTTTTCAGTCCATGTGTGCATGAGTCCTGTTCTGACTGGAAGATGCTGTCTCCTTAAAGTCCTCCATCACCTCTGGCTCCTACAATCTTTCTGCTTTCTCTTCTTATCAGATCCATAACACTTTCAAACTATGTCTACTGTAATTTAATCATCGTTCGAGTAAGAGATTGCTTTTTGTGAAGAGGATTTGATACTCAGTGCCCTGGTATGTCTGATAGCATTTACAGCTGATTCCTGACCCCAACTGTCATTTATATTGAATTGCTGACTATGCAAACCCCTGCAATCTGTTTTGTATTGTAAGTAGTCACCATTGTTCTTTTGCTTCCTTTAAGAATATGATTACATTGAAGAAAGCAACTACCAGGGACTAGAGAGATGGCTCTGAGGTTAAGAGCACTGGCTGCTCTTCTAGAGGACAGGGTTCAAATCCCAGCACTTACATGGTAGTTCACAACCATCTGGAACTTCAGTTCCAAGGGATCCAACACCCTGACAATAACATACATGCAGGCAAAATGCCAGTGCACAAAAACAAAACAACAACAACAACAAAAAACCATGAAAAAACAGTTGGCAGTGATGGTGCACACCTTTAATCCCAGCAGGAGGATCTCTGTGAGTCTGAGGCCAGTCTAGTCTACAAAGGGAATTCCAGTACAGCTAGGGCCATTACACAGAGAAACCCTGTCTTGAAAAAATAAAAAACAAACAAACAAAAACCGAAAGAAAATTTAAAAAACCAGAAAACAAACAAACAAAAAAACCCAACTGTAGCAGAAGAGCAATTACCATTGAGCAATTAAAAAAAGAAAGGAAGAAAAAAAACATTACATTGACATTCAGAAAAGATGCTTGTCCAGGGTAGTGGCATATTTCCTTAATCCCAGCACTCGGGAGGCAGAGGCAGGCAGATCTCTGAGTTTGAGGCCAGCCTTGTGTACAGAGTGAGTTCCAGGACAGCCAGGGCTACACAGGGAAACCCTGGCTTGAACCCCCACCTCCCACAAAAGCGCTAACACAAGGACTGCTTGGAGGCAGAAGTCAGAGTTGGTCAGTGTCTTTCCTTGAAAGGCCACCCTCTTCATTCTTTCTCCTCTGCCCAGCCCCAAGAAAATGCCTTCCAGTTGGCTAGGGTTGGCTACAGTTCCTGGCGCATCTCTGTATTGCAATATCCTTTGAACTCTTCAAAGCATACACCGCTTTTTAAATTCTAAAATCGAGCAAAGAAGGTGTGTGTGTGTGTGTGTGTGTGTGTGTGTGTGTGTACCCCTGAAAATCTCTTCCATGTAGACTGGGTTGGTCCCTAACTTGCAGACCTCGGCCTCTGGAGTACTGGGATTGAAGTAGTTAAGGAAAGTGAAAAAATATGTTGAAAACCGTCTGTATGTCAGACCCAAAGTTGTTGCTGTTGTTTTAACATAAAATACAAAGGTCAAATGAGCATTGAAGAGTCGTAATAGCACTGATCAGTCTCTCCTGGGCTCTGGTAGTTGAATTTTAAGTATACTGGCAGAAAGTCAACAAGAATTTTTTAACCAAAGGGAAAAGATACATCCAAAGTGCAGATGACGAAGATGCTAAGTTCTCTGAAATTAACTTGCAGCCAAATATCAAACTTTTGTGGTTTTAAAACCAAATTGACTTGATCTTCTCTTTTCAAAATGTTAAAGAATCATAATTGTACATTTTGTGAGAAAATACACCTGTATGACAGCAGCCAACTCTTCCATTCCCCAGCAAGAAGTCAGAACTATTTATTTCAGAAAGGTTAATCTCAAGTCAAGCTTCACATTGTGCTTTAAAATAGTCTTAAGCGGGACTAGTTAGGCGAAGCCTCCGTCTGATTGGCTGAGCACCCTGGAAATTAATGTTATAGGGTCAGGGCATTCATCACAAAACGAGTTTGCAGTGGCAGACGAACTTCGTACGTCCTCCGCCCCCTTCTGGTTTATAATTGATTGTTGTACAAGCTCACCTCAGTCTGATTGCTTTTAACCTTTTCCCCCTTTACCCTCATAAGCCTATAGATTAGCCTCAGCCAAGGAAATGCTGCCAATTGCTGAAGCTAGTTTATCCTCATCAGGAGCAGCATCGGAAAGTAGGTACCAAACAACACACTGTCCAAAGCATCATTGTTAAAAGAACGTAGCATGTTCCATCTTGCTGAGTTATTAGATATTACAGGACTCATTTAAGTAGAAATAATCTCTAGACATGACTCTTCAACCCATAATTATTTATTTTTTATTTTATGAATTCTATAAACATTTTATTTATTCTTTCATAATTTTATACATATATAATGTACTTTGATCATATACATCCATTAAGCATTTTTTCATTTCTTTCTCTTTTTTTTGCCCCACTGCATTTTATTTATTAAGTTGCCCATATGAACTTGGGTGGTGGATTATTTGTGTGAGCAAGGGCTTTCCCGATGAAGTCTGTGACTCCTCCTTGCCCCAGCCACCATTAACTGCCTGTGCTCTCCAGGAAGAGCTGAGGCCTTGAGCCCCTCTGTTAATTGCACTGCTTGGCAGACATTGTTGAATCCTAGATCCTTGGAACTGGATCCTGCCCCAGACCTCGTCTTTTTTGTTGATGAGTTCTGTAAGACAGAGCTACTGCCTTGGGAAATCAGCTCTTGAATCCCAGACTTCATTTCAATCTCTCCGTCACCATCCCCACGACCTAAGGACCTAAGATCAAAATCATAGCAGACCTTGAGTCTTTCCTGGTCTGGAGAAAGGTTTACCTTGTGATCTGAAAAGCGGGGACAGGAACCGATGACAAACTGCAGCCTTGGGAGTCCGTGGAGACAAAGCCTGGCAGGAAGGTGGTGAGCATGGAGGGCTCCATCAAGTACTAACAGGAGTAAGGTTTCCAGACTAGGGATGCTTACAGTGTCTGCTGATTGACTCTGGCCCCGCGAGCTCAGAAACCATCCACTCCAGAACCAGAAAGCTTGGCCAACTGTGTGAAGGTTTTGGCACCCCTGGGACCTCCAGCTCTACTGTCCCCTCACCCCTAGTGGTCTCCTCTGGAAAAGCTCAGGGACTGTCAAAATATGTGGTACTTGTTCCAACCAATGCCTGGCTGGGTCCCTTACTAAAGAGGCTTACACGTAAATCCTCCTGTCTTTGAGAAGTGCTGAGTTTTCTGCAAAGCCGATGAATTTTCTGGAGGGCCTGAAAGCCATTCTTTTGGAACATACTAGAAAAGAGGCCAGTTAGCAAACACAGGTGGTCTAATCATAAGTATTTTGTTCAACTGTCCAGCCAGTCTTTTGCGAATTTTTCCCCTCTTCTGACTTCGTATATATTGTCACCCCTTCTCACCCAGACTTTCTCATTCTCTCCTTGAGATCACAAATGCCTGAGCACAAACGTGAAGGGGCAGAAGGAACAGAGCCAAGGTCAACTCGGCCCCTGCCCTGCAGCAGTTGCTGAAGAACTCAGTTTATCCTGGACACAAGCCATGTTGTTCTGCTGCGTTTTGTCCCCCCCCCCCCAACACACACACTGATTTCCTTGCACGTGAGTTTTACCTTCACATTTTTGTTTTGTTTTGTTTTTTTAAACAGCTTCTAAAATTGGTCTTCAGGATGTAAGTCAGCTGATACAGTGCTTGCTTGACACTCACAAGACAAGCATGATGTTAAACTTAATATGGAGGCACGTGCCTGTAATCCCAAGACTCTGGAGGTGGAGGTGGGGGGGGGGGGATGAGAAGGTTGGAGTTATCCTCAGCTGCACAGGAGTCTGAGGCCATCCTGGAATACACACAATTCTGTTTCCAAAAGTAAATGAATGAGCTAATAAATTTTTTAAATGGTCTTGGGTTGAAATGTATCTCAGTGACAGAGCATGAGAAATAAAGCATTTATTATCCATGTAACATTTTTATTTTAAAAACATTACATGTATTTCTTTTGAGTGTGCACACATATGTATGTGTGCCGTGTGGATTTCAGAGAGCTATTTGTGTATTTTTTGGAGTGTGCACATGTATGTATTTCTTTTGAGTGTGCACACTTATGTATGTGGGCCGTGTGGACGTCAGTTGGTTCTTTCCTTCTGCCATATGGGTTCTGGGGGATTGAACTCAGGCTGTCATATTTGGTAGCAGGTTTGGTAGATGGATTACCCTCTGATCCATCTCGACAGACTCCACGTAACATATTTTAATTGCAGAAAAATCAAAAAACACAGGCACTAAAGGAGAAAGAGGGAGAGAAAAGACGGGGAAGGAGTAGAAGAAAAAGCCATGCCCATAACACACCAGCACACTATTAACCTGTTGCCGTCGGCTTTTTCTCCTAAGCATAGCCATTTATGAAAGTAAGGCCATGGGTGATTACCAGAAGACAGGAGAGACGAAGAGAAGAAGGATAAAGGATGCTGTTCCTTTCTCTCGCAAAGCATGAAGAGAGCAGAAATGTGAGGGTCCTGGATCTCCCTTTAATCAGTGAGGGTCGCATGCAGGAGACAACACAAAAGCCAACCACGCAAACTTTGTCCCGGGCTGTTGTCTGCTCTTGGGGCTCATTAATTTCCCCTAGAAATCATTTGCTCTTCCTCCAAAACTGCCTATGGCCTCGTGTTTTCCCCTGTCTCTCAATAGAGAAGTTAAGAACCTTCTAGACCTCACTGGAAGATTAAGTGCCCAGCTTCCTTTGATGCCCCTGTGCACTGAGCAAACTTATGAGTCTTTTTTTCTTCTAAATCCATCTATTGTCAGTTCATCTCAATGGACTTTATTACGGACATATGAGTGGGCAGAGGATTTCCCTCCTTTCCTCCACCAGCATCCTTCTAGGTGGGGTCATCAAGCACACAGCTCTCTGCACGGAGGACCACTCCTCCAGCTGGAAGCACTTGCTGTTATAGATTTCTGCCGACTCATGTACTTGCGCCTTTTCTTCTTGCTCTTGTTTTCGACTGCATCATGCTCTTAACGCAGTGTCCACCACCAGCGCGCGCTGACTGACAAGCCTCTCTTAGGCCAGGTTTTTGGCCCCAGAAGCAATGGCAAGGAAAAGCAAAATTACTGTCCATTCACAATGGGCCACAAGTTGGATGCTTTAGAAGTTTGAAACCAAGGCTGTATATTAGAAGGCACTAACAAAAATGGTTTGAGTGTGTTAGGGATGTACCTCAGTTGGTAGACAACTTACCTAGAATGCATAAAGCCACCTGTGCCCCCAGCATCTTATAAGCCAGGCATGGAGTCACAAGCCTGTGACCCAAGCGCTCAGGAAGTTGTGGCCGGAGGATCAGAAGCTATTGCGTGACACTATTCCTGGGGACATGAAAACATGAGTACTCACCCCAGATAGGGAACTGACAAGAGACCAAAGTAATAGCACCCCCCGAAGCCCAGCTCAGGGAACCAATGAGTTTCATCAGGGTTTGTTACGGGAATATGGGGGAGGGGTTACTTATAGGACTGAAATAACTCAAAGACAGCTGTGTCACCAAAAGTCAACCCAGCCTGGGTGACAGTTGGAAACCTGGAGTGCACCGCACAGCCCAGAGGCATTTTAGCAGACTGGAGAGTGTCCTGCCAGGTAACTCACGTGGTCTCTTGCTGCAAGAATTCTGTCACAGCTCTGCTGACCAATTATGAGGGACTGCTTGGCACAAGGGGCGGAGCTAGAGAAGACCTGAACACCGGAATAAAAAGCCTGGGCCTGGTGAGGGTCACTCTCTTCGACTGTGGGAAGCCTTGCTGAAGTCACAGCTTGGTGACCTTCCCTGGACCTTCCTGAGCTTTTATTTTATACAAGTTTGCACACTTGGTCTCTCCATGTGTTCAATGTATTGGAATAATTGGAGAGCCCTGAGCTCAGTTAGAGTTGGGTTTTTATAGTAGTAAAGGTGGGGGTGAGGGGTTTCTAAGGTTCAGGACCCCTGATTGGCTGACATTTGTCTAGGGGTGTCCTGATGAATGTACTGGCAGGTGATCCTATCTACAGCGGTTAGAACGTTAGGCATTTCCTTAGGATGGTCTGTTCTTGGGTGGTGCTCAGGTAATCTCAGTTTGTGGTCCTTCCTGCAGCCAGGTATTGCCTCAGGGTAAACTACTGAGACTCAGGCCTCCATCAAATTTATCAACGGCCGAGTCCTACACTGGCAGGTGATAATAGGTAGAAGTTAAGAACTTCCTTTGGGTGGTCTGTTCATATTTTGTTTATCATGGCTGGCCCCTACACATTTAATTATTTGCCCTTTCAGAACTTAAGGCAGATGCCCATTGGAACATGTCGATGGTTAGATGAACGTATTTTAATTTTCAAAAACCTGCTAAATGAAATACATCCATTTGCTAAATTTCATTTCTTTGTATACCTTTAGGATTAGTTCCTGCAGGTAAAGGAACTTGATTATGAAAAGAACAAGCAGGACAGATTTTTATAATTTACTTAGTTTGTTAACAAGTCATGGAAACGTTTTCTCTAAGCCTCTACTATTAACATGGTGTTTCTTATGAAATTCTGGGGTTTCCAACACACTTCCTATCAATAATTGATCAATCTCCTCATTTCCTTTGGCTAAAGGTCCAGGCAGCCCAGTGTGGGATCGAATGTGGATAATCTAGGGTAGGTAATTTCTTTCTCAGAATGCCTGTTGTAGTTGCATGAATAGCAAAGTCAATTCTGATCTATCGGGAATCAGTTCAACAATTTCTATATGCAACACGACCCTTTTTGCCTATTGAGAATCAGTAGTTATCTTGAGAGACTCATTAAAGTCTAATAAAATCATCAGACCAGCACAAAGTACCGATTTTTGAACTGAGTCATGAGGACTTTGAACAACCTTACTGATGTTCCCTGCTTTATAACCAGACTTTCCTAATCTATTTGCTTCAGTATAAAGTGTAAGAACCCTAGAAATAGGTTCCCTTCTTACTATGTGAGGAAGAATCCATGCAGTTCTTTTTATAACTGAATCTGCTTACTTTTTGGATATTTGTTCTTAATTTTTTCTAAGAAATTATTACAAATTCTTTGACAACCATCACTAATCTCCCACAATTGCCTAATTTCAGCATTGGTGTAGGGTACCACAATCTCAGATGGATCTGTGCCTGACAGATGACAAAGTCTTGTTCTCCCTCTTACAATTAGTTCAGAAACTTTCTTTACATAGGACCTTAATTTTTTTATTCTGTTTGTGAGCTAGGAAAATCCATTCCAAAATATTATCCTCTTTCTGCATAATGGGTTCAGTAGGGGAATGATTTGAAGGTAAAATTACTAAAATACACCTCTTAGTGAGAGCTAATCTACCCACATAGGCATTTTGTAACTTTTGTTCTACTTGAGATAATTCCCTTTTAGCCTCAGCTGTTATTTGTCTTGGACTGTTTAAGTCTGAGTCACCTTGCAAAATCTGAAGCAAATTAGTTAATTCTTAAGCAGACAATCCAATTGTAGGCCTCATCCAGTTAATATCACCCAATAATTTTTAAAAATCATTAAGAGGATACAATTGATCTCTCCTAATCTGTACCTTTTGCAGATGAATTCTCTTTTTACTTAATCTCAATTTTTGGTCCTTCCTGAATCTAGGTATTGCTTCAGGGTAAACTACTGAGACTTGGCCTCCATTAAGCTTATCATGGCTGAGTCCTACACTGGCAGGTGATAATGGTTAGAAGTTAAGAACTTCCTTTTGGTGGTCTGTTCCTATTAAGCTTGTCATAGTTGGGTCCTACACTTGTTCTTCAGACCCTGTAATATGATCTACTCTACACTCTGATTTACTTGAGATAAGGTTCCAACGCCTATAACTTGAGTGGAATCTTCTTGTAGGGGCCAGTTGGGATCCCGGGATTCTTGTGAAATTGTTTTGTTTGGTTTGGTTTTTTGGGACAGGGTTTCTCTGTAGTTATGGAGCAAGTCCTGGAACTCGCTCTGTAGACCAGACTTGCCTCAAACTCACAGAGATCAGCCTGCCTCTGCCTCCCAAGTGCTGGCATTAAAGGTGTGCACCACCACCGCCTGGCTTGTTTTTGCTTTTTTTTTTTTTTATTTTGGTTGGTTGGGTTTTTTTGGTGGATTCTTGTGAAATTATAGATACATCAACACAAGAATACAATAATCCTTCAATCTCAATCCCACTTAATTTTACCTTTAATCTAAGGCCTTTCATCACTGATAACCATTTGCCAAAATCCCTTTATTCCAGTATTTCCAAAACCTCCTGTCCTATTCACTGGAGCTGTTTTGCCTTTTAAATATGGAAGTAATAACAACTGAGCAATTTTTCACCAGCTTTTATCTACATGATCTTTTTTTTTACATAAGCCATCTATAAAAGCATTAAAACAAAACAATCTCTATAGCATTTTAAGAGATAACTTTAGGCAATACTCACGGATCATTTTTCTTTTACTTTTTATTTTATTTTTATTTCTTTAAAAAAGAAAACAAATATCTTTTTTCATTATACATACCAATCCAAGTTCTCACTCCCTCCCCTCCTTCCTTTCCCTCCACATACCCTCCCACCCCACCCCCATCCACTCCTCAGAGAGGTAAGGCATATTGCTTTGAGGAAGGTCCAAGGCCCTCCCTACTATATCTAGGCTGAGAAGGTATCCATCCAAAGGGAATAGGATCCCCAAAAGCCAGTACAACAGTAGAGATAAGTCCTGGTGCCAGTGGACCATCAGTCTGCCCCAGTCATACAACTGTCAGTCACAGTCAGAGGAACTAGTATGGTCCTGTGCTTGTTCCTTCCTAGTCTGGCTGATGTTAGTGAGCTCCCATTAGCTCAGGTAGACTGTTTCAGTGGGTGTCTTCATCATGGTCTTGACCTCTTTGCTCATATTCTCACTCCTCCCACTCTTCGACTGGACTTCAGGAGCTCACTCAGTCCAGTAAGTACTCCAATGCGGTCTCTGCCTCTGTTTGCATCAGTTGCTGGGTGAAGTTTCTATAGTGATATTTAAGATATTCATCAGTCTGACTTCAGGGTAAGGCCAGTTTGGGCCCCCTCTCCTCTATTGCTTAGGGTCTTAGCTGGGGTCATCCTTGTGGATTCCTGGGAAACAGACCACTTTTATAAAATCTTAAAAAGAGAATCCTTTTTTTTTTGTAGGTCCCAAGTAACATGTTAATGCAATTTGCCAATTATTAACAGTGTGGATCAAAAAAAAAAATAACCTGTATTTCATTTATGCAGAAACAATTTTTGCAAACTCATTATCAGTAAAAGATGACTTTCTATGAGCTTTTACCTTAGTGGCCACATTATTTAACAAGCTAGCAACCTATTTTGTTTTAGCTGTTAACACTTTTATAGAATTTAAGCATGAATTTTTAGAAAGCAACGTTAAGAGTAGAGCCAGATTTTCAGTAATGATCAACAGACAAGAGCATACCCAATAATATAGTTTAAAATCATGAATTCTGCTCTTTTAGTTACTTTACTATGAAAATTAAAACATTTAATTTAAACATTTAAACATTAATTAGACAAATAAGAGAGAACATCTCCCAAAACAGTGAATTACTAATATTTTTGAAAATTCAGATAGCATTGACTTAACACTTTATGCCCTGACCGCAATTGTTCTTACTAGAAGCTGGGCCCATTTTAAATCTTTCTTTTTCCCATGAAGGGACCATTGATAATGAGTTATTCTCACTACTGGGGAAAAATAAAAAGCATTTTCCACGAAGGGATCTTTAATATAGAGTTATTCCTGGTCGGCAGGAAAAACAACAACAACAAAAAATTTTTTAAGCAAAGTTAAACAAACAGATAAAAATATTCTAAGCTCTGGCTTTTGCTGCTCGGCTCAGGCTGCAGCAGGGAGGCCCACTGTGGGTTCTTCCTAACTCAGAAGCTGCCGCTCCACGCTGGCAGGCCGATCTGAGAGAGCTGACAGGCAGGCAGAATAGAGCTGTAGCTATCCTCAGTTCTCAGTTTCTTCTACTGGAAAAATCCTTTTGCTCTTCCTCCATTTCTACAGGGTCTTTCCTTTCCTTTAGTTTTCTCTTACTAATCCCCTCGAGTTTTCAGGCCTTGAATCGATATTTCCCCCCTTTTACAGGAAAAACCCCTTTTTCTTGATTAAGCATTTCTCCTTTTTCCTCTGAGAAATTTCCTTTTATTTCCTTTCCTTCCCTCTTCACTGTTGGGAAGATTTCCTTTTCCATTCCCTTTCTTTCCCTTTTCTCTGCTGGGAAGTTTCCTTTTTCCTTTTTTATTCTTGGTCTCCGGAGCTCTTGTATTTTGAAATGCATAGTTAACTCTTCAGCCTTTCTAATTTCTACATCTATTTCATATGATGCAGACGACTGGGCGGTGGTGGCGCCTGCTCTTAATCCCAGCACTTGGGAGGTAGAGGCAGATGAATCTCTGTGAGTTCGAAGCCAACCTGGTCACAATAGCTAGTTCCAGGACAGCTAGGACTGTTACAGAGAAACCCCGTCTTGAAAAACAAAAACAAAACAAATGAACAAAACAAACAAACAAAAACCCATCTGCTGAAGATGGAGGAGCATCATCTCAGTGTCCTGGATTCCTCTAAAACAGCATCCCCGCTGACCTGCAAAGCAACATTCTCTTCTGCTCACTGATAATTTCTCGTTTGAGTGTCTTTCCTTTCACTTTCCTGCTCTACTTCAGATACAGCTTTAAGTGACTCCTCGCTCTGCAACGGCTCCAGAGCGCTTGAAATTAAATTACATAAAGACCACAATTTTAACGGCATGGGTTCTCCTCTCGGATGAGCTCTCCTCAAAGCTCTCACAGCTTCGCTTCTGCACCTTCAGTTTCAGTTGGACACGGGACTTGCCTGAGACCGACGGCAGTGCCGCTGAGTTAGCGGCAGCAGCTCTGTAAGCCGTCTTCGCTTTGCCTTTACCAACAGGCATTTTAATAACTGTGTATCCCGTTGCTCCTGAGATGGGACGATTCCGTGACCCTGCCAACCCTGGAGTCCCTAAACCCTGAGGGCACTTCCTTCCGGGTCTTAAAGTGGCCAGCTCCTCTGACCTTCTTTAGCAGATCCTTTGTCCTTCCTTAGGATGGGCGTGATTTTTAGCGTTCGCACTCTCAGGACTGGAAAGCTAAGGCCTGAGGATTAGAAATTCAAGGCCAGCCTGGGCTATCTAGTGATACAATAAAAGAAACAATTGGAAGACCTACAAGAATTCTGCCACTATCAGAGCCGTCAATTGTATTTGAATGGTCCTGCTGTTGGCTGGAATACAAAGTATATTTGCTCTGGTGATGCTAAGACAATTCTCTTTCTGGCTATGGAGATGGTGCAGTTAGGAAAGGTGTTCCGTCATTCAAACCTGATGATCTGAGTGTTCTATTGGCAACCCACTTTGTGGAAGGAGAGAACTGACTCCCCAAATTACGTCTCTGACCCCCACATGTGACCCCCACTTGCACACAATCTCACAACTAAATAAGTAAAGTTAAAAGGAAATTCTAAAAAGAAAATTCTATCTTGATAATGTTGGGGGCTCAGGGTTTGTGCTCAAAGCAAGGTGGGGTCTTTTAAAGTAGTATAACTTCTTTTTTTCCTCACCCTTCTTCCAGTGTTGAGTTTTATTGGGAAACTTGCTTCAACACTAAAAACCAGGTGCTCATGGGAAAAGTATTTTAGAACTGCGTGCGGATGCGCAATCCGTTCTCATCAATGGTCCACTGGATTGGGGACAGGAGTGGGATAGTATCCCCCTTACGGGACTGTTTAGGCAAGGGCATGAGTCCATTCCCAGTGCACAAAATCTTACCAATTGTATATGAAGCATATTACAAAGTCAAAACACGCATTGACAGCCCCCCTTTAAGTTGGTCTTAATACTGCTGGGAATTGAAACCGAAGTCCTCTGCATGCAAGGCAAGTGCTCTTACACTGAGTCAGCTGCTCCGCCCTCCTTTTCTTTTGCTGTAGGAATTCCTACTGCCAGTAGCCTTTAAGTTACCCGCTCACTTGGCCGTGGCCTCTTATACTAGGTACTCCGATGTAAAGTGCACGTCCAGCCTCTTTTTCTGGCTCTGAGATTTGGTTGCTGTTCCCCTTTCCAGCAGAGAACTGTGATCTGGGAGTCTATGCCTGAATAAATAACCCTTTATTATTATTCTCAATTCTGAGCTAGTGTGGGATTTCTTTTAAGTGTCCTTCTTCATTCTTTTTACTTTTTGAGACAGTCAAACTGAGCTGCCCAGTCTGGCTTTGAATTCTCTCTGCCCAAGCAGAGTTGGGAACTTGCTATCTTCATATCTCAGCCTCCCAAGTGACTGAGATTATATAGCCCTTGTATTAGTCAGGGTTTTCTCTAGAGTAACAGAACTTATAGAATGGTCTCTCTCCCTCCCTCCATCCATCCATCTATCTATCTATCTATCTATCTATCTATCTATCTATACATACATACACACGCACGCACGCACACACATGCATATATGATTTATTGGAATGATTTCAGGTTGCAGTCCAGTTAAACCAGCCATGACTGGCTATGAATAGAAAGTCCAAGAACACAGTAGTTGCTCAGTCTACAAAGCTGGATTTCTCAGCTGGTCTTCGGTGTATGCTAGAATCTCAGAGAAGCAGGCTTCAGTGCTGGTGAAGGAATGGATGTGGTGGCAGGTGACGGCAAGCAGGCAAAGAGCAAAAGCTCCCTTCTTCTACGTCCTTATATAGGCTTGCAGCAGAAGAAATGTCCAGATTAAAGTGTATCTTCCTGCCTCAAGTTATACAGGGGCGTGCAAGGCCAGAAGAGAGTGTAGGATCCCTTGAACCTGGAGTTACAGGCCCCCTGGTGTGGGTGCTTAGAATCAAACTCAGGAGCTCTGTAAGGTCAGTAAGAGCTTTTAACTACTGAGCCTTCTCCTGACTGCCTGACCTCCCTCCAGATGACCTCCCTTTTCACCTATGTTTTTAACTAATCATCAGGAAACCTGTGTGGTGCACTTCATAAAACAACTCCTCAGTTTCATCTGACACAGGAGTCCACACTACAAAAGTAAAATCTCCCCCACAGCGGGAAACTATGCTTAGGTTGGATGTGTAAGGGGGTTAGTCAGGGATAGTTGGGAGTGTATCAACAATGTGTGAGCGAAAGGAAAAGCACTGGGGCAACTCAGCAAGGTGCGTGTGAATGTTTGTGTGCACACGTGTGCACGTATGTGTGCACGCATGAGCACATTCGCATGAGTCTGTGTCTGTGTGTGTATGCATGCATGAGTGTGCATGTGCACATGTGCATGAGTGTGTGTGTTTGAGTCCTGATACTCTTTTTTTTTTTTTTTAACCATGTAGGGAGATACCTCTGGAAAGAGGTCTTCAAGCTCACAACCATCTGTAACACTGCGTTCATGGTATCCCACATCCTCTTCTGGCCTCTGCAGACACAGATTCACATGCGTCTACCTACACAAAAAATAAATCATTCAAAATTTTTACAGTGGACTAGAGAGATGGCTCAGAGATCAGGAGCACTGTCTGCTCTTCCAGAGGACCCAAGTTCAATTCCCAGCAACCACATGGAGGTTCACAGCCATTTATAATGAGATCTGGTGCCCTCTTCTGGCATGCAGGCCAAACACTATATACATAATAAATAAATAAATAAATAAATAAATAAATAAATATCTTAAATTAAAAAAAAGTTACTGTAACTATTCTGGGAGGGCGATGACTGCTTTATAGTCTTCCAGGAAATACTGTCCTTTGAAGTTGTACTGCACATATTGAACCTGGGGCAGACACCTATGTGATATTAGTGTCTTGACAGGCTTTCTTCTTAACAATATTAGTGTAGTATTTGTTGGCATTCTAGCTGTGTGTGGCTGAGAGGGTCCCTGTGCTCAGGGATACTGGGAAGTAACTTGCTCCCCAAACACAGACAGGGATCCAGGCTTTTGTCCTCCCTGTGACAGCTGATGGCTCCTTTTAACACATTCCCTCCTCTGAGCAAACTGCTCCATTGTGGAAGGACCCCCGCCACCACTCTTCTCCAGGCCTCTGGATGCACGCCGGAGAGGTAAACAATCCTCCAGCTCCCAGGGTGCTTATTCAATAAAGGACACTACGGAGCTCCCAAAGAAAAACTCCCAATTTACTCCCAGGGGATGCCTGTGATCAGACTCCGACACCCTGTGGGGTTGGTTCAATGAGAATCTGCACCGTGCTCATCCTTCTGCGCTTTCTGCTTCATCTGTCCCATCCTAGAAGTGTAGGCAGACCCGGGGCTCTCCTCGTCCCTTGATGGTTGGCTGCCCCAGTTTCCCCAATGTGTGTGTGTGTGAAAGAGAGAGAGAGAGAGAGAGAGAGAGAGAGAGAGAGAGAGAGAGAGAGAGAGATTCTGTGTGTGTTTGTTCTCACTGGGGCCAGAAAAAGGTGTTGGGTCGCTGGAGTTATTAGGCAGTTGTGAACCACCGGACATGAGTATTTAGAATCACATCGGTTCTTATGGAAGAGCTGCAGGCACTCTTGACCCCTGAGCCATCTCTCTAGCCCTTTTGAGCTAACCTCATTTGATTTTTTGTGGGGGGATAGTATGAAGTGAAAAAGTTGACAGCATCTGAAACTGTATGCATGCACACCCAACACACACACACTCACACACACACACACACACACACACACACACACACACACTCTCCCTCTCTCTCTATCCTGGCTAGAAGTAGAGTAGCCATAATGGCTGATGTCCTAAAACTGGCAAACCAGAGTTGTTAAAGAGCTGAGATCCAGTCCAACTTACTTCACAGATAAAGATCTGAGTCTGACGTGTTACAGAGGGTAGCCACGACCATAGCAGCAGGAATATTAATATTTAGTCCTTCTAGGAAGCAAGTCCAGACCTCCACTGTGTTGTTTGCTTGAGGAAATAAAATTTGTGCCGGAACAACACCCAGTGGTTGTGCTGTAGATGGCTGCCTTGGTGCCTTGGTAGTGTGGTTACCACAGAGACCACAGACCACAAAACCTAAAATGTTTACTCTCTTTCCCTCTATATCACCCCCACTGTAGGCCTCCAGAGTCCTCTGCCTCCGTCTAGCAGACAGGAGCAGGCGTGGCGAAGAATGTAAGAAGCATGGGAGCATGGGGACACAGACAACACCAGGCCAGATGTTGTGGGGAGCAGAGGAAGCCTTGAATGAAGTTCTGAGTGTCTGTGCGCCGTTGGCACGGGCGTGGCCATGTCGAAAACCATGAGACCATAGCCTCAGGGCCATGAGAACTTTAGAAGCACCATTAAATGCCTCCGTGGGTTCCTGAGCACGCCAGAGCTGGAGCCCTCTCAGCTTATGTCTCTGGATCTGCCAGGCACGGCTGCCACCCATGAAGCTGGATCGCAAATCTCTTTTTGGCATCGCCAGTTCCTTAAGATCGCCTAGTGCAGAGGTGAACAAGGTAAGGAGGAACTCAGCCACCTCTCTCGGGACATCTTTTTTTCTGGAACCCCTAAGTGCGCCCCCAAATCTGTCGCTGAAGACGGTGAGTTTCGAGGCTGCTCTTTCACTGCCGCGATCATCTTAAGCTTCGCGTGCAAAGCGCATCTCCGCAGAAAATGTGCGATGACTTCATCTCTATTTTGTGACCCTAACAAACATAAAACGTAGAACGAAGCCATTTGGTATTTTCAGCCGCTGTTCAGACCCGCACTTATGCAAAGCAGTCGCGCAGGCCATCGCTGCCATTATCCTCACTTTGAGCAAATCAAAAGGAAGAAGTGGCGGGGGCGGGGATCCCTGGGAGGAAGCAGGTGTGCTGGGGGGCTCATAGGACTATGTCATCTTTTATGGGTCAGATTTACTAATCTGAGTAAGAGAGATAAACCCAAGCCAAAGCTAACTTTTAAAATGGCTGTCCAGAAGCCTCATTCCTGCTAGCTGTTTCTCACAGTGCTGGGAGGGTCTACAAAGGCTAGCAGGGGAGAAAATAAGCAACTGTTTTACCCAGCTGTGACCACTGTGAGCTATAATAATCAATTATATATATATATATTATCATGGCAAGACATGCTCACATGTGCAGTGTTGGTAGGAATGTATGGGAGTTACCAATCGCTGAGTGCATTTAAAGCCTGTTCCACAAGACAGAACTCGTACCTGATACCCTTAACTGGGACAAAAACCCATGACTATGTTATAGGTCCCAGGGAGAATCTACTTATTGGTTTCCTAAAAATTCATGTAGTAACAAAATGCCCCCTCTAAATTCTCATCATTATACCCATTTCTCAATGTGTCTTTCAACCCTTATCAGAGAATCTTCTTAAAGTGGCACACACCTTTAATTCTAGCAGAGGCAGGTGGATCTCTGTGAATTTGAGGGCAGCCTGGTCTACAGAGCAAATTCCAGGACAGTCAGAGAGACCTGTTAACACAGAGAAACCCTGTCTCGAGGGGGGAGTGAGGGGGAGAGAGAAAGAGAGAGAGAGAGAGAGAGAGAGAGAGAGAGAGAGAGTAGCACAGAAACCCACAGAGAATAAGACTGTGGAGTGCTCAAATATATCGCACACTCTTCCCCAAAGGCTCGGGGATCATTGTGGAAGCAGGGGATGAAAGACTGTGAGGGCCAGAGGTGGCGGACATCTACAGCAAAGCGGTATTTCCTGGACCTATCACTGCTGTTGCACAGAGGAGCTCACAGCAGCCACGGCAGCACACACAGACCAAGCCAGCCAAAAATCCCAGCCTGGATGTGGAAGGCCTCATGAAGTCCCAGCCCTAGCTGAGGGCTGGTCTTGAACTCACAGAGATCCCGCCTGTCTCTGTCCCTCAAGTGCTGGGACACCACCACCTGGTGAAATTGTTTTTATGACTAAAAGAACCATGAAAATTCCCAACCTATTAGAGAGTAAGTTGTGAATTCTGAACCACATAGAAAAAAAGCTTGAAAGGGGTTTTAAAATACAACTTGCTGGCCGGGCGGTGGTGGCGCACGCCTTTAATCCCAGCACTCGGGAGGCAGAGGCAGGCAGATCTCTGTGAGTTCGAGACCAGCCTGGTCTACAAGAGCTAGTTCCAGTACAGGCTCCAAAATCACAGAGAAACCCTGTCTCGAAAAACAAAACAAACAAAAACAAACAAACAAACAAACAAAAAAAGTAGTTTCTGGGCCTGTCTTTATAAGTCCATCCTGCTCCCTTCTCTCAACTATACAAACTCATTCTCAGGCTGGCTCATTCTCTTATCGCCTTGACTACTAAGCCATAGGGTTTGGGGCCACCAGNGGAATGTAACCTTGGTTCTAGGTGTGGTGGTTTGAATGAAATGCTCCCACCCTAAAGGCTCACATATTCAAATGCTTAGTCCCCAATTTATGAACTGTTTGGGAAGGATTGGGGGTGTGGCCTTGGAGGAGGTGTGTGATGAGGGTCAGGCTCTGAGGTGTCAGAAGACTATCACCATTCCCAGTCCCTCTGCCTCCCTCCCTCTCTTCCCCCTCCCTCCTACTTTCAGATCCAGATGTAAAGAAGTCTTGAGATTTCAAAAGCCCACATTAGCCCAGTGTCACCCTCTCAGTTTGCTACCAGTGGTCAGGATATAAAGCTCTCAGCTGCTGCTCCAGCAACCGCCCCTGTCTACTTCCCATCATGGTCATAATGAACCAACCCTCTGAAGCTGTAAGCAAGCCCCTAATTAAATCATTGCGTCTCTTCACAGCAACAGAACCATGACTCAGACACTAGGTACGCTCTCAGCCAACCAGGTCGGCATTCCCAGCCTTCGAAAGCTTCATTTTCAGAGGGGTTTGCTGGCTTCCACTTTCAGCCACTTGACATCTCCCCCTCCCCCTCCCCCACCAACCGAAACATAATATTTGTATTAATTATTTGGTGTGGCGCACTACGGCCGTCTGTGCGCTATGTACCGCCATACCGTTCTATGAACTGGGCAAGGGACTGGGGATTGACACAAGGACACACAGAGACAGACAGCACAGACAGAGACACAGGTCATCCTTGATGCCAGAATGCCCCAAGAAAGTCCCTTTATTGCAGACAGGGCAGCTTATATAAGGATAGCCACGCCCCAGCCAAACACACCAGAAACCACTCTCCTGCCATCAGGAACTCCAGAGGGTCTCATGCTCAGAGCAGCTGCAGGCACTCAGATCAGGGGGAAACACGTTGTTTACAAGAAATTCAGGATCTGGGGTTTCACTGCTCCCAACAATTTGGGAATTTCATACAAGGCACCCCATCATACTTGCTTCGTATTCCTCCTGGATCCACCTTCCCACCCTTGTGCACCACTCCCACCACCAACACACACATACACATGCACACAACACCGCACAGCTCATTTTGTATACTCATTAGAGCATGATCAAACTCCCAGCCGCCAGCCCCTTAAAGAAAACTGAGTCCTTCCCCACAACCCCCACCAGAAGCCATCAACCGTGAAGAGCAAGCCCTTCATCATCTGTATCACAACTTTTGAGGGCTCTTTTCATAGTTTCCTTTCTGGACTGTTTCATTTGGGGAGGGGGGGGGCAGGAAGAGGTCGGCACAGAAGCCTTCTATGTCTCTCATTTTCAGTTCTGCATCTGTAGGCATCTAAACCATTACAAAAGAAGCTAGCTTCGCGGGGCACCTCAACCTGGTTTCCAACTCACAGAAATCTTTCAAGGAGGCTTAACTAAGGAAGTGAACCATTTTCATCTTGGATATCTTGTTGTTGCTCAGGGTCAGGGTTATCGTGCAGCTGGACGGCACATGGGGTAGGGGGCAGAACCTGACAGAGCTGCTGCACGCACGCGCGCGTGCGCGCACACTGCCTTGCCCTCCCCGCCTGTACCCCAGGCATGACCATTGTGTTTGCAGCCTGAGGGCAGCACAGAGGCCCGGTGCTCCCCTCCCTGCAACAGGCTGAGCACACAAGGCCTGCGAGCCAAGCGGGCCAAGCGGTAGTACCATCCTAGTGAGTGGTAACGGGCAAAGTGAGCCAGTGGTGACTGAAGCCTGACATACTCCTTTGTCGGCAGGGGCCCTGCTCTATGTCTCTAGCTCTGCTTCTCTCTGCTGCTGAACACTGCTCTGTTCAGTCGGGTCCCATGTTCTTGTCGTCGTCGTCGTCGCCCCCGCCCGGTCCCCCCTCCCCATCCCGTCCCCCCTTGCGATGCCTCCTGACATCTCTCCCAGGAGTGATACTGGAAGTACCATGACTATAGTTATTCTAAACTATTATGCAGGTAATAAGATAAAGTCACACATCCATTAGGAACCGAGATGCTCAACACAAAAGCTGCCGATATAAAATCAGAACAGTAAACACCACGTAGTCCTAAATTAGAACTGAAAATCTCAAGGCACGCTGCATCTTAAAAGGGAAAACAATCCTGAGCTCTCTTTACTGCAAGTCTGGGCACCCAGACTGCTGTGCTGTTTGAACACAATTCTTCACCCACCTCATCCCCGCTCCCTCCCAAAAGGACCAGTACTTCTCACAAAAGTAGCTAATCTGAGCAGCAAATGATTACAGCCAGAACATCTAGTCATATAAAAGACAGGGAAGGTGTAAAAACCGCTGAGGTCATGGCTAAGAGGTTCATGCAGCGAGGTTTCCCCGGACCAAGTGGAGGGCAATTCAGGCATCAAGATGGATATCAGCTGCAATAAACTGAAGCCCGTTCAAGTCGGTTTACAATGTTACTAAACAAACACAATTTTTGGTCTTTTGATTCAAATCACACTTTCTGGGGGGAGAGGGAAGAAGCCTTCCTTCGCCTTTGCTGATGGTTACCCCTCAAAACGATGAAAACATCGATAGGAGGAAGTTCTTCTAGAGCGAGTTAAGTTCATTAATTCAAAAGAAATTATCGCGAAATAATATTGCCCTGCGCTGGGAGACACCCAGGCGTTGTGCGCCCCCTAGTGGAAGTCAACTGTTTACAGCGGGTTCTTGAAATGCAGGCAAATCTGAATCCCATACGGTAGCCACCAGTCAGCCACACCTATGGATTTCAAGTTTATTTACAAAGATAGAAAAATCTAGTGTTTTATTTTATTTTATTTTATTTTATTTTGAAAAGGTGTTGTACAGGGTGGTGTTGTGTGTCAACTTGACCCAGGCTAGAGTCACCAGAGGAAGGAGCCTCAGCTGTGGAAATGCCTCCATGAGAGCCAGCTGTAAGGCATTTTCTTATTTAATGATCAATGGGGGAGGGTCCAGCCCATGGTGGGTGGTGCGATCCTTGGGCAGATGGTCTTGGCTCTATAAAAAGGTGTCCAGCTGGTGGCTTTAATCCCAACATCTTGGAAGCGGGGCCCACATTCTAGCTGTTTCTACTTTCGAGTCAGAGGGAGTCACTTCTGCAATCTCTTTTCTTGGGTGTGTTCCCTGAGCCATGTTGGCCCCCTCTCTGGGCTAAGAGAGGACACCTTGATCCAGTATAGAACATCTTTTTTGAGACAGGGTTTCTCTGTAGAGTTTTTTTTTTTTTAGAGCCTGTCCTGGAACTAGCTCTTGTAGACCAAGCTGGCCTCGAACTCACAGAGATCTGCCTGCCTCTGCCTCCCAAGTGCTGGGATTACAGGCATGTGCCACCACCACCCAGCCCAGCATAGAACACCTTGCTGTGCTGGACCTGCTCCCCGACCATCACTACCCCATATCTGTTCAGAAGCAATGCTGGATGGGGCGCTCTCCCGGGGCTCTCCTCAGTTACCCCCCTGCGGGCAAGGCCCAACCCCTCCTGTCTAACACCTTTGCCAAGTTAGCTTTAATTTCTCCAGTCAGCACTCTGCCACCCATGATTAGCTCTTGCCGGTTGTCCTGGGTGAATTATGGACTCTCCCTTGCTCAGTATGCCTTAAAATTCTTTATTGCATTTAGTTATGTGTGTATGTGTGACACAAATAATAAAAAACCCAGAGACAGACAGTGGGGTTCAAGCTGAAGATCAGAAAAGCAAAGCAGTCAAGCCTCTAGGGAAGTCTAAATCTCTACCAAGGCTAGGTGGCTGCAGACTGAGCCCTGAGCCTCTCTCTCTTCCTGGTTTATTGTTCCCTTTAGTGCTGGGATTAAAGGTGTGCGACTCCACCTCCCCCCCCCCCCAACTGCCTGGCCTATAGTGGGTTTAGTTTTATCCGCTGATCATCAGGCAAGCTTTATTTATTAAAACAAAAATAAAATTTCACTGTCTGCGTTGTTGTGTGTGTGTGTGTGTGCGCGTGCGCTTGCACACCTGGAGCTCAGAGGACAACTGTTGGAGTCGAATCTCTCCTTCCACCGTGTTGGTTCCAGATATTGAACTCGGATTTGTCAGCCTTGCTGGCCGCAGAGTCTGGGCTCATGGCAGTGTGAGAGAACGCCCGCATGCTCTCTCCTTGGGGAACCACCAGGACCTCCGATCTAACGGCTTTATTTAAACTCAGGAACTTCCTGAACACCCCATCTCTAACTACGGTAGCTCAGTTAAGTTTCTGTTACATTGAACTAGCTACTGAAGCCACAGTACCAACTACCTTATTTTATGGGGATTCTCAGCACCTCCCCAATTAGAATCGTTCTGCTGGAGCCTCCGGCTCACTCTTGCTTGATCCAGAAAGCCCCATCCCTCTCTTTCCAAACCCCACCCTCTCAAATGAATCGCCAAGAAAGAAAAGGCTCCAAAAAGCCCAGTTCTGCATTCTTGGCAATTGCGGCAGCCCCTCCCCTGGAGTTACCAGTAGCCCAAAACCCTACATAAGTGTTCAGTGTAAAAGTGGAGACTGTTTTTTAGTTTTCCTGCCGCCCAGACCAAATAATCAAACAGAAACTATATTAATTATGACATTGTTTGACCAATAGCTTAGGTGTATTTCTAGCTTGCTCTTACATGGTAAACTAGCCCATTTCTATTAATCTGTGTAATCACCGTGAAGCTGTGGCCTACTGGTAAGGTTCCAGTGTCTTTCTTCTTCAGCAGATACATGGCATCTCCTTGACTCTGCCTTCTTTCTCCCTGAATTCAGTTTAGTTTTCTGGCCTAGCTGTATTCTGCCCTGCCATAGGCCAGAACAGCTTCTTTATTAACCAATGATAATAAAACATATTCACAGCGTGCAGAGGGGAATCCCACATCAGCTCAGCTTTGACCATACGTGGGCACAAACCCAGCAGGGACACATCTTCACCCCTATGTTACAGGGTATATAAGCTCTCTGCTTTAGTTCGACCGTGTGACTTCTCTGGCCCCAATCTCTGGGGCTGGAGGACTTACCTGGGAGTTGCTTTGCTCAAATATACTTGTTCTTTTGCTTTTTCAATTGGGCTTGATCTGGCTTACTGTATTGGTGAAGAGACCTATTATTGCATTACAGGAAATGTATTCATAATCTTGTATGGTTTGAAGGCTTCTGGTTCTTTAGCTAAAATATCCAGAAGACCTGAAGACCAGGACCCCTTGTCAGCCAAGTCATCTATGGTTGTCTTGATCTTCTGTTTCCTTCTTTCCACAGCTGTGATCAACATGTGTTGTTTATAAAGTGCCCATCCCAGGTGTTTTGTTATAATGGCACAAGCAGAATAGACGTGATCAATTTTATCTGGGAAGACTGCAAATACTAGCTTGAAGCCTTTTCCTTCTTTCTCTATCTGACAAAGATATCAACGAATGGAGACACAAGGATAAGGCATGGTTTTTAAAAAAGTATTAGGGGATGGAGAGATGGTTCAGTGGTTAAGAACACTGGTTGTTCTTCCAGAGGGCCTGAAAGATTTCCAACACCTACATGGCAGCTCACGACCACCTATGACTCTAATCCTAAGAGTTTCAATACCCTCTTCTGGCATTTCCAGACAACTGGGCACAACTTTTAGCCATGTCTAAGTAATTCGTTCTCTTTTGCTTGAGAAGCGAGGGCAAGAAGTCTGATATTTCAAAATTACATTAAAAACCAAGTTTTAGTGTGTCACACTTGGCCCTTGGGTAATTCGTGTTGTTTGAAGGGAGGAGACAGTTCCCTTCAAACAGAACCACTTAGCTGTGCCATTGCAGGGCACATCCCTCCTTCCCCAGTCTTGTGCCAGGCCTCTCCGAGATTATTTACTTACTCCGGAAAATGAAAAAAATGTCGTGGTCTGTGAACCATGAGGCTTTATTCTTAGCTTGTGTATCGTGTTGGTTTTTCTTCTTCTGCCTTTTTTTTTTCTTTTTAAGGAAAATCACAAGAATATATAAAAGTTTTTGATGAATAGAACCCTACATTTTTAGGAGAAAATGGCTGGAACAGTTTGGGGCTTGGGGCCGCCTGTTGCTCTCTGGTAAAAGCTTCCCACAGCCTTGGTTTTATTCAGCTGCGTGCTTGGTGCCAGGATTTACATGGCCGCCGTGGGGGAGACAGCTGGATTTAGCATAAGGAGGAATAACTGCTCTCTCCCTGGAGAGACACAGAAAGGATAAGCGCAGAAGGTACAGAGACAATATTATCGAGAATTATATTTCTGCTCAGTTCTTTTATTCACCCTGAATCCCTGGATTCTGTTGCAAATAACAAAAGCGAGAAACTAGTTGGCCTGGAGCCAAGGCCTGGGACTGTGGAGGAGGCTAGTCAGCCCTCACTGGCTGAAGGTTCCGCATCCTTAAATCAATCAATCAATCATAGGTTGAAAGCGTTTTTTAGACAGCATCTGTACTGAGCATGTAGGTTTCTTTTCCATTATAATTCTTTAAACAGCATCATGTAACTGTTAACACGGCATGCATATTGTATTGGGTACCCTAAGTAATGTAAGAGGGGAACAGGAACTTAGGTCAGGAACTGGGCGGGAGTCGGGGTGCGGGGATGGTGGGGAGGCCATACTAGTTAGCAATGAAGAAAATGCCGCAGGCCTGTCTGCTAGAGGCAACTCTTCAGTTGAAGGTCTCTTTTCCCAGGTGTGTCCATTTGACAACCCAGATTAACCACCCCACCCTTTCTGGAGCCCTTCATCCTTTCTCCTGGGTGAGGAGCAAGCTGTGCCATCTAAACAGAAGCAGTGAGAGACGTCACCCTAGTACTGTCCCCGATTGCAAAGGAAATGATCTTAAGGTCTTGGGTTTATGATATTTGCCATTAGATTTTGGTGATTTCCCTTTATCAGGCCTTTCAGCCTCAATTCACCATGAATTTGCAATATAAAAATGATTATTGGGTTGGATCTGGTGGCTCAAGACTATAATTCCAGCACTTGGGTGGCAGAGACTAGAGTATTGCTGGAAGGCTAGCCTGGGCTACAGATTGAGAGACTGTCTTTAAATAGGGGAAGGGGGTAAGTTTAATCAGTTGCCTTTAAAAAATCTGTTGAAATAATCCATTTTAATCAATCAGATAATATACTGAATGATGACGAATGCTGAATGGACTTTGGAATGTTAAATTAACTTTTATTAATTTTAGACAGGGTTTCACCATGTAGACCAGGCCAACCTAAAACTCACAGATACCTTCCTGCTACTGCCTCCCAAGTGCTGGGTTAAAGGCGCACATACCATGCCTATCCTGAATTAACTTTACTGTGGATATAAACCTGGCTTGGTTCTGATGAACTGAGCTTTTAATCTATTACTGGGTGAGTTTATTAATACCTTGTTTAAGATTTATTTTATGTGTGTGGGGGGGGAGAGAGAAAGGAGAGAGAGACAGAGAGAGAGAAAGAGAGAGAGAAATAGAGAGAAAGAAAGAGAGAATGGGTTTTCTCGATCTATGCACTCTATCTTGAACTCTTAGGCTCAAGAGAATCCCCCTGCCTCAGCTTTCTATGTTGCCTTAAGACTTCTAACCAAACTTGGAAGCCACTTGGAAGCCATAGGTGATCCCGCTGTCTGAAGGATTTGGGTGCAGTTTGTGCTGTCTTTTGAGTGCTGCCTTAGTCTTTGGAACTAACTAGGTCTAGTGTTTTCCTTGTGGAAAGAGTGAGAACTGTGAAGCTCCCTAGTGATGGGAGCTGAGTATTGAAGCTAATGTGCTGTGGACAGCAACTTCTAAATTACGAACAGACTTTATAGAGGTTTTAAACTCAGTCCTCAGAGGAGCCGTGGACATGGGGCTACAGAATTCCCCAGTCAAGTTGCTGCTGGTCATAAAGATCCTCTTTACCCCACTGTGTCTTTGATATATTTTACTTAATTTTCATGATTTCACCATGAAAATCTCATGTATATTTTATAGAAAAATTTCTAATAAGCTTTCATCTCTGTTGCCTTTGCAACCTGTGTCTTGTAATCATATTTTCACTAAAGTATAGATTGAAGTTGTAGTTCGCATATTGATTTTATTTGTGGCAAACTTACCCCCTCTTATTAAGTCCGTTTGGTTTTTTTGTATAATAATTTCCCGTGTGTGTCACGTGTAGATGGGTTTTTCTTTGGGCCGTTAGCTCATAATCTGACTATGGAGATCAAATGCGACAGCGGGGCCATCGGGACTGCTCGAGAAGCACAACCAGGGCTGGCATACAGTGCCGATCCGATGCGATCTGGTCAACTTAAATCTCTCTTCTCTGTTGGTTAAGGGCTTGTCTCATAGCCAGGTGGTGATGGCGCAAGCCTTTAATCCCAGCACCCAGGAGGCAGAGGCAGGCGGATCTCTGTGAGTCTGAGGCCAACCTGGTCTACAGAGCAAGTTCCAGAACGGCCAGGGCTACACAGAGAAACACTGTCTCCAAAACAAAACGACAACCCAAAGCACTTTACCTCACTGCTGCAGTCTGAATAGTTGTACCGTCTTAAAATTCTTTTGTGTGTGTACTTGTGTGTGCACGTTTGAGGAAGCCAGAGGTTGACACCAAGTGTCCTCCTCAATTACCTTTCAACCTTCTTCCCGAGACAGAGTCTCTGGCTGAACCAGGAGCTCAGCTTGTCCCAATTGTTTTTGCTACCCGCTCGGGAAGATGCAGCTGGGGTGCTTGCAGGATCTCTCTTGTCCCCTGCATTAAAACATGACTTCCCGCTAGGAGGCACTGTTTTCTCAAACCCCAGAGGTGGCTTTCCTATGGGGAGACTGTGTGCCCCTGGTATCAGCTTTTGGATCTGCCTTGTCTAGGTACAGCTAGTTCTAAGAGTGGCTGTGTCACGACAGTATTTGTTTTCCGGAGGTTAGTAACCCCCCAGCCCTGGCAGTTTTACGTAAGAGCCCGTGAGTAGAGTTTTCTGCAGGTGATAAACGGCCCCAATCTACTGTGCAACCAGACAGTCAAGAGTGAGAGACAGAAACACGGAACTACAGCCCGAATAGAAGGAGCGCAGAGGTTTGGAGCCTCATTAGAGAGTTTGGCGGACGGCGGAGTGGCAGGTGCTGATTGGCTGCCCGAGAGCTTGCTGCTACGGAGCAGATAGCTGAGAACTGCAGGTCTCAGAGAGCAAAGAAGGAACATACAGAACAAACGGTCTCTTGAACCTGAACCTGACCTCGTTGATTACAGTGCGGAAGAGGGCAGAGCCTGAAAGGGACTCGGGGAGCTGAGAGACCACGGCGATGGGAAGCAAACCCACCCCAGCAGAGAGGAAATGGAGTCCACCGGCTTTAACACCGGCTAGACTGTTCTCCTTGAAAACTTTCTGTGCCGCTGTGGTGGAAGGCCCAGGTTTCTCTTTCTTCTTGGTCAGACTGCCCTCATCTCTAACACCCGGATGCCTCGTGCTCACCCCCACTCTCCTGATTGCAAAAAGAGCTGAAGGAGGGTTCTCGTTTCCTCTTAAAAGCACAATGCAGAAGTTGCACGTATTATTCTGGCTTTCCTTCCACTGTGAAATCTTTACTTATAGGGCCACATTTTTGGGGCTTCTGAGAGATGGCTCACACTTCTAAAAATCTGAAAGGCTTCTTGTCCTTGGGCTTCCTATTTTCCTCCAGATTCAGTTTCCCAGCACCCATAAACCTGCACAGCAGACTCCTGGTTGGAAGACAGAAGAGGAAAACTATGTAGGAAATAAAGAATACCCTTTAACACAGAAGAGTTGCCACACAGTTAACTTCCGTTTATGCACCGAGAAGAAAGACGACAATCAGTGCCACCAGACAGTCCAAGTTCCAAGTGATCTGCTCTCGTGCTGAGCCCCTCCACCAGCAGCCGTTCAGTCACTGCTGGGAACCCCCCAAAAAGATTCCAGGGCAACCCTGGTTAAAGGATGTGCTCTGAGGGCCTGCAAGAACCCCCACTCTTCCCTCTATCCCGGGGGAGACTCTCCTCCTCTTAGGGTGAACTTGATCTGAGGGGGAGCAGAGAGCCAGAACTTTGGAAGAGCGGTCCCTTGGCCAGACCGGAGGAGACACTTCTCTGCACTGAGACCCTGTATGGTTTAGGACGTGGTCCAGCAGCTGCTGTTAATCTTTCCGCGCCGGTGGACTATCAAGAGCCAGCTGTCCCCATGCTTTTCTTCCTCCTCCTAGCTAAACATAAAGCTAGTCTCTAAGCACGTCCCAAGCTGAAGGCCAGCTTGCTTCTTCTGACTTGTTCTTTCTCTATAACCTTGGTGTTTACACACCCCAGTTTTCATTGTTTCGTATGTTCCAAGAGTTGACCGACCATAACATGTTTCGTGGTTCATTCCTATAACTCTCTGACCATAAACCTGTAATGTGTGCCTTTCCCACAATCATTAAAATTACTGCCAAATTCCACATTTATAATCACTGGCTTGCCTGGTAGGAAGAGGCTTCTCTTTGGATATTCTAGATGTGGATTTCCCTTGACGTGCATTTCCCGACAATGTTCACGCGCCTAATGCCCTTTTGGAATGTGGGTGTTTTGTTGTTGTTGTTTTTGTTTTTAGAGTTCGGACCCATAGTAACACCGAGTAGAGGTGCCAAGAGTCCCTGTTCACACACACACACACACACACGTTCACACACACACAGAGGGAGAGATTTTCTTTTCCCTAAAGTCTTCTGTGTGTTATAGATCATAGTATCTTCAACCCCTGAAAATCTTTTATAGTCCCCATATTTCTGCCTGGTCACATTGTCAAAAATAAAAATTTACTATGCTATACAAAGAGAAGAGAGGGGAGACTTTCGTGGTTATATACCAAATTATTGCTGTATTTTTGTTGTAATTAGCATCAATAGTTTTTAACTGAAAATTATCACACTATTTCCCCAAACCCCACCTCTCGAAGAAACAACCAAACCTAGTTCTGAAGCTAAACCTTCCCGGTGGCTGAGTAGCCAGAGGTGGCCTCTGTCGCCCTCTAAGGCCGCTGCGCTTGGCAGTCGTGGGGTTTCTGCCACCTGGTGGATGTTACTGGTAGCGCAACCAGGGAGGCCGTCCCAGGCGGAGTGAGCAGCCACGGAGAAAGGACCGCCAGTCAGTCACTTTGATAATGCTTCAGCTGAGCTCACTTATTACCTGGGAAGACCAGGAGCCTGCGCGCTTTATTATGGGTTTGTGGTGTTTATTAATCCACAACAGTATTGTTTTTGATAGACAACCTAAGATTAAGGCTAATAAAGGACTCCGGAATGTGGACTCGATAATTTTGTTGGCTTGAGAACAAAGAAGAAAGTCAGTAAATAGTACCTGGATTCTCCAGTAATTACTCCATCTTATAAATTACTGTTTTCTCCTATTCCAGCCCAGTCTGTCATTCTTGAAAGTATGATATATTAATTTTGAGCTAAGCAATATCCACAGGGAGTAATCAGAGCTGGCACCGTACAGGTGTTTCCCCAATGAAAAAGGTTACTATTGGAATTATTTATAAACGCATCAGAACGCTGAATGTTAAACCGAATGAGTTTTCGTCTGCTCATCAAAGGCAGGACTTACATCTGCAGCAAGTCACTCCCTCCGGCTGACATCCCAAAGGTCATATCCCCAGCAGGGTGAGGCCACCCTTCCTTGCTTGCTATCTTCTTAAGGAGAAACCTTTTTCCAGTTGGTTCTAATTCGATTATTACAGAACAGACAGCTCCTGTAGTGTTCACTCCCTGAGTCTCATGTTCACCATTCCTATTAACTTCTTTGCCCTTTTATTCAGACATATGTATCCGGACATAGTATAAAACATCAGGTTTTTTTTAACAAAGGGGTTTTGTTCCTTGACTAGGTCACACGTGTACGTGATGCGCCCTGGTCACTGTCCCTCCTATCTAATTCCTCTCCTGCCCCCACCAGTCCCCTCCTTCTGTCACAAAGTCCCCAACCCATTTTCATGTCTTCTTCTTTTTTTTTTTCTTTGTGACCCAACAGGCTTAACTGGACCACCCATAGGGGCATGGATATGAGCTGTGTATTAATACTTTTATTATTAAAAACATTGCTCTTACAATGTACAAAGCATCGACTCTGTGTTTAAATACACTCTGTCTGCTCATCTGCCTCCCCCACCCTACGTGCCTCTTTTCAGTGTCTCACATATCCCTGATTGGCCTGCAACTCACTATGTAGCTAAGGATGATCCAGAACTTCGTCTCTGTCTCCACGTCCTGAGAACTGGGACTGTAGGTGTGTACCCCCAGGGCCTGCTTTATACAGTCATGGGGAGCAGGTGGGCACTCTGTCCGTAGAGCTACACCCAGATCTTTCATCTCGCTCTGTAACTTGACCCCCCCCCATTTATCATTATGGTTGAGAGACACATGCATCTCCACAAGTCCTTTCTCTACAGCTTCCTGGTGTCCTTACACGGCAGCGGCTAGATCCAAAGGCTGACATCCTAATGGCCAAGAGAAGAAGGCAAAAGCTGCGTCCCCTTCTGTGGCCTTGTTTGAGAAGACGTATAGTGTCTTAGTTAGGGTTTCTATTGCTACGATGAAACACCATGGCTGTGGTGGTTTGAAAGAAAAGGGAAGCTCAAAGGGAGGTATGGCCTTGTTGGAGGAAGTGTGTCACCCTGGAGGTGGGCTTTGAGGTCTCAAGTGTGCTCAAGTCACGCCCAGTATCTCAGACCACTTCCTGTGGCCTGTTTATCAAGATGTAGGACTCTGAGTTTCAGCACCGTGCCAGTCTGCCCACCACGATGTCGTACCGTGATGATAATGGACTGAACCTCTGGAAATGTAAGACATCGGATTAAATGTTTTTCCTTGATAGGAGTTGCTATGGTCTTGGAATCTCTTCACAGCAATGGAAACCCTAGCTAAGACAATGATCAAAAAGCAAGTTGAGGAGGAAAGGGTTTATTTGGCTTATATTTCCACAGCACTGTTCGTCATCAAAAGAAGTCCAGACAGGAACTCAAACAGGGCAGGAACCCGAAGGCAGGAGCTGATGCAGATGCCATAGAGAGGTGCTACTTATTGGCTTGCTCCCCATAGCTTGCTCAGCCTGCTTTCATACAGAACGCAGGACCACCAGCCAAGGGATGGCACCACCCACAATGGGATGGGAGTCTTCCCTTACCAATCAATAATTAAGAAAATGCTCTCCCGCTGGATCTTAAGGAGGCATTTTCTCAGTTGAGGTTCTCTTCCTTCAGATAACTCTAGCTCATGTCAAGTTGATGTAAAACTAGCCAGGACATACAGTAACCACGTCTACCATGGCCAGTCTGTTGATAGCAAGACACGGAGGCCCAAGGAGTGCAGCTGGATCTGCCTTCTGTTGGGAGGACTTGTAACACCTGTGTTACGGTATAGTTTGTAATACTGTACGGTTCTCGAGCCAAGGGCCTGGAGATTAAGGAACACACAAGAGGCATGGGTCATCCGTGAAGAGAGAATGCCGAATTCAGTTTATTCAAGCTTAGAAAAAGCCTTATATACCTAACTGCTGCACAATGGAACCCCCCCCCCCCAGGCAGGTGGGAAATTCCCAGGCCCAGCGGGGGCAGAGGGAGCGCAGGAAAAAAACAGGGTGTTGTTTTGCCAAAAACTGCAAGCATCCTCAATATGAGCCCCAGGAGGAGGGGTAGACCTGTGGGCCCTACAAGGACTTACAAGAATCCTCAGCCATATTTTAAGGCCGTTACAATTATCCCACAGAAGATGAGTTTTTTACTTCTCCTCTAGCTGCAATCGCACTCACACCCACCTGAAGGCCTTTAAACAGTGCATCCCCTGCAGAATTGGAATCAGGCCCGAGGTCCAAGACCTTGACGTGGAAATCTAGAGTACTGCGGACTCACAGGCGGCCAAATAATTGAGCTTTGTCTATCTAAACAAAGGAATCGGGGGCTCCTGGGAGCCACGGAGGTGCCGCAGGCTCTGGGAGGCTGGGGAGGGACAAGAGCTGCCCTGTGATGAAGGTGGGGTCTCCCAGGCAACAGCCAGCAAAGGCATCACAGCCGATCTCTCCTTTTCAGACAAAGAGTTGGATTGGAGACCAGAAGTTTCTGTCTGCTTTTGCTACTTATGATCATAGACAGGTGTAGACTTTCCTTCCACAAAAGACCAGCTCTTCAGAGCCATGCTGTGTCTGTACGCTTTCTGAATAGGTAAAAGAAAGACCCCCAAAGGAGCATTTAGGGCGGACTTGTTTATTCTCCCCAAAGAGTTTCCTTAGATGGTGTTCTGCTCTCAGATATTTGAGATTCCAAAGTCTGAATATTCCTTTCAGTCCTAGCTGATCATAATTCATTAGAAAACTAAAACCATATGAATTGATTTCTAATCAACTCTGTTTGGCAGAATGCACACCCCTCTTTCTCTCAGAACCCCCCCCAAAGCTTCCATGGGACTCTCTTAAGGCTTGCAAGCCTCATGTGTGCTTAAAAGGTCTAATGAAGTGACCCCTTAAGCACCCCTGGGCAGTCAACAGTTAGATGATTAAGCCCTTGACTTTGCCTTTGGAGTGACCTGGCAGTGTTCTGGGTTCCGTCCTCTGGACGCTGTTTCACTGAAAGCACTGTGGGAAACCAGGCAGTACCTTCCATTCCATTCCAGAAACAAGCCCCTCAGGTAGGCCATCATTTCATTCTCCTTGCGACCACAGGCGACAATGTTGTCAAACTTTTGTTCCTCTGTTCCTGTCCCAATAACATTTTCCTCAGGAATTCCTGACTAATAAGTCAAGAACAGCAAGACCGGAGAGATGGCTCAGCAGTTAAGAGCACCTGTTGCTCACTTCCCAGCACCCACAGCAAGTGGTGCCCTACTCCAGTTCTAGGGAATCTGGCTCCCTCTCCTGACTACTGTGGGTACTGCACGCACAGGGCACATGTGCAACCACTCAGGCACATACAATAAATATACAACAGCAACAACAATAATAAAGAGGAATGATGCTTTCACTAACATTTCTCTGAAGACCTCCCAGCCAGTCCTGAAGTCACTGCCGCATTTTCAATTTTCGTTAGAGCTAAAATAATTCAAAACACCCACATCTATCTGCTTATGAATCTATAGGTTGGGAAGGATTCGAAGAGACCCCTTTCTGTTCCCTACTCGGCGTTAGCTGAGGTGACCAGAGATGGGACGATGTGTACCTGCACACATATCAGTGACGATGCCAGCAGTGACCTGAGGACCCATCTGCAGCTGTGGTCAGACAGCAGCCTGTTACTGCTCTGTGTGGCTGCTGTTCAATTGGGCGTCACCAAATGACTAGCTGGTCAGGTTCCCAGAACCAGCACCCCAAAGGAACACTCCAGAATTAGCACAGTACTTCCGGGTTTGGGGGTGGGTTCCTGTAATCCTAGCCCTTCCAAGACTGAGGTCAGAACCTTGCGTTTGAGAGTTTGAGTTTAAGGCCAGCCTGGGCACCACAGAAAGAGACCCTGTCTCACAAAACTGAAACAATCCCACAAAGAAGTTTCGAGGCCTTGGTTGAGCTCCCTGTGGCTGTGATAAAATACCTAAGGGAGGAAGGGTTTACTTTTAGTTCACAGCGCCAGGTCACTGTCCATCCACGGAAGTCAACAGCAGGAGCTTGAGGGCCGTATCACGTCCACAATCAAGAACAGCCAGCAATGCATGTGTGCTAGTCCAGCAATGCATGTGTGCTAGTGCTTAGCCAGCAATGCATGCATTCTAGAGCTCATCCAGCAATGCACATGTGCACTTCAGTCACCTCAGCTCCATTGTATGGATGGAGTTGCACCTTGAGAGAGCCCCTGAAGTTTTCACACGTCAGTAAGTGGAATCAGGCTTGGGGCCATAAAGTGATTGCGCTGTAAATATTTAATTACAGGATATGTAATGTATAATCTCTAAAGCACTGCCATGCTAAGGTACATTATTTATGACCTCGGTTGATCGTTCCTTTTTTTTGATACAAGAAAAGAAGACATCAGGCATCTGATTTATTTTATATAGTGAAGTATGAATTTATCCTGCTTTAAGGATCTGTGTAACAAATCAAACTGTCATAATGACCGGGAACATCTCACTTTGAATCTCCATGAAAATCTGTGTATTCCTATCCCTATACAGTGACCTTTCACCTGACCAAGCCTATATTTGCCTAGGACAACTTCAGGGGATCTGACATACGATGACACTGAGTTCTTTGGTCTCCCAAAGAGGGAGTGGTCTCCAAGTTTTGCACAAAGGGGTTTAGGGATTGTAATTACGAATTATGCTTCCACGTTAGTAGATCTGTTTTCCTTGGTGAATGTGTCATGTTTCTTGGATACCCCTCCTCACGCTGCATGCAGGCGTGTTTGCACGTGAAAGATGAGGTCACAACCTTACGTGAGCACGTGTTCCGCCGGTTTATTTTCCAGTTGAGTGTCACCGAAAGCCCCTGAATCACCTTAGCGAGCGCTTTGCCATACAATGAGGGGCAGTAATTGATTTAGCAAAGTTACCATTGTGCAATCAGGAAGCACAATCAAATCAGAATATTCCAGAAACAGAACAGGGCAAACCATGGTGCCTAGCAGAGTATAGGAATATCTTCTGAGAAACACAAAGATAGCTTCCCTGATGCTATTGTATCCTTTATGTCCGTGTTTGACTCACGCTGCTTTTCCCACTGAGCCAAACACCAGCCTCTATAGACCCTGGCTCACATTTCCCCCTTTGTCAGAGCTTGTAACATAGCCATTGTGCACAAGTACCAAATCTTCAGGAATAAAAAGTCACTCGGTTTTCTCTCTCCCTCGACAGCAGCGATTGCAAACTCATAAATATGATTCAGTTTGGCCTGAGGAATGATGAATGTATGCTCAAAGGACCAAGTGTTTAGACAGCCTCCGGGGAACTCACCCCAGAGCTGAGATTATCTCCCAGGCTTTTGCTCAGAGTCCCTCACTTCAACCCCCTCCTCCAAACTGTTCAGGGCCAAGTGGTGTCGTTTCCGGTTCATCTTTTCGTTATAAAACAGAAGCATTTGTATTGTCTTTAGTAGTGCACGTGCACGCATGCTCGTGGGGCAGGGGCGTGCACCTATGGGTACTAGTGCCTCAGCAGTTGAAGGTGTCGGATCCCGGGAGCTGGAGTTACAACCAGTTGTGAGCTGCCTGACGAGGGTGCTGGAATCGAACTCGGGACATCTGCAGGAGCAAGCACATGCTTTTAATAGCTGGGCCGTCTCTCCATTCCCTGTTCCGATCTGTCTGTGATGAACTACTTGGTTTGTTTCTCATTCTTCAGGGGAGTAAGAGGGTTGAGACGGGTCTCACTGTCACACAAGCTGACCTCAAATTAGTGGCAATCCTCTTGCCGCTGAGATGCCAAGCACACACCACCACACCTGACTAAAGTTTAGCCTTTATTCTGTTACTGCCTCTCCTGTCAGCCTTCATAAGACCCACTGACCTTCCTCCTGAGGGCCCTCAAGACCACAGTTTCCACTCCACTCATAAGCAATGAGAACTCTGGCTGGAGAGATGGCTCGGCCATTAAAGGCCATGAGAAGTCCGGCTCATTCTGTGTTGAAGGAAGGAAATGGGGTGGGGGATGGGGTGCAATGGTCAATAAAGTATGACTGTATTATTATAGTGTGAGCCTGGTTGAGTGGCTGTGAGCTGACCTGCACACACGGAGGGCCTCAAGAACTAACTGCTAAGAGGATAAAGAAGGGCCTGGCTTTGTAGAGGATGGAGAAATGAAGTGACTTGCCCAGGGTTACACTTCTAGATCTTTATAGCATCCTTGTAAGAATCCGCTCTTCTTGCTTGGCCCATTCTCATGATGCTATGTCTCTAGGTTTCAGTCTTTGGCATCAGCACTGAGAGATGATGAATGTTGATGCCTCTGGGGACCTGGCAGGCAGCTACCCCGTCTGCAAAGCAGGCTGTCCCTGGGGCCAGGCTGGGGTCTAACAAAGGGAGGTGTTTTAATTTCTCTTTCCTGATGTTAAGAAAACATTGCGTTCATTTGAAAAACATTCTCTTCAAGTTCTTGTAAGATTAGACTAGACAAAGCCTAGGATCACGTCAATTAGGCAGATAAGAATCTGAAAATGCACACTGTAAAGTACTTGTAGATAAATCTTGCGGCGTGTAAGTAACAAATAAATTAAGATGTTGTAGTGTACTCTCGTAAACCCAACATTCAGGAGGCTGAAGCCTGAGGGTCATGAGGCCTGCTTAGGGTACACAGTGAGACTGTATCTCAAAACAAAACAGTAATAAATGTCAGTTGTAGAAAACATAGATATCAATAGGGGCATTTAAATGTTCCATTAGCTTTCTCTGCTCCAAAGATTACAGTTGTTCATTAATTGTTTTTGCTAATTATGTATGTGTGTATGAGAGAGATAGAGATCGAGAGATTTCAATGTTGAGGTATCCTCTCCAGCTCCCACCTTGCTCTCCACACACCTTCAGTGGAATGATTCTCAATAGGGGAAATAGTGGGGCTGGGACACAGAGCTAGGAGCGTCAAGAGAAAGGGAAAGACACTGAAAGAGGCAGAGAGGATTTAGTTAACTTCAGGGCCACTTGGTCTCCATTCTAGAGCAGCTCTGAGCTTCTCTCCCTCACCTACTTCTTGTCTCTCTTGCTATGTGAGTCTGTTTATCTTGGTTAATTGTTCATGGACATTCAACAGATATCTAGTTGGCCCTGTCTAAGTTTGCAAGTTCAAATCTCAACAAGTGTAGGAGTCAGGGGAGGAGAAACAAGGAGCTCATAAATCTATCCTGGTGAGACTGGGTAACGGCAGGACCTGGGTTCTGCAGCCCTGAGGAACAATACTTCACTCAGAGCAAAGGAAAAGCAGAACCACAGAAAGTTTTTCCTGGCTGATGTCTACGGATCCCAGTGTCAGAGGGTAAGTTGGCCTTAGCAAGAAAAAGTGGGTGGGATATTTGAGTACATCTTATCAGATCCTGACCTGATTAAAACTGCAATATTTGAAGGCAGAGACTGGTCCTAAGCCTGACATGGACCAGAACTTGGAATATTCTGTTTGCCAAGCTATGGCCTAGTAGGTAAGACTCCTCGCCATTGGGTTTGTAACCTAGTTCCACATGAAAAGCTGCGGCTAGCACTGCATGTGCCCATGACCCCAGTGCTGTGGGGTCAGATGCTGGGGAATTACCATCAGCCTAGCTCCGGGTTGTGAGAAACCCTGGTTCAGAAGAACAAGGCAGAGTGGCCAGGCAGAATCCCTGACATCCTCTCTGGCCTCCCCCACAAGTATCAAGTGTACACCTACACACACACACACACACACACACATGCATATCACACACACATATACACACACACACACGTCCAATTAAAGATAAAGAAAAATAAAAGAAAAAAATCTCTGTTCAAGTAAGTAAAACAAAAATACAGTGTATTTCCCGTCTTGGAGATTTCAGTTACATACTGGTAATTAAAGGTGCAGGATAGTTCTGGTTTTCCATGATGGAGGCATGACGTCTACTGTCCCACGGGTAACAGCTAAACACTATTGACATTCAAAGAAAATAGTACGTTTATGTGAGTAGGGAGGAGGGGAGGTGTGTGCACGCCACCCTGCAGGCAGAGGTCAGAGGACAACTTTCTGGAGTTGGTTCTCTTCTTCCACCATGCTGACCCTGGGTGTCAGGCTCAGGTCACCAGGCTTGGCAGGAAGTGCCTTTACCTGCTGTGAGGTCACCACACACACATACATAAATAAGTGTATTTATATAAACCTCCATGCTGTAATCCAAGCACTTGAAAGATTGAGTTGGTGAATTATAAATTCAAGCCAGGCAGTGGTGGCACACGCCTTTAATCCCAGCACTCAGGAGGCAGAGGCAGGCGGATCTCTGTGAATTCGAGGCCAGCCTAGTCTACAGAGCTAGTTCCAGGACAGGCTCCAAATCTACCGAGAAACCCTGCCTTGGAAAACAAAACAACAACAATAACATAAACCAACAACAAACACTCCCTGAGGACTGGAAAAGAGGCAGAGAAGTTAAAAAAAAATAGAAAATGCTTCTAGGGGCTTACAGCACCAAAGGGTAATATCCCACTTGACCACAGAAGCTTGAAGTGGGGTGAGAATCTGTAAAGACAGTATTTGAAGGGGTCACTGAGTGCACATTTAGTTAAGAGAGCCTTTATAAGATCGCCTGACACAACCAGGACCTGGTTGTCCCTCTTTGGGACTAGAGAGCTGAAGGGACCAATCGCTGCTCAGTCCAAAACTGAAGATGCCTCAGAACAAGAGAGAGCGATGAAGCTGGACCTGACTCAGAGGACCCGGATGCCCCCTAAGGAGCTGTTGGTGCAAAGCCACATTCAAAAGCTGACAAGCCTCAGTCTGGGCTGTGCTGGCAGAAACACACCCACTCCAGGGCACTCACCTGAGTGCACATGAGCAAACTTTCTGTTCTGTACGGGGTCCTGGCCTACTGGAGGGTGCCCGTCATATTCAGAGTGAGTCTCCCCCATTCAGTTCACTGAGCCACAGGCCTGTGGGTCATCTCTGGTCATGCTCTCATAGACACACCCAGAAATGTGTCTGCCAGTTTCCTGTGCATCTCCCAATCCAAACTGACAAACCAAGATTGACATTGTAAGAAGAACTTTAAAATCTGTACCTAAACTCCACTTGGCCCTTATACAACATATATGTGAGGTAGGCGCTAAGCCACTCATCCAAAACTAAAATAAGAGATTTCACCCACTGCTTATTAAAGCAGCTTAGACTCTTTCGAAAAGCGGTCCTCAACCTTCCTAATGCTGCGACCCTTTAATCCAGGTCCTCATGTTGTGGTGACCCCCAACCATAAAATTATTTCATTGCTACTTCAGAACTGTAATTTTGCTACTTGCTGTTACCGATTGTAATGTAAGTATCTAATCTGCAACCCCAAAGGGTTGAAAAGCACTGTAACAGGACTTAGAACCTTTTCACGTTTATATTCAAGATTTTCAAAACACAAGGTAAACTGGTAGATAAGCTAAGATCTATGCGTCCACTATTAGTGGAAAGACAACCAATAGGAATCCATTTCAAAATGATCCAGGCATTGATGAAACCAGAGAAATAGCTCAGCTACTAAGAGCACACCCTGTTCTTGCGGAAGACCTCCTGGAAATAAACAGTAAACACGAAGTCTCCAGCCGGAAAGGAAATGACAAGAGACTTGGGACTCAGAAAAGGAGCTACGGCAGTGAGAGTAAAGACATGGGACTGGAGTTCAGCAGATTTTCTTCTAATCTCAGGCTTTCTAAATTTTATTCACTAGTATCGAGAATTATAATAGCTCATGGCCCCCATAAAGGCATACACATAATAAAAAATAAATATCTTTTGAAAAGTTACTATGAGCAGCTGTTTAACAAGCAGTACACTGGATAGACTTGATGTGGGCTTCCCCTCTATATGCTGTGAATACCACTGGTTAATAAAGAAACTGGTTTGGCCTGATAGGGTAGATAGGCAGGGAAAACTGAACTGAATGCTGGGAGAAAAGGAGGCAGAGTCAGAGAGAAACCATGGAGCTGCAGCCAGAGACAGACATGTTGAAACCTGGCTGGTAAGCCACAAGACTCATGGTAAAATATAAAAATAAGAGAGATGGGTTAATTCTAGATGTAAGAGTTAGCTAGCAATATGCTTAAGTAATTGGCCAAGCAGTGATTTAATTAATAATTTCTGTGTGATTATTTCGGAAGTCTGGGCAGCTAAGAAACAAACAAGCCGCTTCCTTACAACATAGATTCATTCGCTCGTTATTTTTTTTCCAGTTTATTTGCATGACCTGCATCACCCTTCCACAATGCTATGGGCTCCAACTTGGATTCTGTGAGGAAGGATGTGCCATGGGTTTGACAGTCTCAATACCTCTAGCATCATAGAAAGACTGGCATGCAAAGTATAGAGAAAAAGCTCACAGTATTTTCCATAAAAGAACTGAAAAAAAGGTAACCCAATTGAAAAACAACTAAAAAAAATATATTATGGGAAAGAAACTTGGAGCAAACAGATTATCCCAGCTACCCCAGAACAAATAGATCTAACGCACACACAGAAAGCTTGGAAGTAGGTTTTTATTGCTATATTAAAAGTCAAGAAAAATAGATACATGTATTCCCTACAAAATTATAAAATAATCAAGATAATACTTTTTCATCAATGTACTGAGATAAAAAGACAAATTTATAGATAGATTTATTTCCCACTGAAAGTGTTCAGGTAGCTCATGAATGGAGAACAGTCATTTTCCTCCTCTACATTCCTATCAGACCTAGACATTATGGTAGTGTCCTGTGGGAGTTCTCTTTAAAAAAAAAAAAAAAAAGATGAACATCTAAAGCTAAATATTCCATTACATTACAAGTAAAGTTGACATAATATGTGACTTCCTCCTTTGTATTTTTCATGTGCAGCCATGGTCAGTGAGTGTGTACTGGGGCTTCCAGCTCTGCAGGGAAGAAAACCTAATTAAAATGAGACCTACAATTTATGTTGTCCTTTAGAAAATAGAAACTCCTTGTCACCGGTCCTTAAAAAGTACACTTCAACCTATCACTCCATTCTAAGGTCCCAGACGCTATTTCCTAGGGCACGGATGCAAAGAAAACCACCCAGCCTAACGGGACGAAAGTGCCGTGGAGGCTGAGGTCTGTTTGACACCGGCACAGGGGAGCTGCACGCTTTTGATGACATTAATTCAATAAAGTATATTCATTTCGAGTTCTCACCAAGCCCTGGGAAAGAGAAGCCTTTCATGTTGATGTAGATCAGTGTTGAAATAAAGCTTTCTTTCCTGAAATTAGATTATGGGGTAAGCCAAGCCAGATAATCTCTGCAGAGGATATAAGCTATAATTATTTGGGGGGGGGGTTTCAATCAAAGTTTGGAATTGATACCCAAGCCTTTCTTCTCCCCTATTCTTTGCAGACTTTTTAATGTGATATTTTGGGGGGGGGGGAGACGCGGTAGGTAGGAAACATCAGCTTTTGAAAGATAAAGGTATAATTATCATCAGAATAAAGAGCCCATTAAAAGAAGAGTCTCAAATAGAAAGATCTTCTCGATATATTGTGCTATGCATCCTTTCATAAAAGCTGGAGAAGAAAGAGAAGAAGCGCCTATAATATTACCCTCACATTAGCCCACTTGAGAGCGGAGAAAGGGCCGAGATGAAGGGTGCTCGATGCATTGCAATACAGCTATTCTAGCGCCACGCAATTAGCGCTGCGCTGATAGCCTCTGTGGGCCTCTGTGGAAAGGATAGGGCACCATGATACTTGGGGCTCAGTTATGAGCCTCCCCTTCCCCCCTCCAGCATCACCCCGGGATTTTGACTCAGCTCTTATGTCAAGTCATCATTTAGCAAACTTCTCGGTGTAGGCATGCAATTACTCCTTCTTAGCACACATGTGAACTTTATTTGTTAATTGGACTTCTGAGATAGGTGCCATGTACCCCAGGATGGCCCCGAATTCCCCACCTAGCGGAAGACCCTGGGTCTGTCACTCGTGGTCCTTCTGAGGCTATTAACCGATTTTGAAAATAGAATTCATTAAATTAGAAGAAAGCAAAGATGCATCCAGGGAAATCTGAAGTGCTATGAAGTTTAAGAGCTCTGAAAGTTCTATCTGGGCTTTGGAAATAAGCATATCTTTGTTTTGTTTTGTCGAGACAGGGTTGCCCTCACTGTCCTAGACCTCACTCTGTAAACCATGCTGGCCTCGAACTCACAGAGATCCTGGCTCTACCTCCCGGGTGCTGGGTTAAAGGTGTGAGCCACCATGCCCGACTACGGAAATAGTCACATTGTGTAAAAGGATTTTCACTAAATAACAAACATGCTAACTGCATTTTTTTGCTGTAAACTACAATTTTTTTTTCTCCACATTAAAATTCTTGTGTTTGTTTTGTCCTTATTTTTTATTTAAGAGACAGAGCTGGGCTGTGTGGCTGGTGGCAAGTGCCTGTAATCCAGCATTTGGGAAGTGAAGGCAAGGAAGGCTGCACGCATGTTCAAGGTGACCTTGTCAGCTGCTCGAAGAGTGAGGCCAACTTGGGTTTCTAGCGAAACACAGGTTTCTCTATGCTGCCCAGGCTGGTTTCGAACTGAGCCTCAGATACCAGCCTCTCAAGCAGCTGGAACTAGAGGTTCACACATCCGTTCCCAAGTGTTACAACCAGAAAATACAGCGAAAGCAAAAAAAAAAAAATCAAAAAAATTTCCATGAAGAATTATTTCCTCAGTTACAACCTCAGGTTTCCCTCAGAGCTGAGAAAGAAATCTGGCCACTGAAAGATTATCATCACCTTTGAATCTCAGTTCTCGACTAGAACTCCAAATTCCACAAAAATCAGGAAAGAACCTGCCTATGGCCCTAGGGAAGGACAGCCCAGGATACAATTCTCTCCGACTCGGAAAGTCCTTCAGTGGCTGAGATCGTGCGGAACAAGAACTAAGAACTATAATGACTTAATCTTGAAGCTGAGTATCCTAGCCCACATCTTTCTGTCAGCAAGACTGATGCCCTGTTAAGATTAAAAGGACATGATGGCAGGCTCTGGCTTGTTGGCAGTGGCTGAGGTCCCGAGATCTAAGTCTAAGACTACACGGCGCCTTTCCCACCCTCTAAAGGGTCCCCTTGGAAGAGGACCAAGCGTAAGGCAGAGAGCGCCCTGTAACAACTCCACTAAGCGCCACTCGGGGACTTTATTCAGGGGCGGACCACGGAGCTGCCAAGTAGGATAAAAGCGAAAGGAGCATAGTGGAATGGTAGGATTGTGGGCAGAGGAACCAGACTGCCAGGGTTGGAATGCCGGCTCCATCGACTTAAGAGTTATGTGAAGTTGGGCCAAGTTACAACCTTTCCAAGCTTGGGATCTTTCGCCTAAAAAAACGGGGCCAGTAACAATACCTGCCTCACAAGGTCTGTCTGGAGACCCAAGGAGCTAATATTTGTAAAGTGCCCAGCAGGAGAGTGGCTGGCATGTTAGAGCCAGGGAAGCACTTTGGAAACTCGAGGGACAGTGCTCGTCACGTGCGCATGGATGCAAAGCGGTTCGTGCAGCGTGAGCTCAGGCGTGTTTGCATTGCAAGCGGTTCAGAAGCTGAGCCGTGAGGTGACCAGCTCCTGGGAGTCTAGGCGCTGTGGGCTGAGTGTAAGAAAATCTTTCAGGTCTAATCAGCGATCTCTTTAGCTGTCTTTGACCCAACATCTGCTCTGAAACGCCCTCAATATATACTCTCATGTCCAGGGCCCATGTGAACTCAAATTGGCTGGAGAGGGAACCGAGGTGGAAAGGGAACTAATTTTTCCTAAAACGCCATTCCTTGCAACATGTTTTACTCACAACAGCTGTGGCATAAGGGTTCAAACACCGTTCTAGGTACTTGTGATTGTTTTAAAAGTTAGGACTGGTTCTACCTTGTTCTGAAATCTCTGGGCTCCCAGAATTAATGAGGCATAGAGAGAGGCCAAGGGTGCTGTCTGCTCAGCAAACAAGCCCCGGGCAGGCACATCCAATGCTTGGGTCCTCAGGAATAAAGAAGAAACAATCACCACTTAAATTGATCAAGCCCTTTTACATTTGGTAAGGTTCGGCCTCATGATACAAACGCTCTCGGGAAATCCTCCCTGGTGACCATGAACCCAAGTCGCCCAAGGCTAGGCAGGAGAAGCGAACTGTAGGGCTGACTTCGGGAGAGAAAGGATGGCTGCATCTACATTTTACATGGTGGATCTCTGGCCCGCATCATCAAGGCCGAGGGTTCTCTTCCTGGCGGCTCCGTCGCTGCTCAACTCTGCATCCGCGGCGTCAGGGCTGCGGTCCGAGCTTATGGCTATGGCGCCTTCCAGTCCATCCGTGCCTCCACTTGGTTGAAGAAGGATAGAACCTGGTTCTCTGGGACGCTTCCATTGTGGCCTGGTGACAATCCAGAAGATGAGGGCTCCAAATACCACAATCAGAATGCCCAGTGTGTTTGTAAAAACACCCTCTGGCGGGAACGAATGGTACGAAGGGTCTTTCCTATGAAGAAAGAGAAAAGTGGACCCAGTTACAAGCAGGCACAAGGCAGACACAGAATTCACCTGCTCAGAAAGAACCATGGCACAGCTTCAACAGAAATGTCCTTACAGCATGACATTAAAGAGACATTTAGGTTATACTGTGAATACTTTAAAATTCCAAGTAAGAAAAAAATATTGTACCTGGGATACCTCATGTCACTTAAGAACTGGAAAATATACAAAAAAAGTATACATACTATAATTACAATTAACATAAAAATATGTACCCCCAAAAGATGAATGCACACTCTATAACCCCAATAATTCTGTTTTTAATGATAACTATACTATGTGTATAGGATAATAAATTATTTTTTTTTAATTTTAATATTAAAACGGCTACTTATGGAGCCAGAGAGATGGCTCAACAGTTAAGAGCATTACTGCTCTTCTAGAAGACCCAATTTGTTTCCCAGTACCCACATGGCATCTCACAACTGCCTGTAACTCCAGTTCCAGGGGATCTAATGCCCTCCTCTGGTCTCAGGGGTCACAGCAAGCATGCAGTAGACAGACACTCATGCAAGCCAAAAAATAAAAGTCTTTTAGAATAGCTATCTATATTATATTTCCCCAGTGAATAAATATTTAAAATTTCCTAGCTTAAGAATTAAGGGAGAGGAGACTCCAGACTTACAGGACGAAAAACAGCTTCTCTGTTATTCCCATGAGGACTGTTGCAATCACCGTTCCGAAGAGGAGAAGTCCGGAATACACATGTACGGGCATGATGGCTGCCCGGAGAGACGGCGGAGCCCATGGGAGCAGAAAGATCAAGACGCCTAGGACAAGCTGAACATCAGAGCACAGTGGTTACCACTTGACTTCAGTCTTAAATTACCCTTCATGGTGGTACTTGCCTATAGCCCCAGCGCTCCGGAGCCAGAGGCAGACCTATAGCCCCAGCGCTCCGGAGCCAGAGGCAGACCGAAGGGGCAGAAAACGAGGAGCAAATTTCTCTGTGCACAGTTCCAACATCCAACGGTAACACCTAGAATATGCCCCGTCTCAAGTACCCTTCTAGAAAATGTGTGCACATGCCTGTGTGTGCACACGAGCGTGTGCACCGGCCTCCGCTTCCCAAGTGCTAGGGCTGAGTGTGCCCAGTTTACACAGCTGATGTTTTTAAATGGGGCACCTCGCTTTTATTCAGTGACAGCGTGCCTTGGAGATAGACAGATATTTTTATTTCAACGTATTTGCCTAGTTTAGTTTGTTTAATAGTTAATTCTCTATTTTTAAGGATGTAGCAATTTGTTTACTAAGTATGAAGGGAAATATTTTTTTTTTCCTTCCCCCAAACCAAACTGAGGACACATAGCTCAGTCTGATGCCAGGCATGGTGTCATGACCTCTAATCCCAGTGCCTGGAGGCAGAGGCAGCCACATTGATGTGTGTCCAGACAAGCTCCAGTTCAGCCAGGCCTATAGAGAGAGACCTTGTCTCAAAAACCAAAACCAGAAAGAAGGAAATTGACAGTGTGTTTCATAAGGAAAAACCAAAAGCTGCCCAAGTTAATTTCCTCAGTAACTAAGTCTGCGGTGGGACGCTTCTTTACCGAGGCCAGTAAGATCCCTGCACATAATGATGACTGTTCCGACCCCACACTTCTGTTGTTTTGGCCCCCCCGCCTCCTGCCCATTAAGATTCTCCTCTCCCAGGACAGGCTCAATAGCTATGATGAAACCCTGCCTCAAAATAAATAAATATAAAAATTTAAAAAAAGAAAAATAAAAAAAGATTCTTCTCTCTTCAAGAAAATAAAGATGATGCAATTGCTATCAGATTATTGAATTTATTGAACTTAAAGGCACTGGTTTTTTTTTCCAAGGACTTATTTAGGATCTATACGTCTAATCAAAAAATAAAAAAATAAAAAAAGAAGGCTGGGAAGATCACTGGTATAATTGGTTGTCCAGAGCCCTGAGAACTTGGAGTCCATGCAGTTTGCACTGGTAACGAATAGCGAGCTTTGGAAGGGCCGTGAGCATATCTTATGTTCACTTGCTATCCCGATATCTGATTATGTTGAGAATGGCCCAGAGCATTCCTTCTTGGTCAAAATATTCCTGGAACTCCTTCAGTGATTGGTTCTACTAGTATCCAAAGGCAAACGTCCCGATGCCCACGGTGTGCTTCCCGCGTGGAAATATATTGTTCAGCTCAACGAAAGCTAGGAATTTTGTATGGTAGTTTTCTGAACCGCACCTTGGTGTCTTTTATTGAGACCTCCTAATGAAATGCATAGTTCTCATAGTCTAGTTTTTTGACCTTTTTTTACTCTAAGGTCCTCAATGTTATCTCACTTCTTTTGTGACTTATGATGTGTATGTGTTTCTTCGCTTTTCCAAGACAGTGTCTCACTATGTAGCGCTGGCTGTCCTAGAACTTGCTCTGTAGACAACGCTGGCCTCCGCCTGCCTCTGCCTCCTCCGAGTGCTGGGATTAAAAGTGTGCAGATATGGTCACCGAAAAGGCAGCTCTACTTCCGGCTCTGGCTGATATCATCCATCTCCCCACCTTTCTATCAGTTGCCCCTGGCAACATCCCAGCCTGGCTCAGCTCTCCTCACGACGAACCCTGGCTGCTAGGCCCGACGGAGTGATGGAGCCCAGGGAGGCCGCATCAGTGGAAACGCCTGGTGGAGAAAAGCTCAGCCCTGCTTGCTGTCAGCTTCTCCGACCAGACATCCGTCCACGCTGTCCTCCTCAACCCTCATTTCCTCTAGGCAAACCAGGAGCTGCTTCTGAGCTGTGTCCCAACCCAAGGACACAGTAACCCTTTCTTCAGTGACAGCGAAGTTCGTGTTGCATCTGAATTTCCAGCTGGCTTACAACCTGCCTCACGGAGACCTGCTCTTAGATGACTCTGTCTTTCCAGTCCTCACAAACCCTCCTTTTCTGGTGGCATCCTGTCAGCGTTTTTAGTTGTCCAAACTTCTCTAATGAAAAGCAGAAGAGAAAAAACAAAACCCACACAAATATTCCCCAAATCTCCAGACACCACCTTCGGCTCCCAGCGCTCTCAGCGACTGCCCACATTGTCCACATTCTTCCTACTCCACTCACCCAGAGGGCCTGGCAGAGGTTTTCTGCTTCCTCTTCAATCCACTACCACCTTGCTTCTGCCCTCCAAGGTCATCTCTGACTTGCCACCACCAATCCTGAGCGACCGTTTCCAAGTCATGTCTGCAGATCTTCCCTGGAGCATCAGACATCCCTCAAGTCCTGGAGGGCCCCCCCACGGTCCCCTTCTCATCCACCCAGTGGCTCTCATTCTTTCTATCAAGTTCTTCCCAAGCCTGGTGTCTAAATTTCACATCTGAAATAACTGGGATCTACCCACTGTCCTTCACTGCCACCATCACCCTTGTATGCCAACGAATCTCTCCTCCGAACCGCAGAACACCTTCTACTAGACTTCCTGTATTGATGTCTCTACATCTGCCAGTTCGCGTTCTTCCTCTTCCTCAAACACAACAAACTCCTTCCACAGGCTAGAAGATGCTCTGAGCTTCCAACTCCAGGATTGTGGCTCCAGTTCTCATATGGAACCCCCTATGTCTCTTTATCATCAGAGTACTCTCCCAGAACACTCGGAACCCACCATCTCCCAATACACAGCTACCTGCCTCTTCCTGTAGACATCACAAAGGCAGAGGACATGTCTCTGGGGTCCCTGTTTGTTTTGTGGAATGATGTACGTGCCTGCTTAGGAAGGCACTTTGCTGTAACAGATATTACACTCTGCTAAATATATGAATTTCCCTGACATAAAGTGCATGTTCTTGACAATGAAGATACCATGACGCCTAGTAAAAATAAAAGCTACCATTTTCGATCACAAGGAACCCTACCACACATTTATACTCTAGTGACAACAGCTAACACATCATTTCAATCTGCTCTGCCCAGGGTTGAGCCTTTTCCAGCATAACTTGGTTTTTATTCCTATGATTTTATGAAGGACCATGAGCCTTGCTATTGTAGGTGAGAAGTTAATGGAACTCATTTAAAGTCAGCATCTACCAAATGTAAGGACCGTGTCAAACAGGACTCACTAGGAATTCAGCTGCAGTATTTGAGAAGCAGAGGCAGGCGGATCTCTATGAGTTAGCCCAGTCTAACCAGGGCTACACAATGACACCCTGCCTAAAAAAATTAACACCCAAATAAATAATAATAATAATAAAACAACCAAACAAGAAACAAATAAACAAACAGAGGTCTCCCTAACTGCAAATCCTATGTTTGTAAACATCACAAGTCCCTTGTGTGTGAACAAGGAAGAAGCTACCAGCCAATGTCCCTTCCTCCAAACAAAACCAAGAAGTGTTGTGAAACCAAATTTCTGAGAAGTCCAGAGAATGCAGAGGCAAAAGAGAACACAAATCCAGCTATTTCCGATCTCACCGAATGTCCAGATGATCAAATGCATTTTTAGTTCACCGTTGAAAATTTTAATCCACTGATGCCACTGGTTATACTAACGGATTAAAGAAGAGAATGATGTTTATCTCAACAGAGAAAAAACATGCAATAAAGTCCCAGAGTCAGTCCTGATATACAAAGAGCAATGAAAGCTTATTCTTATAAAACAGTGAGAGGAGCTAGAAACTGTCAGTAAGCTGCCAGAAACACCCTTTCCCAAACAGGAGTCAAGGATTCTTATCTCTTATTCCACACACTTCTACACACTTCCCCAGCTCCTCCTGGACAGTCTGGGATGCAGAGACAAGAGCAGGTGACAAGGCTGTCATTGCAGATAGATGACAAGGGCAGAGACGAGTCAGGGGAAGATGCAGTGAAAATAATCCATATGGAGAAAAAGGAAGGGGGTACAAAACCCCAGCACCCCCTAAAACAGATTCCAGATGAGTTCAGCATGTAGGTGTTATTAATATTCTTAAAAGAGAGTGGAGGGTGGTAGTGCATGTCAGTAAACTCAGCACTTGGAGGCTAAGGCAGCAAGTTGGCTGAGTTCAAGACCAACCTGGGCTACCTGATAAGATTCTCTCAGGAAACAAAACAAAACAAACCAACAAAAACAGAGAAAGGAAGAAAGGGGAATGTTTTGCTCCAAGTAGTTAGGGTGGGGAAGGTGGAGACTTCATAATGAAGTCATAGAAAGAGAACAAAATTGAAAAACTGTAACTTTGGATGAAATGATTCGCTTGGCTGCATTACAACCAAGAGTTTCTGGAGAGAGAAAGATAGAGAGAGAAAGTGCAGGATTCAAATTGGAAGAAAATACAGAAACACATCTCAATAAAAAGGAAGTTGATTCAGAATTCCTGTAAGTCCTTAAAGAAATACAAACCTATTTTTATGTACCAAAGAAGCAAACCAGGTACTAGAAAATGAGTAAGTATTAGAACCACAAAAAAAAATCTTTTTAAAATTTATTTAAAAATCTAAAGTATTCAAGTGTGTGTGTGTAGCTGTGCCTTGGTGCGGGGTATGGAGGTCAGAGGACAGCTTGTGAGAGTCACTTCTCCCCTTCCACCTGTGGGTCCTTGGAATCAAACTCAGTCGTCGGTCTTAGCATAATGTACTTTTACCCGCTGAGCGTCTCACAGGCCTAAAGGCATCTTTTTTTTACTCACTGGTTTGTTAGAAATGAGGAGTTTGAAGAGGAGGTGAAGAGGGTTCTGAGTCTGAGACCAAACTGAACTACATAGTGGGATCCTGTCTCCAAAACATGGAGGTTAGGGGCTGGAGACAGAGCTCAGTTGGTGGAGTGCTTGCCTAGGGGGTTGATTAGTCTTCAACCTGACACAAATTAGCGTCATCTGGAAAGGCAAACCCTCACTTGAGGAATTGCTGCCATCAGATTGCCTACAAGCAATTGGGAGGGGAATTTTCTTGATTAATGATTGATGTGGGAAGGCCCCGCCCTCTGTATTTATACTACCTCTGGGCAGGAGAGCTTGGGCATAGAAGAGAACAAGCTGACGGGGGCTGAGAGATGATGCCGTGGTTAGGAGCACTGGCTGCTCTTCCAGATGGACCCAGGTTCAATTCCCAGCACCCACATGGCAGCTTACAACTGTCTTTAACTCCAGTTCCAGGGGATCTGACACCCTCACGCAGACACACATGCAGGCAAAACACCAATGTGTGTCAAATAAAAACATGTAAATTAAATTTTTTTAAAAAAAGCAAGCCGAGCAAACCAAGGACAGAAAACAGTAAGCAGTGTACCACGATGGTCTCTGAGTCAGCTGCTGCCTCCAAGTCTCTGTTTTAAGGCCCACCCTGACCTCCCTCGATAATAAACAGACAGTAACCTGTGAGATGTCATAAAGCTCTTTCTTCCCCAACTTGGTTTTGCTCAGTGTTTTGTCGCAACAGAAAATCAAGCTGGCTACCTCGCAAGCACAAAGACCTGGGTTGTTTCCCAGTACCACAAGAATGGGGTGCGGCGGAACACACCTTGGGTTCCTAACACTTGAGAGGTGGTGGCAGCGGAATCAGAAGTTAGATCAGCCTTGGCCGCATGGTAAGGTGGAGGTCAGCTTGGTCCCATGAGACCCAGTTACGAGCAAACACAGACAGTAGCTAACAGAAACAATACTGTTGAGTTAGTTGCCCTAAAAAAGTTGTGGGCTGGAGAAGTGGCTCGCTGGGTGGCTAAGAACTCTTGCACAGAGCCTGTTTGGTCCCCAGCACCCACATGGTGACTCACAGCCATCCAGAACTCCAGTTCAGGAACTGATGCCCCTTTCTGACCACCAAGGGCAGCAGGCATGCTCACCGTGCACATATACGTGTGCTGGCAAAACACTCGGATATGCAAAATTAAAAAAAATTTCAAATCAAAAATCAAGTAAAAACTGCACTTTAATTTGGAACACAGTATAAAATATTTTTGAGAGTTGAGCTAAAGTGGTCATGGACGTAGTAGCTCCTTTTCTGTTGATGTCATAAAGTGCAATGAACAAAGTAACTCATGTAGTTTTGGCTGAGTGTTCCAGAAGGATAAGAGTTCAGTCCATCACGATGGGTAGGCAAAGCAGGGAAGGACAGGAATGGTGGCAGGGACAGCTGAAGGACTGCACCAAGCAGCAGGGAGACTGAGCTAGACATGGTGGGAAGCCTTTCATCTCAAAGCCTGTCCCCAGTGACGTACTTCCTCCAGCAAGGCTGTGCACCACCCAAACCTCTCCCCAAAGTGCCACCAGCTGGGGCGGGGGGGGGGGGGGGGCAAGTGTTCAAATGCCCAAGACTGTGGGAGCCACTTCTCATCCGCTCTACCACAATGAACAACACATTTATTACTGTGTGTTAATCCACTGATTCACAGAATGTGGTAAAAGTATAAAGCAAAATCAGAAAGCGAGGAAAAGAAGACTCCAGGAACCTGGGGACTTCTAGGCAGAGGAGCAGCTCCAAATGTATGATCAAGACTAGGTGGGTAGGGCTGGAGAGATGGCTCAGTGGTTAAGAGCACTGCCTGCTCTGGTCCTGAGTTCAATTCCCAGCAACCACATGGTGGCTCACAACCATCTGTAATGAGGTCTGGCGCCCTCTTCTGGCCTGCAGGTATACAGACAGAACATTGTATACATAATAAAAAAAAAAAAAAAGACTAGGTGGGTAGAGGGAAGAGGGGGCCCTGTTTTTGGAACTAGATAGGCTGTGAAACCACAGAAGTACCTATAATTATAGTGATTCATAACTTCTATACACACACGCATATGTGTACAAACTTGAGATTGTTTGATTTTAATGTCCTAGAGGCTAAATCTCACAGGGAGTCAAGAATCCTGGGCTTGGATTGTTCACAGCCCGTCAGTCTGTTGCAGGTATAACTGTTTGCCATCTTCTAGTTTGTTAATCAAACAACCCAGACACCAACTGTTTGGCAGGCAAACCCTGATTTTACAGTGCTGAACTCAAGCCCAGCAGAACATTTAATCTTAAAAATCTTTCTTCCTCTTCATCCTCTGAGCTAGCATTGTTCCTTGCATTGAACTGGAGGAGCACAAACTGACCTCATAAAGTACAATGACATCGTGCCGGAGGAGGGCGCGCTGCAATGTGGCTAAGACTAACGCGGTGGCTCTTGGAGACTGAGGTATCTTGTCCTCCCCATAGTGGCCGCAGGGACCAGTATTCACGGTGATGCTGTCTCCGCCAGGAAGTAAAAAGTGATTTCTCATTTCTGCGGATTTCACCTAGTGACCTCACGCACGCAGGCTAACGATCTGCCACCGGACAGCATCCCAGCCCTCTTTTATTTTCCATGTTGAAACAATGTCTTACTAAGTTACCAGGACTAGCTTTGAACTAGTGATCCTCCTGCCTCAGCATCCTGAGTACCTGGGAGTTACAGGTCCAGGCTCCGTTTTTTGGCTTGCGTTTGTTTTGTTTTGCTTTGCTTTGTTCCCTGCTGAGCTGGCCTCTTTTACTCCTTCGGTAAGCTCGTCGAGCCATGCCGCCCTTCTGCCAGTGAAACGGGTAAGATCCCACGCAGACGCAGCTCCACGCAGACCCAGCACGGCTCCGAGCGCGGTCCTTCCCCTTTGCTGCAACTCAGAACACAGTTTGGATTCTGGCGTTCCGCATTCCGGGCTCACAAGTGCTTTCTGCTGCACCAGTTGGCTGAAGAGTTAGACAACGGACTTAGCTTTCTAGTGGCTTCTTACCAGCAGGCTCCAGTTCTTCTAGGAATACAGCGGAATGGGTCGGCTTAACCGTGAGAAACCAAGATGCAGTCTCTCAGAACAGCTCAATCACACGGGTAAGCACGTGCTACAATGCACACGGGTGGTCTGAGGACAACTCACGGGAGTCAGTTCTCTCTAGCATGTAGGCCCAAGGGATCCAACTTAGCATGTCGAGCTTGGTAGCAAGCATCTGTACCCGCTGAGCTGTCTGAGTGGCCCCAAGTCTTTCCTATTTGGTTGATTTTTTATTATTAATGTTTGGCGTTTTTAATTTTTTTTTCTTTTTCAAGACAGGGTTTCTCTGTGGCTTTGGAGCCCATCGTTGCTTACCCGTTGACACAGGACATGCAGTTATTCCCACAACGCTTGAGTCTTTTCTGTTTACTTTGATGCCTTATGTCACCTACATTTAAAACAAACTATGTAGTAAATATGCATTTTCACCCTATATGACTTTTGGATTTTTTACCAATCTTCTGACCTCCCCTATCTTACACCACACAGACTATACACATTTTTTTTTCTCTTTTCCTTGTCTTGTTTTTTGCATTTAGGTCCTTGTTGTATGAGGTTTTACTCTTTTGGCTCTTTAGAGTCCATCACCCAGTTCAAATAAATAGCACACAGAGGCTTATTCTTAGTTATGAATGCCCGGCCTTAGCTTGGCTTGTTCCTTGTCAGTTTTTCTTAAATTATTCCAACTACCTTTTGCCTCTGGGCTTTTTTTTTTTTTTTTTTTTAACCTTTCTCTTGCTTCTGTTTATCTTACTTTCTCTCTTACTCCATAACTGGCCAGGTGGCTGGGTGGCTGGTGGCCGGGTGGCTGGGTGGCCGGGTGGCTGGGTGGCCGGGTGGCTGGGTGGCCAGGTGGCTGGGTGGCTGGGTGGCCGGGTGGCCGGGTGGCTGGGTGGCTGGGTGGCCGGCCCCTGACGTCCCCCTCTCCTTGTTCTTTCATTGCTCCAACTTTCCCTCCCTGCCCAGATTTCTCCTTCTATTTATTCTCTCTTCCTGCCAGCCCCATCCATCCTTTCTCCTGCCTTGCTATTGGCCATTTAGCTCTTTATTAGACTATCAGGTGTTTTAGACAGGCAAAGAATCACAGCTTCACAGAGTTAAACAAATGCAGCATAAACAAAAGCAACACACCTTAAAATAATATTCCCCAACAGATCCTTAATCTAGGTTTTTTCCTATTGTGTGATATGGTATGTTTGGATTTCTTAAATGCATAGACTCTGTTAAATAAGTGTTATTATAACATGAAAAAGTTCTTCTGCATACTTGGTCTTTCCTAGCCTCTCTGGTCCTTCTGTGTTTGTTTTGTTTGCAGATAACTCACTTGAAACAAGGAAGGTGTCCCTTCATCTCTTCCTTAAAAGTTTCTTGGTTATTTTCGATATGTATTCTTCTACATAACAATTTCTACGATTCTCATACATTGAAAATTATGTTAAACATAGATATTTTTGAAGGAGGAAAAACTTCTATATTAATTTTTCTCTTTGAGTAACATGGTATCTCTCTGATATATTTGTGGTGGTTTGAATGGAAATGGCCCCATGACTCATAGGGAAAGGCACTGTTGGGAGTTGTGACCTCTGTTGGAGTGGGCATGGCCTTGCTGGAGGAAGCATGTCACTGTAGGTGGGTTTTGAGTCTCAAAAGCTTAAGCCAGACCCAGTGATCTGAGGGAGGTTCTGTTATCCAACTAGAGCTATTTTCCTTATTGATTGAAAAGATTACAGTGGGTGCAGAAAGCCTGGCTCCTTTCCATTTCCATCCCATAACTCCAGGATGGCTAACAGATCTAAAGAACCAAGAGTGTCTCAAGAGATGAACCATTATTTAATGACAACACCTCATGATTCAAGGTTTTGAAAGGACATATATTCATTTAGAAGAAAAATTGCCAATGTCTGTTAAGTGGCTCTGCTTTTTAAAGGATAAGGATATTTTAGGATAAGCTTTAGGGTGGTATGTGCCCATTCTAGTGTCTCACTCTGTAGTCACAGAAAAATGAAGTTCACAATGATATCCCAACCAGGAAGCTGAATATGCATCCTGCTAGCTAACAAGGAAGGACGATAAATCAATACCACTTGCCAAGATTTTTCAACAAAGTGGCGAAGACCCAAAAGACGCAGAACATTAGCTTTTTACCCTGTGACATGAAACTGCTGAGTATCACATGCCATTAAATTTCACTTCAGTACAATGTTTTCAGAAAACATACGTTTAACAATACATGAAAAGAGTAAATAAAAAATGAAATCTTACTAACGGTTAAAAAAATATCAGTGTTATCACTTAGAAAAGGTTAACCTAAAAATGCAGCGGAGAATGCCGTAAAGAAACACATAACTCCACCTAGGCTAGCTGATTCAGACATGGAAGTGAAGTCTGGGTGATGCTGGTCTAGATGTCAGGAGATGGAGACGTCCCCACCTCTCATTCTCTCATTACAGATGGTTGTGAGTCACTATGTGGTTGCGGGGAATTGAACTCAAGACCTTTGGAAGAGCAGGCAATGCTCTTAACTGCTGAGCCACTGACTTCCCTACCCTACGGGTGTCAAAAAGATAAATCATACATCTGAGTTCCTAGGCTGTGAATTCTGAGGTTCATTGCCCCCTCGGGGTAAGGGTTATTCTGGACACAGATGAAAGAGTAAGTTTAGAAAACATCAACAGTCTCCGGGCTGTTTTTCTCTTTGTTTATACAAACAGCAAGACACTGACCTGCAGGACGTAGAGTATGACGGCGGTCAGCCCAACCCAGCTGTGCAGACTGTACATATGGGGGATGCTTCGGACATTGTGGTAATCAAACACGGCCACGACAGAGATGATGACGAGGATGGCGGCCACGGCATTTAACCCCGCGTGGATGGATTTCATCAGGAACTTGCTGCACTTCCAGGTCCATGGCAATCTGTACACGATGATGGCTAAGGAAGCAAAGTGTTTTAGAAATTAACACAAAGCAAACCATTTGACCCGCTGGACAGTTTCTTTTCAGGGGCTTTTCCCTTGGTTTCTGCTTCTCCCAGCCTCCCCTTCTCTCTGCACCCCTTCTCAGTCTCCCATGCCATGTCACTCCTGAGTGTATGCCCCAAAGAAACAGATGCATCCATTCCCCAACACACACCAATGTTAGCCCATCATTTATAGTAGCCCAAATGTCTGTCACCAATACATGGGATAGTAAGAGATCCGTAATGTGGGATGCCCTTCTGTATGTGTGTTGCTTCTATTGGTTGATGAATAAAGTTGTTTAGGCCAATGGCTTAGCCAGGTGGGAAATCCAAACAGAGAGAGAGAGAGAGAGAGAGAGAGAGAGAGAGAGAGAGAGAGAGAGAGAGAGAGAGAAGGCAGAGTCAAGAAGACACCATGTAGCTGCCAAAGAAAAAAGATGCCAGAACATTACCAGTTAGCCACAGCCTCCGATGATACATAGATTAATAGAAATGGGTCAGTTTCAGATGTAAGAGCTAGCTAGGAATCCACGTAAGTCAATGCCCAAACAGAGTTGTAATTACTATAGTTTCTGTGTGGTTATTCGGGTCTGGGCATCTGGGAACAGAAAGTGCAATCTCCATTTATAGATCCACACTGCGGAATGACACACACTGAAGACAGTGAATCGCTTTATGTATACTTCTCAGCATATATACTAAAATCCAGCAAAAAGCCTTAAAATATTTTAAGTGTCCACATTAACCAGCACATAATTAACCTTTCGTTAATTCGTCACGAAGACAACAGAGTGCCCCTCTCCGCCTATCCGATCCATGTCAGGAAGATTCTGTTTGGAAACGTGCGACAGATTGAAAATTCTGAAGACCGCTTCCGTGGAAGATGAGCCCAACTCCATCAGTCGTGGGCCACGTACTTTCTCCATTCCAGGGAGTAAGGAAAAGGAACCTGACACCATCAAAAGGCAGTATGATTTGGATATATTAAAATGTCTTAGGTTGGGAAGATGGCTCATGGTTAAGAGTATTTACCGCTCTTGCAGCGGGCTCAGCTTCAGTTCCCAGCACCCACATGGTGGCTCACAACCGTCTGTAATGCTCGGTTTAGTGGATCTGACACCCTCTTCTGACCTCCTTGCGTAACAGCTATGTATATGGTACATATACATATATACACATACACACATATACATATATACATACATATGTACGTACATACAACAGACATTCATATACACACATACATACATAGATACATACATACATACAACAGACATTCATACACACACGCATACATGTATACATAGACACATACATACATACAACAGACATTCATACACACAAATGAATCTAAAGGAAAAAATTTAAATGCCCTAAGATCATGCAAACTTCTGAGAGGAGAAACACACCTGAAACCACAAAGACAGATGAGAATGCAGCCTCGCTAAAGGTTTCATTGTAGGGTACCGCGAGTCCCATCCTGCAGTCCCGTCCCAACACCTGACAGATCCCCCCAAGAGGGCAGCATTTCTTTTTCTTGACCCAAACTCCAAGGGAGTGTTGCTTACTGGTCAATGCTTATGGAGATACTTTATAAAAATCTTGATTGAGGGCCGGTCAGGTGGCTCAGAAGGGCAAAGCACTCGCCACCAAGTCTGATGACCTGCATTTGATCCCCAGAACCCACAAATTGTCCTCTAATCTGGACCTCTGTGTCCTGGCACACACACCTCCACACATACATACACACACAGAGGCTAAACAAACATAATAAAATCATGCTTATTGTTGATGGGTCATATGAGGACATGGAGAACCATTGGCTAATTATGTCTAGACTCAGTGACTCTCCTCAAGCCAGGTATCACAATACCTTAGACTTCTGCAGCTTGCTCAAGGCACTTCAGTTCATCTCAGCATGTCCATGTCTTGCTATTTCTCTCCTGTGTCCTAGACCCTAACACAGCCTCACAGTATGAAGGTCCGTGAATGTCTTCCAAAGTCTCACTTTGAGCTAACTGTAGATTCGCATGTAACTGAGAACACATACAGAAAGCTCCCAACCCTCTCCCCCTCCAGGTCCTCCAGACATCTTGCTTACTTGGGACATCACAAACAGAACACTGGCATCAATGTGACTAACTGCCCCGATCCAGCTTTCTCCAGCTCTACTGACTTCTGAGAGAGACCTACAACATTTTTGAAAGTAAACGAACACAAAGCTCTTCCAGCAAACTGACCAAAATCTAGAAACCAAATTAGCGTCAGCTCAAACACCAGTTCACTCTCCTCCTGCTTTTTCTCCTTTACGGATTTAGGGGCACACCTCGTATAATCATGGGGAGTAGACACCCCTACCCCATGACTCCGTGGCCTTTAGTCTACAGAATGAGGTCTTTTACAATCTGTATGATCTGAGAATAGTAAAATTAGTTAAGTGAAAATGTACACTGTGGAAAGACATAAAATCACTGGAGATAAAACTCAGTGATATTTATTCTTCCCAGTACTACAGACGACACAGAAGAACGTGCCAAAACTTAACATAAAACTGAAACCGACCTCATGCTACCACCTCCTGGCTCAAAACTTGAGTTTTAAACCATCTGCATGCACGCAAAAGTGAGTTTGTTTTGTGGGTTGTTGCTTTGTTTAGAACAGGCTCTCACTGTTATTCCTCAGGCTGCTCTTGAGCTCCTGACCTCAAGGAATGCTCCTGCCTCAGCTCTCGGGTGGTAAGTAGTTTTAAACTGGCTGCACACTAACGTCCTTTCTCCAGAAGTGACAGCAACCGAGAATATTTGACCCTTCACTGATGGCTGTGGTTACCAGCAAAGCTCAGATGATTTTCCTAGGGGGGAGGCTCCAGGCAGTCATGAAGTGGCATACGTGCTTTTGCCACCGATCCAAATGGACCCGGACAGTCATCATTTCTGAGTCTTTGTGGTTCTTTTCTGTCTCTTCTATTGCTTCCTCTCCAGTTAGGATTCTCATCAGCTATAAGTTCTAGCTTAATTTTTTTTCTTATGTTGTCCCTAATCTTAATGAATGTTATCTATGTGGTCAGGACACGGGGGCTTTGTGTGTGTGTGTGTGTGTGTGTGTGTTATTTCCTGTGTGGTTAAAAGAATTCCTTAGAGTTTTAATAGTAAAACATGTGTTTTTATAAGCTTGAGAACTCCATAGCCAGTTAGGGTCCACCCTTCACAGGTGGCTGATGTGAAGGACTTCAGGGCTGACTCAAGGGGTTTTCCACATCTGTCCAGGCTGCCCGGAAACTCTGCTGCATGGCTGAGAATGTTCGAAAGGCTCTCTGGACAAGTGAAGGATGGCCGGGAATGTTGTATTTTCAAAAGCTGTTTACATATTTCCCAAAATATACAAATATCCAAAATACCATAAATTTAAGCATAACAGGGTGTTCTTAGCAAATCAGACTACATATTTTTTTCAACAGGAAGCTACTCCTAGCAGCTGGAAAACTGCCTAGAGAGTAGACGGTTCCAGCTCTTGCTCTCCACAGCAGCCTAGACTCTATTCTTGAGATTCGGTGAGAAGGAAGGAGAGGGGGCAGAAGTCGTGTGATGCAGGGAATCTGCTGGTGGCTCTGACTTGGAGGGCCGTTTCCTCCAGGAAACAAGGGGAACGTGAAAGGCACGAGAAAGACACTTCCGAGAGTCTCCCGAGGAAAAGCAATGGGTGGGAGGACACAGTACTGTAAGACAGTCAAGAGGAAAGGGGAGGGGGAGCTCATAATTGCGTGTGATTCTTCCCAAGTCTATTAAGATGGAAATACAGCCAAGTTCCTAGAAAATTTATTAGAGCCTAGTTGTGTAATTGAAACTGAGGGATATAAGAAAATGGACATTCTGTAGGAGGTGATCTCCGGATTGATACCAGCTCTCCTCCCATCTGCAAGTGCAAGTGTGTGTCCCGTGAAAAGCTTGAGTCTGTTAAACTGAGCTCAGGTAAGGACAGAGGACTTAGGGGGCAGATGAGTTTCCAGATATAGAAAATATCCGATCATAGTTCTTCTATGCTTAAACCTTGTGACTCGTGAAGGAAGAAACATGATCTACAGACATGTCGTGTGCCTGTCACATACTGGGAAGTCACAAAGTATCAGAGAAAAAAAAATTAACAAAAAGCAATTAATTCTGCATTCTCAAAACATAGTCGAGTCTCATGTTTGTTTTGTTTTTCAATTTTATTTATTTATTTGTTTATTTTGGTTTTTGAGACAGGGTTTCTCTGTGTAGCCCTGACTCTCCTGGTACGCACTTTGTAGACCAGGCTGGCCTTGAACTCACAGAGATCCGCCTGCCTCTGCCTCCCGAGTGCTGGGATTAAAGGCGTGCGCTACCCATGTCTGTCTCTTTCCATTTTATTTTTAAAAAGTAAGATACAGCTGGACAGGATGGCTCCCACCTGTATTCCCAGCACTGAGAGGTCGAGGCAGGAGGATTACTGTTAGGCTAACCTGGGCTACAGAGTGAGTTCCAGGCCAAATTGAGTTACAATGAGATCCTATCTCAAAAAAAAAAAAGTAAGGCATAGTTGAAGATTTGAATATATTTCGATCATTCAACATGATCTTTCATTATGTATTATGAAATGGCTATGTTAAAGTACCTTACATACCAGTTTTTGTTGCAACAGGTCCTCTTCTAATTTCTATTTGTGTGTGTGTGTGTGTGTGTGTGTGTGTGTATGTGTGTGTGTGCATGTGTACAAGCTGGAGGACAACTCTCAGAAGTCAGTTCTGCCACCGTATGGAATTTGGGGATCAGCTCATAAGCTTGGCTGCAAGCGCCTCTACACGCTGAGCCATATCACCAGCCCAAATCCTCTTTTAAAAGAATAAATTGGGAAGCGGAGGAGTGGATCAGGATAACGTGCTTCGTGTGCAATCATAAGGACTTTATTCTGGGCACTGGGGTTGGGGGCAGGTCCCAGGGGCTTGCTGTCCAGCCAATCCACACTAATCGGTGAGTTCCTGGTTCAGTGAGAGACCTTATCTCACAAAATAAGGTGGGGAATGGCAGAGAAAGATACCTGAAGTTGACCTCCAGCCACACATGCACATACACATGTAGGTGCTCCAACACATACGTGTACACATAGATACCACATACACATTGATAAAATGCACAGATCAAAATCTCAAGGCAAACCACACTACAGACACAAATGCTAGTTCATATAGATCAAATGTGGCTTTCAAATAAGTAAAAAGGCATTTTTGCTCTTGGGCCCACTGAACAGTAAGTTAAGAGTAAGCCACTGAGTCTGAAGCGCATGGGGATTTGAAATCACTTATGCAGTCTCCTTAAACACGGTGGGCCTTTACGCTTTCCTTCCCGCTAGAATAAAGTATTATTTTCCCTCTGACATGTTCAGAACAGCATCACCCATCCCTAGAACTCATTTCTCTGTGTATCCAGTTTACCAGGTCCTATACAGAGGGCCTCAGCTTTAAATGGAAAAGCAAAGAGCCCTCTTTAAAATCCTGCAGTGGCTACAAACCAAAAGTTTGCAACATGCCAAATACCAAGAAACTGAAGTGCAGAGAATGATGTGGATGACTGGGATTTGGCTCAGCATCCTGGCTGTGAGACGTCTGAAATCATCACAAAGGCAAACGCCTCCTAGCAAATAACTGTGCGAAAAGTATCAGGGCAGGAAGAATTCATCCATTGGCTAGATATTTTTAATACTGAGAAGAGGTTTTTTTTTCTTTTTTATATTTTACTTATCTTTATTTTATGTGTATTAAGAGTTTGCCTGTATGAATATTTGTGTACCACATGCAGGAAGTGCCTGAGGAGACCAGAAGAGAGTGTTAGATCCTCTGGAACTGGAATTACAGGCAGCTGTGAACCCCACTGCATGGGTGCTGGGAATTGAACCCCAGTCCTCTGGAAGAGCAGACTGTACTCTTAACCACTGTGCCATCTCTTCAGCCCTGTCCATCAGTATTATATGGTGTTAGAAAATTGGCTGTAAGCCGGGAGGTGGTGGCGCACGCCTTTAATCCCAGCACTCGGGAGGTAGAGGCAGGCAGATCTCTGTGAGTTCGAGACCAGCCTGGTCTACAGAGCTAGTTCCAGGACAGGCTCCAAAGCCGCAGAGAAACCCTGTCTCGAAAAACAAAAAAAAAAAGAAAAGAAAATTGGCTGTATTAAATAAAGTACTGCACCTGATTTAACCTGGTTGATTGACCATGGCCAGGCTTATGACTGTTCAAATGAGGAGCTGAACAGATTATCCCAGACAGTTCTAAACATTAAAGGATCAGTGCAAACCTACACTCAACTGGCCTGGAACTCACTCTGTAGACCAGGCTGGCCTTGAACTCACAGAGATCCTCCTGCCTCTGCCCTTTGAGTGCTGGGATGAAAAAGGTATGTACCACCACACACAGTTGTAAAATACATTCTTTAAAAGAAAAATGTTACTCATTGCTAACTAAATCAAATGGAAACAACTTATAGAAAAGACAAAATAACTTCCTTCCTTCTTCCTTTACTAAGGATAGAACCCAAGACATGCTAAGAACAAATTCTACCAACGATCTACGTCGCCAGCCCACTGCTCATATTTTAATGTTTTATACAGGATTTGGCATACAGCAGCTGCTTAAAATACACACGCGCGCGCGCGCACACACACACACACACACACACACACGCACGCAATTCAGGGCATGGTGGCACACACCAGTTGTCCCAGCACCCCGGACACAGAGGCAGGAGGATCACTGCAAGTTTGAGGCCATCTTGGTCTATGTAGTGAGTTCCAGGAAACCAGGGCTACAAAGTGAAACCCTGTCTCAAAAACAGACAAACAAATGCCAGTCAACTGGACGGGAAAGTGCGTGAAGAAACGGAATGAAGAAGAGAGGAAACTTTGAAAAGTGCAAAGACCGTCATCGCTAGCTTCTCATCCTTCAAGGAGGTTTCCATGGGAAAGAAAAACACCAGGAGAAAGATTTCTAGTTGTCATGGTTAAAGGGAAATTGCCGAAGCTGGGCTAGGAACGGAAGTCCAGACAGAAACCGTCGAAGGCATCTAGAGGATACAGATTAGAACTTGGGAATTTTGTTTGTCACCACACTGTTGGGGGTTGTTTCATGGACTTGTTTAATTTTAGGTTGAACTAGGTTTTTTCTTTTAAGACATTTTTACTTTTTTATTATTTTATTTATTTATTTTTTATTTCACGTGCCCGTATGTATCTATGTAAGGGTGTTGGATGCCCCAGAACTGGAATTACAGACAACCGGGAGCAGCCATGTGGGTACTGGGATGGGAACTGAACTCTTGAAGAGCATCCAGGGCTGTTAGCCTAGGAGCCACCTCTCTATTCTCTATTATTTTTAATTATGTGTGGGCATGTGCAAGTGAGTGTGGATGCCCACAGAGGCCAGACGAGTTGGATCCCTCAGGAGCTGTGGGTATAGGCAACCTGATGAGAGAGATTGCTGGGACCCAAACTCAGGTCATCTAGAAGAGCTCTTAACCGCTGAGCCGTCTCTTTCCAGGCTCCTTGAACCAGGTTTTAAGTATCTGCACTCTCTTGGGGAAATGGGTGCCTCTGGCAGCTACAGGCTGGCATCCCCACATAGTCACACTCTGCTGCTGCTAAGTGGAAGCTTCTGCATGCCAGGCTTCTGCATGCCGGTTCTCAGCTCTCCATGCAGGCTCTCCATGCAGCTGCAGGATGTAACCCGGTGTTACCGGTCCTCATAAAAGAGTCGCTTGTTACCAGAGGCATCAGGTAATGCCACTTATAATAAAAACCCCCGGCTGGCGATCCATGTCTGTACTTTGAGGGACAATGAAAACCCCATAAATGCTTGATGAGAATGGCAATACTTTGGGATTCCCAGAGAGCAGCGGGCATGGTTTTATCTTGCCTTTGTTTCCCGAGGCGAATTACCACAAACTTAGCAGTTTGAAAGAACCAAAACTTGGAGTCTTCAGAAATGGCTCAGTGGTTAAGGGCACTTGCTGCCCTCACAATGGATCTGGGCTCAGTTCCTGGAACCCACGGGACAGCTCACAGAGTCTGTAATTCCAGTTCCAGGGGATGTGAGACCTCTTCTGACCTCCTGAGGCACCAGGCATGCACATGGAATGCATATATGTAGGCATGCAAAACTCTCACATACATAAAATAAATAATTACAAAAGAAGAAGAACCAAAATCTGGACCAGCAACGTGGACCAGTGGCTAAAGGAGCCTGCAGCCAAGCCTGATCTCCCGAGTTCAATATCTGAGCTAACTCCCATGAGATGTTCTCTGACCTCTCTGTGCACGAGTCCACACACACACACAAATAATAGGTGTAATTTACAACATTTTTCCCCCTCAGATCTGAAGGGCAGGAATTCATGATCAAGGTGTTGCCCAGGTTGGTTCCTCTGGAGGATCAGGGAAAGAGCGCATTGCAACATTTTCTTGTAGCAGCTTGTCTCTTAGCAAGCTACCCATGGTTTATGATGCTCCCCAGCTTGCAGACACAGCAGGCCAATCTCTGGCCCTATCCCCCCACGGCCTTCCCTCTGAGACTTTGTCTCTAACCTCCTTCCCCTTCCTCTAGAAGGGAAGCCAGTAACCAAGTGTGTAGCCTATCCTCAGCCAACGATAATCTCGCTTGAGGGCCTTAATTACATCTGCAAACATCCGATTTTCAAATGAGGCATATTCTCAGTACCTGGGATTAGGATTTGGATTTATATTTTGGAAGCCATTTTTTAACCACCGTAAGACCCTCGCAGGGATCATGAAGATGCTGGTTCCTGGTGGGGTGTGAGGGGATCCTGATCCCTCCAGCACAGGGATGCTCCCCTAGTATCTGTGCTGTCCCCTGGGAAAAGGAGCGTGTGGCTAACGACAGCTTCCAGGGACTGTCGCTTCCTGGGTGCCTGTTGAGAAGAACTGTAATCTCCGGTTCCTACCCTACGGAGCCAGCCGGTCTCCTGCAGCGGTGGCTCCAGAGGTCTCTGAAATGATTGACTGGAGAAAGTCTAGAAAGGGGAGGGGAAAGGAATCATACATAGACTGCCGTAATGACACACATTTCAGTTCTATGGACGGATACCCGGGAAAGTGAGGCAGTGGCCAGGAGAGAAGGGAGAGCCCACGGTGCTGGGGTTTTGTGTTCAGGGTTTATTTACTTAGCTCCTTGGTTACTTTATGTGGGGGAGTGTTTTACCTGCATGTGCGTATGTGTACTACATATGGGCCTGGTCCCCTCAGAGGCCAGAACAGGGTGTTGGGTCTTGTGAAACTGGAGTTACAGATGGTTGTGAATCACCATGTGGGTGCTAAGATATGAGCACAGGTCCTCTATAGGAGCAATAGATGCTCCTAACCACTGAGCCATTCAGCCAGCCCCCAAGGGTGGGTGTTTTTTTTGTTCTGTTTTTTTACTGATTTTATTGAGCTACACATTTTTCTCTGCTCCCCTCCCTTCCTCTCCCCTCCCCTTCTATCCTCTCCCATGGTCCCCATGCTCCCAATTTACTCAGGTGATTTTGTCTTTTTCTACTTCCCATGTAGATTAGATGTCTCTCTTAGGGTCCTCATTGTTGTTTAGGTTCTCTAGGATTGTGAACTGTAGGCTGATTTTCTTCGCTTTATGTCTAAAAACCACTTATGGGTGAGTACATATGATATTTGTCTTTCTGGGTCTGGTTACCTCACTCAAAATGATGTTTTCTAGCTCCATCCATTTGCCTGCAAAATTCAAGCTGTCATTATTTTTTTCTGCTGTGTAGTACTCCACTGTGTAAATGTACCACATTTTCCTTATCCATTCTTCTGTGGAGGGCCATTTAGATTGTTTCCAGGTTCTGGCTATGACAAACAATGCTGCTATGAACATAGTTGAGCATATGTCCTTGTGGTAAAGTTGAGCATCCTTTGGGTATATACCGAAAGTGGTATTGCTGGGTCTGAGGAAGGTTTTTTTCCTAATTTTCTGAGAAATTGCCACACTGACATCCAAAGGGGCCGCACCAGTTTGCCCTCCCACCAGCAATGCAGGAGTGTTCCCTTTACCCCACAACCTCTCCAGCATAAGTTGTCATCAGTGTTTTTGATCTTGGCCATTCTTACAGGTGTAAGATGGGATCTCAGAGTTTCTGTTTTGATTTGCATTTCTCTGATGACTAAGGACATTGAGTATTTCCTTAAGTGTCTTTTGGCCATTTTCGATTTCTCTGCTGAGAGTTCTCTGTTTAGGTCTGTAACTCAGGGTAAGGGTTTTTAAAAGATGCCAGATATAAAAGATTGGAGCTAAGCCAACGGGGGAAGAAACGAGCAGCGCTGAAGTGGGTGGGTTGATGGGAAGTGCCGGGCAGTTGTGCAGGCAAGGAGAGAGGAGCACAGAGAGCACTCAGGTAGTCAGAGGCTCTCGGCCAAGGAGCCTGGGAAGAAAGAGACTTACCCATTCTGACGGGACTCCTTCCTTCCCGGGCTTTGGCTAAGTGGTGTTGCTAAACTACTGAACAATGACTAGGCGACAGGGATGGAGCTTTTACTTTAGATGCTGTTGTCATTATTACTATCATTACAAATGGGAGGCTATAAAATTGTGTTCTGTTACTAACAATTTAATGATGAGACAGGAGTAACTCACTCAGCCGTTATTTATTGCCAGGCGGATAGCTCGGCGGCAAAGCACTTGAGTGGCATGTATTAAAGCCTGGATTTGTTCCCGGCCCAGAAAAAGGGATATTTCTAATAAATATTCTAAGCAGAGGCTTGGAATGCAGCTCAGTAGTAGAGCATTTGCCCAGCAAGAACAAACCCTGGGTTCACTAATGCCACAGGGGGGAAAAATCTGGAAAAAAATGACTGATTTATCACTCACTTCTAGGCACCAAGGATCCAGCAGGAGCAAAATAATTGTATTTAAAGCACTCTATTGGTTCCATTATTAAGTGATTCGCATGTGGTTTTTGAAACAAAAACATGTTTTGAGGTACTTTGGGCTGTCCCTTCACGCTCTGTAAAAACCCCCAGTTCCCAGAAGCTGGGAGACTTTGTTATCAAGGCTTCTCCCCCAGGACTCTTGGGGAAGTCATCCGGGGACTTTCACCATTATCTTCTTTGCCAGGGTTTAGTCCATGAGCCTTTTCAAATATATTTAAGTGATCTCGGAATTTGGTCACTTAGAGCTTCTTGAGGAGGGATATTTCAACTGCCTCTAATAACCGCTCTCTCTTTCCGTTAGTCTTTTAAATGCTCTTGAATGTAGTTAAATTCTCTCACAGAAACCAACCTGAGATCGCCGTGCTATATAATTTCTCTCCCCTTCAGCTTCTGTCACAGAAGGAGCTGCACACACAGAAAGGAAGGAGTGTAGAGTTGCCAAGGCTTCTTTTCATTAGTGGAGACACCTGAACTTTCCACTTTTCACTGAAGAATCCATTCCAGCATGCTGAACCTTTACAAAGGTCAGCTGCCACTTGGAATGCTTTCGATTGTTTACTCTGCGCCCTTCTTCACAACGGCCATTTCTCCAAGTTCCCCGCAGTGTATTTATTGCATAGGAAGCGTTTGTTTTTAGAGACACACAAAGCCTCTTCTCGACTCTTCCTCATTCTGGTCAGAGTATGGCTGGATTTCCCATTAGTTGGAGATTTTATTTAGCAGAGAGTGGTGGCACACTCCTGTAGTTGGTGGCATGCACCTGTAGTTGGTGGCACACACCTGCAGTTTGTGGCGTGCACCCATAATTGTTGGCACACACCTGTAGTCGGTAATATGCACTTGTAGTTGGTGCCACATACCTGCAGTCAGTGGCACACACCTGTAGTAAGTGGTACACACCTGCAGTTGGTGGCACACACCTGTAGTTGGTGGCACGCACCTGTAGTAAGTGGTGCACACCTGCAGTCGGTGGCACACACCTGTAGTCGGTGGCACGCACCTGTAGTCGGTAGCACACACCTGTAGTAAGTGGTGCACACCTGCAGTCGGTGGCACACACCTGTAGTTGGTGGCATGCTCTTGCAGTTGGTGGCATGCACCTGTAGTCGGTGACACGCACCTGTAGTCAGTGGCACGTACCTGTAGTCACTGGCATGCACCTGTAGTCGGTGGCATGCTCTGGCAGTTGGTGGCACACATCTGTAGTCCCAGGACTTGCATTGCTCTAACAATAAGATCCCTTGAGCACAGAAACTCAGGCAAGCTGAACACCATAGCAAGTGTTGTTTGTTTGTTTGTTTCAGACCTCCCGTAATCTATTGTACTTTAGGGATACATACATTTCCCAAAGTATATCTGGTATGTGTAGGGGACAGAAGAAAGAGATTTACCTTATGGCTTCTTTTTTTTTTTTATGTGTATTTTGCCTGCATGTGTGTACTTGTACTACATGCATGCCTGCAGCCCATGGAGGTCAGAAGAGGGTTAGGATCTCCTGTAACTGGAGTCCCAGATGATTGGGAGTCACCAGTGGGTGTTGGGAGTTGAGCCCAGGTCCTTTGGAAGAGCAGCCAGTGCTCTAGCAGCTGAGCCATCTCTCCAGCCCCCTCTTTGTAGCTCCTTCCTTCAGCTTATTCCACTCATAAAGGTTCCAAAGGACCTGTCCTTATTCTTAACAGTTTCAAATACTATTTACTGTTTGCTAGGTGCATATGTAAAATATTTTAAACTTAAAGTAGTGACATCCCCACATCGTTTCCAAATATCCACGTTACAGAATAACTCACCTCACATTTTCCATTAGAAATAAAACATCTTATAGCATAGAATGCCTGCCCATGAGGCAGTAAAACACCCTGTGGCAACATGACTAGTCTTTGACCCATGTTTCTCTCACTGCCTCTAAAGTCAACTTCAGCTGTCCCTAGAGGATTTAGGATGGTCAATAGTTTCTGACTTCACAGTGGCATGAAAGCCCCCTGGCTTTTTGTACTGTGCTTTGTTTGCTCTATCTACTCTGATTTTGATCTGGGCAGTGGCAAAGAGCCAGCCACTCAACCACAAGGACATGAACAGCAACACTCTTCAGGGTACAGTGGCTAAGCCATGAGTTAGGTGTAGTAAATGCACCCTCAACTTGCGACTCCCAGTGGATTTACTGGGGATCCAAGACCATTCTAAACAGAGGAGCATCTGTGTTTGTTCTTTGCAGTGCAGTCTTCCTACTGCTGGGCTAGGGAGTATTGTGGGCCACGGTGCAGAAGAACTAGTAAGAACACTGCATGTGTTTGCATGGATGACAAAGGCTAGTTTACGTTTGCTGACTGCATTGTGTGGTTAATACCGGTAGCGAACCCTGGATCCTTGTAAACAGGATTGGTAACCTTGACGGACAGTGGACCATCAGCACAAATAAACTGACCAAGCTTAGAAGAGCCTTGACTAAGAACGGCAGATGAAAATTTCCACGATCTCCACACACATGTTTTTACCCCAAAGTACGTACTTTATAGTCCGAAGTTTCCAGAAAATAGAAATCCTTTTAGGGAAAGAGTAAAATGGATTCCAACATGAATGGAGCGTCTCAAAGTGTATTTTAGATGAAGTTTTGATTTCTTTAAAAGACCACTTTTCAGAAACCGGGCATATTGCCATAAAAGCAGAACGAGTGAAAAGCGTTCGGGGGCAACCGTGGAAAATAAGGTGTTGGAAGAGCTCCTATTTCCTCGGGGACTTTAACGCCTCCGCGACTGTTTATTCTTAAATGATGCATCTAGTGCAGACAGAGAAAAGGCTCGATAAAGCTAGTGCCTCTGCAACGGTCTTCTCTTGGGTATGTCAGGCAACACACGCTGCCTTTTCCTCACCCGCAACTACAGAATACAGTCCAGGTCACTGAAGGGTTTCCCGGTATCCAGGGCTGTTGGGTGGATGGAAGCCGGGAAGAGATGTTTGGGACTACTTGATTAAACAGAAGGTATTAACAGCTCTGGCCAAACCAAAGGGCTCCACCAGGAAGGGAAGAGTGTTTCTGGTGGCTGGAACCTTGGAACTTGGATATGTTTTCCTCAATTTAGGGTGGTGGCCAAACAGCTGGGAACTGTGCACGGAAATGGTTGGGATGCTGACCTCACACTAGAGAAGCCTCGGTAGGCTGAGCGTTAGTATTTCCGTGGAAGAAGGCTGGCCACACTTGCTGGAGGCTGTAGCTTCGCTTTAAAGCGTAAGGGGTGGGGGGTAGGGGGTGGGAGCGGGTGGTGCAACGACAAAGACAGAAACATTTTTTTTAGGAGCGAAACCAGCGCTTCTCTGTGTTTGCTTGTTTGTGGGAATTCCAATATTAGTGACGAGGTGACTTGTTCAAAGCCCAGGCTGGAAGTTCCAGCCCGTTGGAACCTGTTCTGAGCCTCTCCACTAGTTTCTGCGAACTAACCCCAGCATAACTGCTTTGCTTTTCTGAGTGCATTCGCAGTCACCACCTTTTGGAAAAGTGCAATTGTGCCGCGCCACATTGGCTGAAGGTGACAGTTAAGTGGCATTTGCACAGCAACACACACACACACACACACACACACACACACGGAAACCGGCGGGTCCATGCTGCCCTACTCAGCCTGCAAACCGGATCGGGGGCGGTCAGTCATCCCTCGGGGCCACGCCCTGCTCGCATCTCCCACCCAGATTTGGGGCCGCGGGCCCAAAAGAAACTCCGCCACGGAACTTTAGCCACATCAACAAGTGGAGCGAAGCCAGGCAGCAGCCGTGAGTGCTTGAGGCGCCCGGTGCTCGGGAGGAATGGACTAGGAGAGAGGGTGGAGGAGAGGACTCCTCCGGCTCCAGCTGAGGATGCTGTGCGGGCGTCCGAGCTCCCCGCCTACCTCTCTGCCTCTGAGACCTCAAGTTCAAGGGCAGGCCTCGACAAAACAGCGGTTCCGAGCCCGTGGCTGCGCAGGCCCTCCCCACCCACACGAGTAACTTTCTCTAGTTTCAGGCATTCATCGGAATCCCCGATGGCGTCGCGGTCTCCATCGCGCTGTGACCCCGCCACTCCCCCTCGAGGGCCCCAGTACCGATGCCCTGGATGAAGACGAAGCCGGTCACTGCGAGCACCGGGTGCCAGTTAAACTCGAGCGCTCCGCCGTCCCAGCCAAGCCCCTCTCGGTAGTGCAGGACCCAGACAAGCACGAAGAGCACGGACAGGAAGCCCACGAGCAGCGCGGACACCAACAGCCCCAGGAAGCCCCGGTAGCCCTCCATGGCCGTCAGCACCCCATGCTCCGCTACAGACTGAGGAAGAACTCGGCGCTTCCGCGGACTCCGGGTACTGGTCCGGCGGCGGGGCCGGGGCGGCGACTCCTTGGCGCCGTCTCCGCCCGAGGGGGAGGAGCTTTCTCGGGGTAACAGGCTGTGGGGCCTCCCGGGGGTGCAGCGAGCTCTGAGGCGGCACACCCCCTCCCATACACACACACACACACACACACACACACACACACACACACACACACCCTAGTCACGCGGCCGCCGAGAGCTCTGACTGCGGTGGCTGCTACCTGGCTAAGCATCCGACCCCCCGGGGTGAGTCAGGCCTCGGTCGGTTCCTAACCGGGAGAGCTGCTTGGAGCTCAAGTCTAGCACTTCCCTTGAACTCTTCCCGCCTTGATTCCTTATTTGTGTGGGCGGCAGCGGCACACGCTCTTTGTTACCAGAGAGGGAGCAATCCTTTGGATGCGGTTAAGGCCGTTTAGTTAATGAAGATCCTGACCCCCAGAGGATGGAGAGAAAGAACTTGGATAGCTGGTGTAGGTAGCAGTGGACTTGGCCTCACCGAGTAAAGAAGCATCTGTAGAGCCAAGATCGGTAGTGGAGTTCTCCTGTGATCCCAACACTCCGAAGGCTGAGGCAAGAAGATATCCGCAATTGTAAAATCTGTCTAGGCTATACAGTGAGTTCCAGACCAGCCTGGCTACAGAAACCTTGCTCAAAATCAAAAGAGAGGAGAAAGGAGGCTGAAAGCGCAGCCGAGTCGGCGGAAAGTTTGCCTAGCATACACGAAGATCTGGGGGCAGTTCTTAGAGCCGAATAAACGGGGTGCGCGGTGCACACCCGCAATCTTACCACTGGGAAAGTGGAGGCAGGAGGATCAGAAGTTTAATAACATCCCCAGTTACAAAGAGAATTCAAAGCCAGTCTAAAATACATGCTACCGGATCTCAATAGTGAGAGAGAGAGAGAGAGAGAGAGAGAGAGAGAGAGAGAGAGAGAGAGAGAGAGAGAGAGAGAGAGAGAGAGAGGGGCTGACCTGGACTAGAGTGTGGTAAGATGGATTTAAAAGATGTCCGCCTGCCCAAACTAACGTGAATCCAAACCTTACACCTCCGCTTATGACATACCTTACTTAATGAAGAGACCTGCCCTTCTAGGCAGGACCAGAATATGTGTAAGCATTATGCATTACTATCAGAGGAAAAGGGTCTGGATGCTGAGGCATCCAGATGTAAATGCAGTTGTTGTAAAATGCAGATGATGTGAAATGCAGTTCGAATGCTCACTCTAGCCCCTGAAGACCTTAAAAAAACCTGCAGCATGTGTGTGTGTGTGTGTGCGCACGCACACACACACACACACGCTCGCGCTTGCATATCAAGAAATGATTTTTCAAAGCCATGTTTTAAGGGCTGGTGAGATGGGCTCAGTGGATAAAGGCACTTGTCACCAAGTTTGATAACCTGAGTGTGGTCCCCAGAAAAAAGAGAAAACCGACTTCTGCAAGTTGTTCTCTGACTGTGATGCTCACAGAACACACACACACACACAATAGATGCTTAAAATTTAAAATAATAAGAAAACATAAAAATTATTTTAAAGATTTTCTTATTTGGATATATTTATTTTTATATGTATGAGAATTTTGCCTGCATAGATCTGGGTTCCACATGCATGCAATACCCACAGAGGCCAGAAGAGGGCATTGGATTCCCTTGGACTGTAAGTTACAAACGGCTGTAAACCTCCATGTGGGTGCTGGGAAATGAACCCTGGTCCTCTGGAAAAGCAGTCACTGTGTTTACCAGCTGAGCCAACTCTCCAGCTCCTAAAATATTGTATGAGTTTTAAATAAAGGTTTTTAAACCAAAAAAGTGTAGTGTCAATACCCAAAACCCAGTAATAGGGCTGAATTAACGGGTACAAGTTTGAGACTGTGGCTTATAGCCATGTGGTTATTTTTCCTTTGGTAAAAGGAGATTAAGCAAATGGAAGGACAGGAGCTATATCTTCAGTTCATGGCTTCCTATCAATGGTCTAGCTCAGCCTAACCCTACATCATCAGTGGCCACAATCTGACGGACCCTGGATGTTGTTGGCTGTAAATCTCTCTCTCGGATCTGCCTGAGAGCTCCCTTATCCATTTCTCTTCTACATTTCCCTGACCTCCGCCTCTTCCAAGAAACCCTCCAGTCCTTCCAGACCCCACACTGTGCTCCTCCCAGCCACACCCCATTCAGTGCCTCTACACCCCTTACAAAGATGAGACATAATCTCTGCTCTCCAGACTGCCCTTTTGTCTTCTTTGGCATGTAGGAGTTACTCAGTAACCGTGTTTTAGGTGCTGCACGCGTCTATCAGGGTCTTGACAGAGACCGGGCAGCATATTCAAATGGAGTAATTTGACAATGAACGGGATGACCGACACTTGTGAGCAGGGCGTGGGAAGCTATCACACTGCCCCATGCCTGTAGCAGAGAGGCTTCCTGGAGTCCAGAGAGAAAGCTGAGAGGGCAGGCAGCCTTGTGTGAGAGGAGCAGCCAGCTTGCAGGGGGCCCTCAAAGGAAAAGACCGGACGAGAGGCAACTATTCCACCTTTACCCTCCCTGCCCGTCTTCTCCAGAGTGGTCCTCCAGTGGCTAAGCAGAGCCTAACCAGATATCAGAAGCTGTGAGGCAGTTCCTGCAGGTCAGCTCCCCAGGGCACAGAGCAGCGAGCAGGAGGCCCGAGCATGATGGCGCGTTTCTTCTTGTGTGTAAGGTGTCCGTTATCCTCAACCAAAAACATGGCGGTTTCCTTTTGGCATAAGTAGACCTATTTTTACGTTCCCATCTGTTGACCGTGCTGACTGGCCTATTCGCTCCTCCTTTCTCAACCCTTGGCCTTGCCTGTGTCCAGAAGGCTTTAGTTTACAGAGAGATCCTCAACGTTCCTCATGCTGTGACCCTTTAATACCTACCGTTCCTCAAGTTGTGGGGACCCACAACCAGAAAATTATTGTTGTTGCTACTTCATAACTGTAATTTTGCTACTGTTATGAGTCATAATATAAATATCTCTGTTTCCCGATGGTCTTAGGTGACCCCTGGAAAGGGTCATTCGACCCCCAAAGGGGTCGGGACCCACAGGCTGAGAAGTGCTGGTCTACAGCTTTCCTTGTCCCGTGGCCTCCATTTGGGTTTGGTGGATGGATGCTGTTGGCAGGTTAAGGGTAGGAAGGAAAGCCAGTGAACCAATTAGCCCCACCATGTCTCTTTGTCGGGTCATTTTCTTCTTCATCTTCCTTTCTGCTGGAACGTTCTGATAGGCTCTCTTCTGTAGCTGTGGGTCTCACGGGAGTGGCGCTGCTCAGCCACGCCCCTTCGTCTCCTCAGGCTTCCACTTCCTGAAGTCGCTCGTCTCTGGTTCTCATCTGACTTGCTGGGTCGCCTTCAGTCTGTTTGCCCCTCAGAAAATACTCAGTTTACTCCACCTTCTCACAATAAATCCTTCATGTGAACTCGGTGTTTCCTGATGGACCCTGACTAAGATGAACGGGGAAATCCTGATCTGCGACCCGAGTCTCACCCCAGTCACCTTCCATCCCTGGAACCCACTTGGTGGAAAAGGAGAGCAGACTCTTTGCAGTTATCCGCTGGCCTCCCCATGTGCACACGGGACACAGGTGCACCCCCAGCCCCTGTGCACGCAAAAATAAGTAAATAAAAATGTCAAGTTATATGAGGAGTGGAATAAAGAACTGAGAACCAGGATCAGTCTCTCCCCCAGCGAGTTGGCCTAGTGTTTCGCCCGTGATGGACAGCTCACGCTCTTCTTGTGAGTGGACAGACATGTTCAGTGGGACAAAAATCAAAGACGCAATCACAATTTCTTCCCTTCTTCCTAGAGATGTGGGGACCAGAAAGTTGTCTTCAGTACTGACAGAAGTAGAGGACCTGCCTAGAATTTGTGAGGTCCTGGGAATTCGATGTCCAGGACTAAGAGAGAGAGAGACAGAGAGAGAGACAGAGACGAGAGAGAGAGAGAGAGAGAGAGAGAGAGAGAGAGAGAGAGAGAGAGAGAGAAACGTCCCTTTCACCAGTCCAAGGTCAAGTGAGTGACTCACAGCTGAAACTGGGATTAGTGAGGCAAGCCAAGCCCGAGAAGTGGTCAAAGGCTCCTTAATGAAATACAAGGATTAATGTTTTAAAAGCACAAAGCTGCAACCCTGCTAATGGGACGACTATGCTTTCATCATAGGAGGCATATCAAAGACAGGAAGGTGGGTTATCTCCGGGAATTAGTTTACCCTGGGAGGGTGACTCCCTGGGTCCACAAGGCACACCACATTCCAGAGATGAATAAGACCGAAAATAAGAAAATAGAGCTAACACAGCTTGGAACAGTTGCTGACAGAGAGTGTTTAAAAGCACATTCGTGCTGACAGACTGAGGAAGTCAGAGCCTAAAGCCCGGAGTTAGCAAGGGTTAGAACGCCCCGAAATATGTTTCTTATAATCAAGCTCACACACACAAAACAAGTTTTATAAGACCATCGGGCTGTGTGGGTGGAACTAACTGTGTAAGAAATGGGGCCGTGCAATTAAGTATAATTCCAAACCTCGGCTACCTGTGCAGGTTTTTATTGGGGCCTTTCTGGTCTACTTTATAATAACAGAAGTAGGTATTCTAATGATAATCCTCCCATCAACCATGCATTTTTAAAGGGCTTTCGTAGGGAGCACACCTCAGAAACAGATTTCCAGAAGCTGGCCTCATAGGCCTCAGGGCCTTAGTGAAGTGTGAAAGGATCATGGGAGTATGGGAAGGAACTCCGGCTATAGAACAGAGAGGCTCTCTCTCCCTTTCACAAAATTTACTTATTTTGTTTGTGAGTGTGTGTGTGTGTGTGTGTGTGTGTGAGAGAGAGAGAGAGAGAGAGAGAGAGAGAGAGAGAGAGAGAGAGAGAGAGAGAGAGAGGGGGGGAGGGAAGGAGGGAATAAAGGTGAGGGAGAGAGAGAGAGAGAGAGAGAGAGAGAGAGAGAGAGAGAGAGAGAGAGATCAGAGGATAGCTGTGGAAGTCAGTACTCTCTTCTACCATGTGGGTCCTGGGATTAGGCTGGGCTCCTTTACCCATTGATCCATCTTGCTGTTTCCAGAGAGATGTTAGGTATTTTCTAAACAAAATTACAGGCGAATACTTTAAACTTATCTTACTAGATCTTGGGAAGACTAATTGTATCTTTGTTGGTAGATGAGTGTCTTTTTAAAGAGAAAATTAACTGTTCTAATCCAGTCTTCACTAGCTCTTCAGAGCCCTCCTGTTGTATTTTGAGACAGTCTCTCACTGGAACCTGGAGATCACTGGTCAGTTGGAGATGGTTGTCTTGTGAGCCCCAGGGACCTGCCCTTTCTGCCTCCCCAGGGCTGGGATTACAAACTAGCATGTTTCATGTTTTATTTTATTTTAATGTTTGAGATAGGGTCTCATTGTGTGGTTCTGGCTGGCCTGGAACTGGCTCTCTAGATCAGACTAGCCTTGAACTCACAGAGATCCACCTGAATCTGTCTCAAATGTGCTGGGATTGAAAGTGTATCATGTTTGCCTTTGGCTTTTTCTCTGTGGGTACCAGGTATGGACTCAGGTCTTCATGTTGGTGAGGCAAGTGTTTAGCAAGTGACAGTGCTAAGCTAGCTCCCTCGTCCTCCAAACTATACTTTTGCTCCAGAATAACTTGGTTCCCGTCATTTACTATTTACATGTCCTTTCTGTCTGAGCCTGGGTCCTTGAGGTTACAGGCAGACATCAGGAAGCCGTTTGGAACCAGGCACTTGAACTTGTTGCTAGGCGGCTGTGACATGCACAGGGATCCAAAAACTGGGCTGTAATTTGCTAACTAGTGACAGAATAGTTTTAGTGTTATTTAGGGTCCTAACCGGGTGAATGTGAACAAAACACAGATGGGCAAAACAGCATTTTCATTTTCATTAGCCACTGAATGAATCTGAGCATCATCTCTAACCGCATGGGTGGATGACACTTGGATTCACAGTAGCGATCACTTAGCTACAATTGATACTTTAATGTCATAGAATTTTCACAGACATCATCTGAAGTCATCCTTTTTTTTCGAAGTAACACTAGTTACTGCCGAGAACTGCAATCAGATCTTCTCATTGAATCGATGCCAACAGACACTTTACTACAGAACAAATGTGTTTTTATCTTCAGAACGTTAGCGATCACTTTTTTTTTTTTTTTTTTTTTTGGTTTTTCGAGACAGGGTTTCTCTGTAGCTTTGGATCCTGTCCTGGAACTAGCTCTTGTAGACCAGGCTGGTCTCGAACTCACAGAGATCCGCCTGCCTCCGCCTCCCGAGTGCTGGGATTAAAGGCGTGTGCCACCATCGCCCGGTTTCCTAGGGCTTTGGGTTTGAGACTCTTAATGCGTTTAGAAACAACAGACGGAGGGAGAGGCCTTATTAGCTCCAAAGGAGTCCATGGCACACAAATCGCCGGAAGCTTTGTGTAAAATAACTCGTAAGGTTTATTTCTGCCTTTAAATATATGAAGTGGACAGGTGGACCTGCCAGCCAAGGAAGGCAACCAGCTAAGTCAGATTCGAATCTTACGAGGTCATCCTGGTGTAGTAGGAGTGTGAACAACACTTGAACCATTTGCTAGTTATCCTCGAAAGCCAGCCTAGAAACGCCTTCTGTCTTCTCAGCCCAGCAAGGCTGTGGAATCTGGGTTCTCCTGACTCAAACTCCCAAAGGAAGAACAAGTCCATCTCTCCATTGCTTAATTTTTATTTATGGGCAGTCTGAACGAAGCTCCGTCAGCACAGCATGTCCTGGCCACAGCTGCAGTTGGGCTGTTTGTTGTGGGCGCCTTGATTTTGCTAGTTTTCCTTCTGCCTGGGCCCTTTGCTTCCCTGACACCTCCGTGTCCCAACACTCAGACTTGCCACCTCCCAATACGCCATTGTATTTTGAATCCACCAAGGGATTAAACCACTGAGTCAGAAATCCTTGTGATCTAATCAACTTTCCATGATTGACTGGATCAACCAACTGGGGACCTTCGACATGAGTCATGAGCATATTCACAATATAAGATTATACTTTGTGGAAAGACATAGGTCACATATATAAAATGGTTCTTTGTGTTTATTCTTTGGTGCTAGATAGACTTTGCTGTAATTGATTTGAGTATGGACAGAGTACCCCCACCCCCAGAAAAAAAAGGCTTGGTCCCCAGGACAGTGCTTTTAGGGGTAAAATGGATATTCATAAGGCAGGGCCCACTGAGAGGTCCTAGAACCTTGATGTCCTGTTCAAAAGGATTGTGAGACACCCTTGTCCCACACCAGCCTGCTGGTTAATATCCTTTCCCCAATACATTATTAGTATAGTGTTATAGAAAGATTTAATAGAAAAAAAAGCTAATTCACTGATCATTAGGAGACAAACTGTGTTTTCATTTATTTATTTATTTATTTATTTATTTATTTATTTATTTTTGGTC
>NW_026067899.1:2314945-2337565 GCF_014885135.2 Alexandromys fortis
AGAGAGAGAGAGAGAGAGAGAGAGAGAGAGAGAGAGAGAGAGGTGGGAAGAGATGGAGAAAGGGAAAAAAGGAAGCAAGAAAGAAAAGAAAGAGGAAAGAAAGGAAGGGAGGGAAAGAAGAAGAAAGAATAATTCCAGGGCTAGCGGTGAAGCTTAGTGGGTGAAATGCTTAGCTAGCCTGAATGAGGCCCTGCGTCTGATAACCAGCACGTTATAGAACCTGGAGTGAGGCATAACTACAGCCCCAACACTCAGGAGGCAGGGGCTCTATTCAAGGTCATGCTGGGCTACCTTGTGAAACTACCGAATGAGTCTGAAGTCAGTCTGGGCTATATAATACCACATCTAAAAAGGAAAGAAAGAAAGAAATTGGAAAGGAAAAGAAACAACACAGCTAGGGCAATTGATAAAGTTACAGTAGATTTAAAACAATAAACAGTGAATGTCTTATCTTCCTGTCTCCAGCATGAGGCCAAGTCTGGAAGTCTAGAGTCCAGGGCTCCTTCCCCCACACCCCCAATCTACAATTCCCACACCAGGACAGGAAGTTCAGAGTTACTGCATCTTGAGGGCTGCCAGTCCTTGTTTCAGAGGTTAGCCCTGGTGGAGCTAAGCTGAAGCTGTTCCCCAGGAGCTGTTGTGAGTTCAAGAAGGTGGCTGGGCCACCCAGAGTGGAGCCTGTACATGTTATCATCAATGGACAGCTCACCTGTGTTCTTTGATACACCTACTATCAGGCCTGTATAACACATGGGCAGTATTACAAGTAGTTTTGTTTAAGCTATCATCTATTTAATAAAAATAACTCCTGTCAAGGAAGTAAGTGACTTAGAAGGTATGGGAAACCAGAACTACCACCTGTTCTGTTGAGTCTTATGAGGGATCTCTCTGTGTTCAAGGCCGCCCTGGCCTTCAGGAGATTGAATCTGTCTAAAAGAGAGACAGAGCTCACACAAAGGTGATCCCAGCGCTTGGGATCCCATGTCGTAAATCCCAGCACTAGGGAGGTGGAGACAGGAGTGATATGGCTGGACAGAGTGAGGAATATAAGGAGGGAGAGACAGAAAAGCTCAGTGCAGCCTGAGGTTTCGGGGAGGAGATGCAGTCTGCGGACTCATAGGGACAGTGCTTTGGTCTGAGCACTGGTAGAGGTGAGAACTCTCTAGTGGCTGGACGCCCTGCTTCTCTGATCCTTCAGCTCTCACCCTCTGATAGCTGACTCTGAGTTTTTATTATTAAGACCAATTAGAATGTGTGCTACAAATGTGTTGGTTCAAGAGAAGTGCAGGGGCATAGGAAATGGATCCCGTCCAGGCTCTGGGGCAGACATGGAACCCTGGCCTCATCTCTTCCTCAGCAAGTCTGAATGGTTTTCTCCTGTACTCTGGCTTTGTCTGCATCTCTCAGAAGAGTCTGAATTTCCTGTGTCTGGTTTTTCAATCAGAGCAGGAATCAGGGCACTTTCTGAAAATGCCAATAGAGTAAATACGGTGGGCTTCACGGGCCATGTGGTCTCTGCTTCATCTCTGCCATAGCACTGTGGGAACACTGACAAGTGACATACACATACATGGATATGTTCATGTTCCGAGAAAACTTTGATTACACACATACTGAATGTAACTGTATATCCAGAACATACAAAAAAACCAGCAACAACAAAACCAAACCAAAAACCCTTAGCTCATCAGGACAAGCGACCCACATAGAAGGTGAGCACGAGTGTGGGGGGTCTGTAGTCCCAGCCTCTTCAAAAAAAAAAAAAAAAGCCAGTGGGGTAGTGCATACCTGTAGTCCTGACACTTAAAAGGCAGAGGCTACATGGTCAGGAGTCTAAGGCTAGCCTCAGCTACACAGCAGTTTTGAGTAGCCTGAGTCAAATGAGACTCATAAACAAGAAGCCAAGGGGGCTCAGTGGTTGGGAGCACTGGCTGCTCTTCTAGAGGACCCCAGTTTGGTTTCCAGCACTCATACTGAGTGACTCATCACTGCCTGTCACTCCAGGTCAAGGCTCCTCCAAAGGCACCCAGGTACATAACCTCCCACCCAAATACACATAATAAAATCCAATCAGATCTTTTGAAAAACTAAACCAAATAAGAAAATGGGCAAAGGACTTGGACACTTTGCGACAACGGTTACTTAGACAGTAACCAAGGACATGGAATGATAGTTGAAGTTGTTAATTGTTAGGGAAATACAAACTAAACCCACAGTAATACACTATTACACATTTAGAAGAATGATCAAACTAAAAATAGCTATGATACAAAATTCTAGAAGGATAAAGAAAAACTGGATCTCTCATACATTGGTAGTAGGGATGTAAACTGGAACAGACATTGTGTATAGATCAATCTAGCCATGTCTTATTGTGACTGGTGTACATTTGTCAGATAATCTACAAGTAACTTTCCTGAGAACTTACTTCATAGGATTGAAAACTGTTTATACAAAATTGTTTGTAAAAAAATATTTCTTTGGAGATAACCTACAAGTCCTTTAGCAGGGGAGTGGCTGAAAACTGTGGTACATCACACAAGAGAATACTGCCCAACAAGAAAAAGGAACAAATCCTTACCATGTGCAACAACTTCAAAGGCTCAGGAGGCCATGAGGATGAGCAGGAAAACCAATTGAAAAAGTTAAGGGCTTTATGATATGATTCGCTTAACATTCTTACACAGATCTAAATTATGACCAAGGGCAAGTCAGAGTTGGCAAGCATCTGGAGGGAGGCAGCCGCATATGGCCCTAAAGGAAGAGCAGGGATGCTCCACTAGGATGGAACCTTCTCCATCTTAACTGTGATTGGGTTGTATGGTTCTCATACAAAGACATGGTAAATTGCACACAAACAGAAAAGACTAAGCAACTGGCGAGACATGGGTAAGGTCAGGAGTCTCGGCAGTTGTACCGTGTGTTCCAGGTGTTCGTAACAGTAGATATCAGGGAAGCTGTGTGATAGGTGTTCGCTCTCCCTACATTTTGCAATTCAGCGAGTGCACAATTATGTCAAAAGACACTATACTTACACACACACAACACATACACACCACAGACATGTGAACACACACACGTGAACACAGCAGCTTTGTTCATAACAGTAAGAAAACAAGAGCAGGAACACCCCAGGAGCCTATCAATAGGGAAGCAGAGAAAGAGACTGATGCATTCATATAACACACTCGGGAATTAAAAGAGATGCTTCAACACCAATGAACCTCACAGTCATTGTTCCAAGTAGCTAGAGCTGGAAGGTGACAGAGTCAGAGCAGGAGCAGGTGAAGCAAGGGTGGCCTGGGAGGGGAAGACTTCAATGCTTTAAACTTTGAAAAGGATTTGGATTGTATGATCACAAGATCTCAGCAAATGTATACAACATCTGTGCATTTCATTATATGTGAATATTACGTTTTGAGATCTAGATGAATAGTAAAATTATTACATGTGTGCTAGGGGGAATAATTGAGAGCTGTGATTTCTTCTGACCTGCACTGAGAAGCTAGGTGATAAGATAGTGGAACCTCTGTGGCTGGTGCTTGATAACACAGTGAAGCTACGTGACCTTCCTGTATGTTTAAAATCTTCCGGACACGATGGCGAAGGCTCTGAGTCTCATCTAGTGTAGACCCTGCTTGAAAGACTCTATTCTCCGTGTGAGCCGAAGACTGCCCAGCAACACAGGGAACAGAAGTTGGTTAGCTCCTGAGTTTTACTTAGATTCTAGAATGTTTAATGAACACAGATATGGGAGAGAGAGAAAGAGGGAGAGAGAGAACATGGTTTTCCCCGTGTTTTTTTAATAATAAAAGTATACATAAAATTAATAAAATGCTCATATGTTGGGAAGCTATGGAATGTCTTTAAACAGAACAAAATCATCTCTCACTTATTAGTTAAACAACGACGACAATTGGGTTGGTTTTATATTTCTCCTAGAGTTGTGATAAATACTGCAGGAAGTTAAAGAACAATAAGCTTGCTGTGTTGCTCTGAGAATACAATGTAACATCTGTGCTTGCTGAGAGAAGTGACTACTTCAGGGTGAGCAGGCACGGACACACTTTTGGGATAGCATGCAATGCATTTGCTGTTATTCCAGCACTGGGAACTGAACCTAGGGCCTTGTGCACAACAGCCAAGTGTTCTATCACTGAGCTATATCCCCAGCTAAACTTCTTGGTATGAATGGCATCTAAATTTTCTCCATTCTTTTATACCTTCAGTATCTTTTGGCATCCTTTTATCAACCATCCTATTACCAAATATGCAGCCTACATTCCCGTAAACTGTGACTACTGGCCAAAACTTAACAGCTGTAGCTAAATTTGTTAGTTGGACACAGCTGTTGAAGGAGGTGGCCGCTTGTTGGTTCCTGGCCGCCCTGCAGCTTAAACCTAAAATAATCACACAGAAACTGTATTATTTGAATCACTGCTTGGCCCATTAACTCTAACTTCTTATTGGCTAACTCTTACATATTAATTTAACCCATTTCTATTAATCTGTGTATGGCCACGAGGCTGTGGCTTACCGGGTAAAGTTCCTAGGACCTGTCTCAGGCAGCAGATCCATGGCGTATCTCTGACTCCACCTTCCTCCTCCCATGCTATAGGCCAAGCCAGTTCTTTATTCATTAACCAATAAAAGCAACACATAGACAGAAGGACCTCCCACACCACACAGCTCTCTTGAACACACACACACACACACACACTGTCTTATTTATGTGTATTATAAATATTTGTATGTATTTGTTGTGTGTATTGTATGGATTTGTGTGCACATGCAAGCATATGTGTGGGTATTTGTGGAAGCCAGAAAAGGATGTTAGGTTCCCTGGAGCTGGAGTTACACATGTCTGTATAACCCAGTATGTTCTGTGACCACGCAACCCAGGCTTGCCTCCAACTGTAGCGACCCTCCTGTTTCAACCTCCCAGTTGCCAGGATTAGAGATATGAACGGGAAGCTTAGCTTACACTACAAATTTCTTAGTGGCCATGTTATACTTAAATTAGAAGTAGCCCATCCCTTCTCTCACCATGAATCTCAGAAATGTCTCAACTGCCTTTCTGAACACATGAGTTTCTTTCTACTGCCACAACACACATACACACCACAATGATTTAAAGAAGAAACTCCATAGCCACCAAAGATTCTCTGCCAAGACTGAAGACTAAAGACATACTGTTGTTCCAAATGCTCTCGAAACTCAGAGCAAATGCACTGCCATGTGGGAACCTATATGGCAAAGTCCAGTCCCCTCTTCTCTCTCTTGCTGCTCCTCACTGGATTTGTTTTTCAATGTGCAAACTTGTGGGTCAGATGTGCTATGTATGCATCCCGCACTTGCAAGGAAGAGGCAGGCAGCTCTCTGTGAGTCTGAGGCCAGTGTGGTCTACACAGTGTAGCAAGGCAGCCAGAGTCACACAGTGAGACCATGCCTAAAAACACCCCCCCCACACACACACGCAAAGCATGCACATGCCAAAACAAAAAACAAAACCCAAACAACAAAGCAAAACCCAAACAGCAAGGCGTGAATATACTAGGCAGGGCTGGGCATGTAGCTGCTAACTGCCCTGTAATTACAAAGCTGTCTCTAAAACGCTCTCAGCCTTCAGAGACATTCAATAGAGCTGCTACGTATCATAAATGAGGCTGAATTTTTCAAACAGTAGATCCAAGTATTCGACTTTAACATGTTATTACCTTGCTCATGAGGTAATTATTTTTATGTTCTCTGATGGTAAGTTTACATAGGATCAGCTCCAAAGAGGTTTTTTTTTTTTAGCTCATATTCATTCTGCCTTATTCTATAATGCCAATACATATTAATATCCATAATCTGGAAATCCAAAATGCTCTAAAACCCGAAACTTTTTTTAGTGCTGACATGATGTCATGAGTACAAAACTCAACACCTGATCTTATGTGCTAGGACACAGTTAAACACAAATGACCACACTTAAAATAGTGCCTAAAAGTGCCTTCATATTATGTACACAGATGTGTATTGTTTGTTTGTTTGTTTTTTTAGAGACAGGGTTTAACTATGTAGGTCTGGCTGTCCTGAACTCACTCTGTAGACCAGGCTGGCCTCGAACTCCCAGAGAGCCTCCTGTCTCTGCCTCTGAGTGTTGGAATTAAAGGCGTGAGCCACCAATGCCCAGCCACAAGATATGTATTAAACATAAAAAAGAATTTCAAGGTTAGACCTTGAGCCCACCCCAAGATCTTATAATGTACCTGTAAATATTCTAAAATCAGGGGAAAAAATTGAATTACAAAATCATTTTGGTTCTAAGCATCCTGGATAAAGAATATTCAACCTGTAAATCTTTTCTATGCACAAAAAGATGAATTTAGATTTGTTTCCTTTATTTCTTTTTTTTTTTCCTTTGGTTATTCGAGACAGGGTTTCTCTGTGGCTTTGGAGCCTGTCCTGGAACTAGCTCTGTAGACCAGGCTGGCCTCAAACTCACAGAGATCCGCCTGCCTCTGCCTCCCGAGTGCTGGGATTAAAGGCGTGCACCACCACCGCCTGGCCGCCTCCTTTATTTCTTGATTGTATAGCCCCTGCTACTAGCTCTTTGATTTTTTAAACAGCCAACACCTTTCTCCTTAGTCCCGGTGATCATCATCAACTAGAAACATCTTTGCAGACTTTCAAGGGCCAACGCAGGACTCACACCATTCCGAACATGAGGAGGGCCAAAATGAAGAGACCTTTATACAAATCTTCCAAGCTAAAATTCCATATTTTAACCTTATACTTGAATCAAAAATGGTTTATTGCTGTTCTTTTATGATTTGAGACAGGGTCTCATGTAGCCCAGGTTGGCTCCTATACTCCAAGCTGAACTCTAGATTGTCCTCCCTCTGCCTTTAAAATTAAGGTGTTTTGTTGTTGCTGTTTTCTGTTTGTTTTTTAAGGCAAGGTTTTATTTCATAGCCCAAGTTGGCTTTAAGTTTACAGCAATCCTGCTGCAGTTCCCTGAGTGCTCAGGTTACAGGTGTGAGCTACCTGCCCTGCCCTATTCTTGTTTTATATTATTCTTTTGAGGCTGAATTAGAAAAATGAGATGGACATGTGGATTCTGAGAAACTGAATTTCTCTAACAGGGAAAGTAAGCAACAGTTTCTCCCTACACTTAGGTTGTCTTTATCTAACATTCTGAAAAGTGATTAGTGGAATTCAAGGGCCAGGCTTAAACATGTTCTAAGTAAAAACAAAAACAAAACATTCCTTCCACCGACACTGTGCTTCTGGCTAATCAGGAGATTCCAGGCAGGAAAAAACTGGGGTTTCAACTGTGCTACAGGGAAGAGGCCACCAGGGGCCAGCAGTGCACGGAAGTGGCCTAACAGACGCCCCTTTATATTATAGCACAGATATGAAAATATCGTTCAACGAAACAGATTCAGTGAGTCAATAGGATGGAAAAATCAGTCCAACATCTTTAGACGTATTAGGAGCTAAATGGGTTACAAATCAGGAAAAGGTTTCATTTCGATTTTGCTTGGATTTTTTATAACACAGATATACAGTACTGGGAGATAGCTCAGTCTGGGAGGTGCTTGTTACAAGACCATGCAAATCTGAGTTTGGTGCCCAGCCCCCGAGCAGACATCGGTCTTGATGTTACGCCTTTAATCCCAGTGCTGGGGATGCAGACGGAATCCCAGATTAGCCAACCAGACTAGCAGAATCAGTGAGCCCGGATCATAATGAGAGCCTATCTCAAAACACAAAGTAGGTGGCTCTTGAGAACACCACCACTGGCTACTTCTGGCCTCCGACTGCACATGCACACATGCAGGCACACCTGCACAAAATGAACATGTAGATATATCCACATAAAAACACCCACGTGCACTGGGATTAAGACACACACAGAATATAGTCAATGAGAACATCAAGTCATAGAATAAGATCATATAAGAAATGGTAATTTTATAACTAGAATCAATTCTTGATATTGTATAGAAACATACACACACAAAATTATATGTATTTTTTTGTTTTTTACCAAGAAGCTGTGATGATTTTTGGCTCAAAAGTATGATTTTTATTACAAATCCTATTTATAATCTTTAAGAAAAGTTTGGTATAGAGTATATAGGACTTATTTATCTTTTTGCTGTCATTTGAGAGCAACCTGGCCTTAAATTTGCTATATAGCCAACACTGGCTTTGAACTCCGGCTCTTTTTGCTCTACATGCCATGTGCTGGGATTACAGATGTGTTACACCTGGCTTCTATGTTTAATATTTTTATTTGTTTCTCTCTCCTAGCCTTACCAATTAAAACATTACAGTAGTCGTTAAAAGTCATGGTAATTATCCCTGCATCAATGATGTCTCCTGACACCTAAATGTAACTGTCCCGTTCCCTAGCATTTCATATCCACAGTAGCACCTCGTCTAGAAGAGTCAAAGGCTGGGTCTCTTGGGACAGCAGTCTAGAGCGCATTCACATAAAATGGAGTCCTTACCCCCTTATGTGCAAGAGTTTAACCCAGTCTTTTGAAAAAAGCTAGCACACGACCTGTTACGTAAAATACTGCAGAATGTTCCATGCAGATAATAAGCTGATAGGGTGTTTCACCAAATGCTTCAAGTTACAATGATCTCACTGTCTTAATCACTTCTGTTGACAATTTCTTCTTCTTCTCCAGGGTCACAGACCATCTGGTAAACATAGCAGCTGAAGACCCGGTTGGGTTTCTGTTCAATGTGCAGCACCAAGTCTCTGTCAAAGTAGACTTCATGGCTATATGTCTGTAATGAAAACACAATCATGGTCACTCTTGTGTCACCAAGACATCCTAGCACCTACCCCAGGAACCTTTGTATGTACACAGATGTGGAAGAGTTGTCAAAAACGAACTTTTCACAAAAAATGGATTTTTCTGTGCATGTAGATGACTAATAGAAAACACAGACCATTTAGACACTGGAAAGGGCTGTGGACTCAGGAGCCCGGGGGACAAGCTCACTGCACTCCGCTGCATGAGCAAGCACACACATTCACGCGCTCCAGTTCATAATGATGGAAAGGGCCGAGGCAGAAGCACGCTGTTCCTTGTGCATTGATGTGGGTGCTGGGGATCCAAACTTGAAAGAGCCGTATTTCACAGCAACTGAGCCATCTCCCCAGTCTCCTGAACCTTGTCTACTGTCACCACCAATCAGTTCTGGGTGGTGCAGGGTCTCTACCCAATCTCCAACAGCCCCAGGACATGCACATTTTATAACATTTGTAAGAACAAGTATTTCCAAGTGCTGGAAACCCAGCTTACTCAGATACTGCCTCTTATTAACTAGCTGTGGAAGATAATTATATTATAATTTCATTTAAAAAATGCTACCAAACTTAAAATTGGAAGGAAAATAAAAAGACTATGTTAAGGAAATTACATGTCTCAAAACCCACAAAGTTTTATCTTCGAGGGAACTGATAAAAAGATAACCCTAAAGCTAAGAGAAAAAAAGTTTAGGAAGTACTTATTTTGTCTTGCATGTTGGGCAATAACATCTTTCCTGTTGTCATGGCACCGGTCCTGAGTGTGGACTGATACGGACATGTTCTAATGAATGGCACCTTTAAAGGAAACTCTTACAACTTAGTACTCCAGTGGGTGTACGTACCACATCCCACGACTCCACTAGCGGGATGCTCTTGAGTAAGGTTCCGTACTCGTTACAGTGGAAATCCAAGTGAGCTTTTCCCTCGGCATCTATTTGAGTGACAGCCACTACAGACAGCAAGTCCAGCTCATCCTCATAGTCCACAATTTTGATAGTCTTGGAGACAGATGAGAGCAGGGCCAATTTCAGTTAATGAGTTAGGAATATTCCTACATTTTAAATTTATTTATTTTATCCCTTATGAAAATACAACAGCAGAAGGAACAAGTAGGTGAGAGAATCAGTAGAAATGAATCTCTATGTATATACCTGTAAAACATGGTATATACCAGATTTTCAGGTGTTAAGCAGTATCCTGTAGACTTTGGCAACAGAACCAGAAAGAACACTGGATCCCTGGGCATGGAGGCATAGGCCTTTGCGGGATGCTCAGTTTATGGGTGCTGGGACCCAAACTCATCCTTATGATTGACTAGCAAGTGCTCTTGACGGCTGAGCTGTCTCTCCAGCCCAAGAGTAGTGCCAGAACACCCTCAACCTTATGGCTCCCAAGGGTTTTCTTTTCCCGTTGCTTCCACAGGGACTGGACCCAGGTGCTCTCGCACGCCATGTGAGCACTCTACTGCTGAACTGTAGTTATCGCTCGTCTTGGAGAATTGGCCTTTAAAAGCTATTTATCTTAAAGAGAAAAGCATCTGTGTGTGTGTGTGTGTGTGTGTGTGTGTGTGTGTGCGCGCGCACACACATGTGTTAGCACACACATGGAACTCAGAGGACAACTCTTGGAGAAGAGTTCTCTCCCGCTACCTTGTAGGGGCCAAGAACTGAATTCAGGTCACCCAGCCTGTACCAGCCTGTACCAGTCTGTGCGGGCTTCTATCTGCAGAACCCCCTTGAGAGCGAGCCAGCGAGTGCGCACCTCACAGAAACAGTAAGTTAATCGTGCTTTCAAATTATTTTGGCACCATAAACTTGAGTACGAACTGTAGAGAAGATCCCAGTAAGAAAAGAGAAGGTGGGGTGACAGTGACCAAACAACAAACCGTCCACCGGCAGGGACCCCTTATCCAGTGTCCACCCCGGGCCTGGGAAGCTTTCAGCTGGACGGGAACGCCTGTTGGCTCGGCCTGCTATCATGAACTAATGAATACCTCCTGCTCCGGGTCATCATCCAGGAGGCTGAAATTTCTTTTCACCACGCGTCCAGAAGCTGTAATGGTGATTACGTTTTCGTTCTGTCGGAGGGGAAAGGAAAATCAGGACACACTCCGTTACATGCAGTCGAAGGCAACAATCCTCAGAAATGTAGTAAAACCAGCCGTCCCTTCCCAACACCCATAGTCCGTCAGCTGACTGAGAAAATTCCAAATTTAATTTAAATCTAATTTTCAATCCTTCACTCAGTGAAAAATAATTTATTTTAATAAAGGTTTTAATTGGATAAAAAGTTAGAATAGGCAAAAACGAATTAAAAGTTAGACTTGCTCTTCATTCATCCCTGATTCTGCCTTTTCACAGCAAAGAAAAGGAAAGGTGGATTTGCTTTCAGAAACACCCCTCTTCAATCTCAGCTTATACACTAAAGGCAAAATAACAGCTACCTACAGTTAATGTATGGTATCTGGTTTTTAAAAGATTTATTCTACACCTAGTCCTAAATTTGCACAGTTATTTAGAACCAAATATTGACAATTCAGCAATAAAAAATTTGAAGAGGAAAAAAAAAAAAAAGGAAGAAATGAGCAAGATAAACTCAGTATAATCAACTGTCTTCAACTCCTATCCGTGAGTGGGGGTTAGACCAGCTACTCATGCAGACAAGACGAGCAGATCCTGCACAGCTGTGCTGTCTGCAGCCAGGCAGGAAAACATGCATATTACAAGTTACCTAGACAGTTCTATAGAAAGGACATAAAATATTTCTGACTTACTCTGTCTTCTCTATTGGCCCAGATGACAAAATCTTCAGAGACCTGATGCTGAGAACTATTATTTTCTACCTCACTTAGCTTCAAGACTCTGAAAAGGAGAAAGAATTGTAAGAATTCAAGACTGCAGAACACCATCAAGCTGCCAAAGCTGACCTCCAATGAAACTCAGCGAATGAAAACTGCAGCAGCTCACTTCTCCTCCATCGACCAGGCTGTTCTATTAATCTCATCACCGACACTCGTGACCTTCATCACACTCACATTTGTGACACAGAAAAGCGCCACTGAAATAGGTAATACGTGGCTTGCTCAGGCCTAAACCATTTTTCAACAAGTTTACTGATGACACCATGCCAACCTCAGCTGTCCCTGCAGCAGGCCCTGCGTGTCTCACCCTAACACAGAGCAGACAGTTCCACTGCTGCGTCTGCACAGCGCACAGCTAACAACAGCACTCAGCGTTGCCAGTGATTGAGACAGGACAGCAATTAACTGGAAGGCAGAACTTTTCAAAGAGAGTAAAATCCTCACTCAACAATGCCATTTTTTTAGGACTGTATTTAAGATTTGGATTTGTAGAGATAAATGATCTCATGGGTCAAGTTGATTAATCAAGAGAAAAGAAAATAATCTGCTTCCCACCCATAGAAATCTGTTCACATCATTAAAAAGCTTCAAGATCACAAGTTCTCAAACCTCTACAGTCCCATATGCAAAGAGAACAGCAAGGAGAAGCCACAGTGGCAGGGACAACTGAAACTTCCCATTGACAACTACAAAGAAATCAGAACATGTTTCAAACTGATAGATGATTTTGTCGATCAGTGGAAATATTCAAAGGGGATTATCTTTTAAGACATGGGAAGGGGCTGGAGAGATGGCTCAGTGGTTAAGAGCATTGCCTGCTCTTCCAAAGGTCCTGAGTTCAATTCCAGGCAACCACATGGTGGCTCACAACCATCTGTAATGAGGTCTGGTGCCCTCTTCTGGCCTGTAGACATACACACAGACAGAATATTGTTTACATAATAAATAAATATTTAAAAAAAAAAAAAGACATGGGGAGAAAGCCAGGCTTGGTGACACCTGCTTTTTATCCTAGCACTAGGGAGGCAGAGGCAGGTAGATCTCTGTGAGTTCAAGGCCAGCCTGGTCTACATTTTAAGTTCCAGGACAACATAGAGAAACCTTATCCAAAAAAAAAAAAAAGTTTCTGGCATGAGAGCTCTGTGTTAGTGTACAACCAGGGTGGAGTTGAGCAGGGGGAGAACTAGAATCAAACAGGAAGAAATTCCTGAGTGAGAAGACAAGACCTAAACGCTGAGGTAAGCAACAGTTAGTGGAAGTCCGGATAGAAGATGAAAACCATGAGAGAGCCGGGCGATGGTGGCACAAGCCTTTAATCCCAGCACTCGGGAGGCAGAGGCAGGTGGATCTCTGTGAGTTCGAGATCAGCCTGGTTTACAGAGCTAGTTCCAGGACAGGCTCCAAAACCAGAGAAACCCTGTCTCAAAAAAAAAAAAAAAAAGAAAGAGAGAGAGAGAGAGAGAGAGAGAGAGAGAAAGAAAGAAAGAAAGAAAACCATGAGAGATTATAACAAAGAAGGCTGAGAAGTAGGAGAACATAACTTGATGTCAGAGGAGCCACATGAGGGCCATTTTAAGGCAGAAAGTTGATGTGAAAGCAAACAGTACACAAACACCAGTCCAGGAGCTCAGAACAACGGCAAACCACCACCTTTCTCTAGGGCACCAGAGACCAGGACCTCACTCACCCACAACAGCCAAGTGCTCTACTCTGAACTACATCTCCAGCACCCCTTCCCCATTTTTTTTTTTTTTTTTTTACAAACAAGGTCTCACAAAGTTGCCCAGGCTGGCCTTGAACTTGCCATCTTCCTGCCTCGGCCTTTTGGGCAGCCGGGATTTCAGACCTGTGCCACCTGGCTCAGTGATCATCTTTCTCACCAGTCCTACAGAATGAAGACCCATTTAGGTGTGTGCCACACTCCTATAATCCCAGGATTCAGTGCAGAGGCAGAAAGGCTATGAGTTCAAAGTCAGGCTGGGCTACAGACACTTGCAGCCAGTATGAGCTACACACCAAAACCCTAAGAATCTGCCTTAAAACAAAGCAAACAAAACTCAACGAAGAAAGGATAACCTATAATTCCCTTCCATTCATTCACAAACCATCAATCAAGAAACTTATGTGCAATACTTACAGACAACAAAGCTAAAGTATAAAAACCAGAATCTGTGGACAAGTCTCTCAGCAAATACTCCCTACACAAGCAAATCTTTCATAAAATTAAAATGGCTACAAGCAAAACAAAAAAATGTCAACAAATGCACAAAAATGCTTTTAATTTTCAAGTACTAACATAATTACTCACTTGACTTGATTTGGGCCAACATGTATAATTCTTCCAGAAGCATCAGGGTGAAAATAGATCCAGTCAGATTCTAGGGAACAACACTCCATTTCTTGGATTCCATTTTTTGCCTGAAGTTGGAAAAAAAGAAAAAGAAAAAGAAAAAAAAAAAGTGATTAAAAGGGTAAATAAAATTTTCAAACTTAACCGTTTCAGTGACTTCCAGGTACAGGAAAGAAACTCTAGAGCGGCTGGCTGAAGGGGGATGTGGACGATGGCTAAATGAGGACACGCAAAGTCGAGAAATTCAGAGCATCTAGAGTCAGAAACTTTGCAGTAAGTAACAGTAACCCAAGCTGCCAGTGCTTGTGCATGTGCTGTGTATTGGGGGCTGCGGGGTGCTCATCACAGCTGCACTCAACTTTAACACTCAAAGCAAATATCAACCCCATTTTATGGCTAGGAGACTGACACACAAAGAGAAAAAAACTGCCCCAGGTTTTGAACCTATTAAACGGCAGATCTGACTCCAAAGTCCACCAACGTTCCACTACTATACCTGTGCCAGCTCCCTACAGCGTCCTCCGCCCAACCCCAGCCACAGCTGCCTGTCAATCAAAAGAGCTGGTATGCTCACTTAGACACGTAACCAAGCCAAGAGTCTCTGACTCAGGCCACACAATCTCCTTAAATAAGTCAAATATTAAACTCTCAAATCTGAGAAAGGAATCTAATACTAATGAGCATTTAAGACAAGAAACGAGTATTTTTATTCTAAAATATGTAGGTATACTTAAACATTTAAATAAAGAAAAAAGCCACATACTGGTGCTGCATGCCTTTAATTCTATTGCTTGGGAGGCAAAAGCAGGTGGAGCTCTGTGAGCTCAAACCTGGGCTACATAGTGAATTCCAGAACAGCCAGGGTACATAGTAAGATCCTGTCTCAAGAAAGAGGGGGTAGTTGGGGGTGAGCACTGTATGACAAATGATCCACACGTGCTCCTATGTTTTACCTTCTACACAGCAGCACCAGGAGCTAACAGCAGTCTGAGCCCAGGCCATTATTTATAAATGTGCTGAAATGCAGGCCTGACTACATGTTGTAGTTGTTATTAACGAGGATGTGATAGGTATGTTTAATTCTTCACCAAAGAACACACAGAGTCAGTTCTTATATAGGTACATGTGCACTCTACAAGGTGTGACTTAGATAAAACATTAGGCAGAGCAGAGAGGCAGAGAGTGACCGGTACTGATAGCTGAACAAAGTCCCGGATGAGAGGGAGCAGTCACACCAGGACTTGCAATGGCAAGGAAATCCTTTATAAAATGATACAAAAGGGGTTTTCACTGGGGGAAGAAAGGGACAAGGCTGTTACATGTGACCAAGTAGTGAGAAAAATGCTCTTACAAAAGTAAACTAGAAGACGCTACTCATAGTGACCCCATGACATCAGGAGAAGGTAAGAGGACCCGAGCCTATGCTACCCTTCAGCATGGTGGAAGGTGGAGACCTGGAACTTTAAAAGCTACTAGAGCCATAGTGACTGACTGCAAGCGTCCTGGAAGACATGGGTGTAGAATAAACTGAATCCACCTCATAAAAAGCAAATTTAGCTGATAGAACAAGAGATCTCAGGAATAAACCACGTAAGTCAACAATACCAGCAGAGGTGAGAACCACAGCATGGGTCGGGGGTAAAGGTGCTCTCTGGGCCGCCTGTCACACAAAAGGGAAGAGTCTTTGAGGAATTACACACAAGCTGAGAAAGAAACTGTGCTCCCAGCCACGTCTGGCCATGTTAGACCTCAAATGATTAAATGGAAAATCAAGAAAAAAAAATCCTATTTTGAAAGAAAATTAAGATGAATTCAGTGAGTAAACTTTTACTGTTTTGCCATGAGCCTTTTCTTCCTGTGGTGCCAGAAGCAACTTGAGGAAACCCTTGAAAAGGCACCATTTCAGTGCCAACACTGTGAGCGCCAGAACTCCATCTGGTTCTGCTCTCTTCAAAATCAACAACACATTCCACAGCAATTTCAGAGGCGGCCCTGAGGATATTCTACCAACAGTTCCCACGGTAGCATCTGAGGGATGTTGTCCACGAGAATCCCGCTGCAAGCCTTTTAGAACAAAACCCTGCGCTATGTATGGTGACACACAGCTACAGTCACAGCACCTGGGAGGCAAGGTCGGGAGTATCAGATGTTCAAAGCCAGTTTTGCCCATGTAGTGAGTTTGAGGTCAGCCTGCGTTACATGAGTGTCTAGGATGGGAGGGAGAGATCGAGAACCCTTGGTACTCTAAGACCTTTCAAAAATTCATGTTTTAAAAATCTGGGTGATGGGCTGGAGAGATGGCTTAGCAGTTAAGAGCACTGGCTGCTCTTCCAGAGGTCCTAAGTTCAATTCCCAGCAACCACATGGTGGCTGACAACCATCTATAATGACATCTGATGCCCTCTTCTGGCGTGCATAGATACATAAAGACAGAACACTGTATACATAATAAATAAATAAATCTTAAAAAAAAAAGACAACTTCCCAAGAAAGGAGAAAAAACAAGTGCAGTTTTAAAAAAAAAATCTGGGTGACAAAACAGTATTTCCTATGTTCTCTGCATTTTAAATTGTTCACAAGTGTCAGGTGTGAGAGCGCACGCCTTTAATCCCAACACTGGGATAGCAGAGGCAGGAGGATCACTGTGAGTTCCAGGCCAGCCACTGCTACATAGAGACCTTGTCTAAATGAGAAGGTAATTCCTGGACATACAGAGCTATGAGAGCAGAGAATAAAAATTTCTAATATAAATTTACTGCTAAAAAGTTGAGTACTCGTGAATTACCAAAGAATTATCTTTTAGAGCACAAATATGGAAAACTCCTTTCTGTTTCTTCTTATTAGGTGTGATGATGTAGTGCCAAGGATGGCCGCCAATCTGAAACGCGTTCTCCAGGGAGGAGACTTCAAAGAGCGGGGATGGCGAGCCTGCAGACATGAGCAAGAGAAATTTATGAGCTTCTCATCTTGGGAGGACTTGCACCATTCATTAACTAAGTTCAACCTTTCTTGGTACATACGCATACTTTATGAAGTTCCACTAATGAAAAATTACTATGTTCAAGGAAATAAAATACAGTCAGAAAAGAAGTCTGTCACTCAGAGGACAGGAGGCTGGTAGGAAACAAAGTGACTCTTAGCTAACTCTCTAGGCATGTATTTTAGAGGGAATGTGTGGCCTGCATGAGGACAAAAAGAAAAAAAGGAGGCACAAGGTGCTTACCACGGGGATGAGGGAGGCAAACACATAATAAAAACTGCAGCCACCCCCAAGGATCTCTGTATAACTCCAGGTTAGCCACAACGTCAACTCCCTAAACAATCGAGGAACAAATCAGGCCTCATAAATCTTTCAAAGGCAAGGAGACCTTCCATATCACAGCCTAACAGGTATACACCAGCAAATTCAACAAAAGCTGCCTGTGTTAGGTGTCTTGTGTACAAGCAACGTTAGTTTGAACGAATGCAACCAATTTAGGACGGGTCTGCCACAACGGCGACTTTATCAGAGAGTCGACATCACTCTAGTGTTATCATCAAACACGCTAATCTTTACAGACGTATCCAATCAGTCTCTTGGGGATGGACATCAAAGAAAATTTTGTTAGTGCTTTTTTTCTCTTCCTCTTTGATCACGGTTTTAATAATAACAAAATAGACCGACTCCAAACACTGTAAGGAAAAGGTATTGTAGTGAGGACCCAATTCCTTTTGGTGGCCACAGATCTGACTGCTCATCTATAGCCTCTGGATTTGTGCTTCTACCTGGAGAATGTCTGGTTCATAAAGGCACTCGTCTTCAAGGGGTTATTCTCAGAAAGATCGTTCACGTGAGAGTTACGTGTTAAAATGGAAATGTGTGTTTTGTTAGGGCTCCTCTTACTTCTGAGAGCTGCACACAGGAGAAAAACAGATAATGAAAAGTAGCTTACAAGCAATTTTGGGGAGAAAGTAAGAACAGGTACAGATATAATTATATCAAATATACTTAAAGTACTTAAAAGTTTTTAAGAAAAGGAAACTATCTTTAATAAGCAAAAGTCTTTTCGAGTAAAAAAAAATATTACTATCCCAATATAATAATAGCCAAATTCAAGCGTCATGTGATAATAAACTCAGGTTTGGTCCCCAGCATTCTCATTATAACTATCCGCAACTCCAGTTCCAGAGGATATGGCACCTTCCTCTGGCCTCTGCTGGCTACAGACATACACACAGTGACTTACACACAGCAGACAAAATTTTTTTTTTTTTTGTTTTTTTGAGACAGGGTTTCTCTGTGGCTTTGGAGCCTGTCCTGGCACTAGCTCTGTAGACCAGGCTGGTCTCGAACTCACAGAGATCCGCCTGCCTCTGCCTCCCGAGTGCTGGGATTAAAGGCGTGCGCCACCATCTCCCGGCATCAGACAAAATTTTTAAGGAGCTTTCTGAGCATGTCTATACTGAACTCAGGAGGTATTTCTGAGCTTAGGAGGTATTGCTAACTTTTCATAAAACTGCCTAAATCACTTAAAAATGAATCATTTTTAAAGCATTTATTTTGGACTTCATGGAGAGCTTAACTGGTTACACTGAGCACTTTTCATGGCTTATGTAATTACCATTTGCCACTGAACAGAACATTCTTTTCCTTTCTTGCATCTTTCACTTCTGTTTCTTGACCTATTTATTGACGATACAATGGTAAATGATGAGAGAAAAAAAATCCTGTTTTATTTTGGCTATATTAGAAAAACTTTTGGAGTTTCATCTAAAAAACATACTGTTTACTGGTCAGAAAATGATAAAAAATGAGTGACTCTTAATGAATTAAGGATAGAGGCAAAAATACTAGGATAATGCCATTTATCTACCTGACTCTTTTAACTGGACAGCAATCATCAAGCTGTCCTTGGATACCTGAGAAAAGACCTGGACAGAGGGCCGCCGTCTCCACAGTGTGCAACAGACACCTAAACACCCTATATACTTTGCTAATTTCCTTAGGCAGATGACTCCCTAAATCATTCAATCGTATTGGTAACAGGAAATAATTTTATAGACTGTGTTTTTGAACATCATTATTCATTAATATTTTACTTTTTTTTGAGACAGGATCTCATGCAGCGCAGGCTGGCTGTCAATTGCTGTTTTTTACTAAGTTGCTGAATTTAATAAGATAGGGTGGTTGGGTGGTTTTTATTTGTTTTTGAGAGTCTGATATAGCTCAGGCTGGCCTCAAACTCACTATATAGCCAAGGATGACCTTGAACTCCTGACCCTCCTGCCTCCACTTCCCAGGTGTTGGGATTCTAGAAATGGGCCACCATACCTGGACCAGTTAAGTGAGTAAAATACAGAAACTGGTTTTTTTTTATGGTCTTCATAAAATTCATGTATAACTTTCTTTTTTATCATCCCTAGGTCTAGGATCTGTCTATCTTTAGTTGGCATCGCATTACTATTTCCTTGGAAAACACTATTCTTAGAAATAGGTAGACTTAACAAAATTAAAAAACCTTAAATTGGCAGGGTCAGTGGTGGTGCACGCCTTTAATCCCAGCACTCAGGAGGCAGAGGCAGGTGGATCTCTGAGTTTGAAGCCAGACTGGTCTACAAGAGCGAGGTTCCAGGACAAGTGGGTTCTAAAGCTAAAGAGAAACCTTGTCTCAAAAAACCAAAACCAAAACCAAACAAAACTTTACGTTGTAAGGAAACTATGATGCTATGAACCGCTGCAACCCATCATTTTCCAGGCAGGAGGCTCAGCATCCTTGGGCCTTCCCTGCAGTAACAGAGGACAGCACTGTGCTGCCGATTACTCAGCAGGAGAGTGACATGCTGTACGGAAGTGAAATGAGTCAGTGCACAGTCAGAGATAGAAGGGTGCGCTTGCAGCGCACCACTATTCACGCAAGCACTTACTTTCTTAAGTTGAAAAGATCCTGAATAGCAGCCATACCTGTGATCTTAACATTACAAGGAATGCCAAAAGGAGCCTCTCCTACAGTCCCAGTAGTCCCGCCCTGACTGCATGCACACCCTAAGTCAAGTTTCTGTTGCATGAACTAAAAACAAAACAAAACAAAATGGTGGCTTTAGAGCCTATTTAAGAAGAAATAAAATTTACATGTACATGGCAGAGAAAATGTCTTTATTTAAAGGCCTTTCTGTTTATCCTCCCCACCCCTCTTGCAAAGGTTATTGTGCCTTTTCATATTTCTATAATAACTCTTATAATTTAAAATTATATGAGCACCTGACTCACTAACAACAACAACAACAAAACAAACAACAACAGAAAACTTCAGTGCAAGCCTCATCCTGAGTGTGTTATGTCCAACTGTAGTTTTCTCTACCTGCTCAAGGATGGCTTGGAAGCTATACAGTCTGACCAGTCCCGAGCTGTACATCACAATCAGTATTCCATGTGACAAGGTAGCATCTGTGACATTCGCGAAAACCTAAGGAGAAAGGCAGAGGTCACCTAAGAAAGGCCAATAATCCTCTGAGTTATCAAAATGTTTGCTTCCTGCTGTATATTCAGGTCATTGTTGCTGCCTCACATTAAAACTCAATTAAAACTTAGCAGCATGAAGCTAGAGTGTTATTAGAGGCATGCAGCTCGTCCCAGATACCCAGGCTGGGGCATCAATGGAAGCAGGGCACGCAGGGCTCAGAACGATGTGTCAACATCCGTTTGCTGTACAGCTTTGTCAATACAAAGTAATTAAAATTCTACTTTTCGTGGAACAGTGGTATACAGTGAGGCCATGTAATTTTAAAGGAGTATTTATTGGGTATATCCAATAGAGACTCATTGTTTATACGAAGATGTTCTTCACAAAGACAAACAATCTATAGCTGCTTAATAGCAAGAAGATTGGATCCTGGGAAGTAATTACAAGAGAAATGGCCAGCTACAGATCCATGTATGTTTGTGTGCTGTGAGTATAGTGCACGCATGTGTGAACGTGCATAAACCCATGTGCCTGTGTGCAGTACAAGAGGATAACACTGGGGGGCTGGAGGGATGGCTCAGAGGTTAAGAGCATTGCCTGCTCTTCCAAAGGTCCTGAGTTCAATTCCCAGCAACCACATGGTGGCTCACAACTATCTGTAATGGGGTCTGGTACCCTCTTCTGGCCTTCAGGCATACACACAGACAGAATATTGTATACATAATAAATAAATAAATATTAAAAAAAAAAAAAAAAGAGGATAACACTGGGTGTCCTGTTCTACCGTTCTCCACTTTATTCCCTCAAGACAGGGTCTCTCTCACCGCATCCAGAGCTTTCCTTCCACCTTTGCAGCCAGGGGAACCGCTCTTGTGCAGTGCTAGGGTTGCGGGCACACATGGCCATGCCTGGGCTTCATGTGAGTGCTGGGGATCTAAACTCATGTTCTCACAGTTATACAGCAAGCACTGTTACCTACCAAGTCACCTCTCTTAGTTCCCAGCTCCAGATTTTTGGCACTATTAAGTTCTTGAATTTCTATTCGAGGTTTCATTTCTCAACTGCTTAAAAAGCAAAACAATAAAGATCAAACCCTACAGACTTTTACCAAGAGTAAGATTTTGCCTTATTGTTCCCTAAAATTTCTGTTCTTGAATCTTGTGATGATTTTCTCTACAGCTCTGAGAAAGGGCATGATTCCGTGCCTTTTTTAATATTCAACAAAAAGCAAGGTAGGCAAATATTTATGGTACTGAAAGCATTATAGAGAAAATAAAAATCCCTTTGACTCCTTTCAAGGAAGATTACTCAGTGAAGATGTTCCATGGTAATAAGTAGCTTAAGTCTGACTGTTCAAGAGCCTCGCCCCTGTATACTTTTAGCATAGATAAGTGAAAGCTATGCTGTAATCCCGAGTTAGAGTCATCAAAACCAAATCCCTCAAGAGATTGGATATACTAGAAATAAACAGGAACAGCTTTGACTTTGCTAGTCTTGTTGTGTTTTTCCTGCTGTAGAATGTAATGCACATATAATTACTCAATCCACAAGCATAAAGAAAACAATGAAGTTACAAGTTGGGCTTTTTGTCATTTTCTTAGAAAGATAATTATGGTTTGCTTTGAATTGGGTAGCTCTTAGCTTTTCAATTCCCTGGTTCTACACTTTAAAAGAAGTACTTGGGTAATTCAAACATCTGAAAGTTAGTAAACGGCTGCTCAGCTTCCAATAGAACACGCTGTCTGTCACAATGCCCTAAAATACTTAAAAGTGCCTAGCACAAAATAAACTATAGGTGAAAACTAATATTATTCTTTAGTTTATGCAATTCAGTATAAGCTAATATACTAGAAAATGTTTAGACAGTTAGCTTGTTTGCTAGTGATACTAACAGAGTCTCAGATCTTGTCTCCTACAATATTCCAGCATCTAAACACTAGTAGGAGAATTTCCAAAATAGCTTTTCACAAAGTGAATTTTTTTTCTTTTTCTTTTCTTTTCCTTTTTTTCTTTCTTTCTTTTCTTTTCTTTTCTTTTCTTTCTTCTTCTTCTTCTTCTTCTTCTTCTTCTTCTTCTTCTTTTTTTTTTTTTTTTTTTTTTTTTTTTTTGTTTTTTTTTTTTTTTGTTTTTTTTTTTTTTTATTTTTTTTTTT
>NW_026067899.1:2337910-2359348 GCF_014885135.2 Alexandromys fortis
AAAAAAAAAAAAACCCAGGCTGCGTTAGAAAACTTATACATTTCATTCCAAGTCTTGTTACGTAATATAAAGCAAGCTTTAGACCTGCACCTTGTAATTAAAACGAGACATTTTGTTGAAGCTTAATGATCACTTTAACAAGCTCTGACATATTCTCTTTGAAAAGTCCCTTAGGCATTTCATGATTTTATAAACTAGCCGTTTGTTAATGACCACAGGATTTCAAAACTAATAACACTAGCCATCTGAGCAGCACAGAAACATGCCGGAAGCTTAGGCTTCTTCCCAAGTCAAATGTTTACATTGTGATATGTAAAAAGACAGATCAGTAAACATTTCATAGACAGGAGACCATTCCTATCAAAACATCTAACAAATAAATGAAGATATTCCACTTAATTGTAAATAAAATATTACACTTAAGTAACTACAGTGTGGCTCTGCACAATTTTGATCCCAGCTCTTGGGAGGCAGAACCTGGTGGATCTCTGAGCTCAAAGCTGGCCTGGTCTACAGAGTGAGATCTTAAATACATTAAAATTTTTTCTTACCTTTTTGTTGATCTCTAGAATCCCTACAAGTGAAAAGGGCAGAACCCGGAACACTGCAAGGTATAACAAAACAGACTGCTGAGTGCCTGCCTAAAAGAAAAGAATAAAATTATAGGTAGCTCACCAAAGTACTTCAGAAAACAATTATCTTCATAAGTTCAAAATATCCATCTGTCCTTGTATAGTTTCAAAGACAAAAGTTTTCATGAATTGAGAATATCCATCTATTTAGATAATAAACCAAACATACTTAAAAATGTTCACTAGTTCTCCAGCTCCTCACACATGCAAATTCTTAAACATAAAACTCTACAAAAGGAAACATAAGCATTTCTTACCATCAGAATACAGTGCATTTGCACTGCAAACTGGAGTTCTAACAATGAGCCTAACCAAAAGCATGATGTGGCCATGGTCCTGTCATTCAAAGTACTTGTATTGGTTGGTATGACTCTACTAAAGACAGATATTACATCAATAAAAGTTTGAATGATTTATCAACTTGGAGAAGAGAGTTCCTTTATCTTGAAAAACAAGCTCCTGGGGCTGGAGAGATGGCTCAATTGTTAAGAGCCAGGTTCAATTCCCAGCACCGACATGGTAGCTTACAACTACCTGTAATTCTAGTTCCGGGGGATCCGACAGGGTTTCTCTGTAGCTTTGGAGCCTGTCCTGGAAGACCACCTTGTAGACCAGGGTGGCCTTGAACTCTTAAAGATCTGCCAGACTCTGCCTCCTGAGTGCTGGGATTAAAGGTGCGTGCCACCACCGCCCTGCCTGACACCCTCTTCTGACCTTCTTGGACATTGCTCACTTGTAGTACACAAACATGCATGTAGGCAAAACACCCATTCCATACATATAAAAAAAATAATTTAAAAGAAAAGATAGGCTTCCAACAATTATTTCCATTATGAAATGCAAAATAATCTATTTACTTATCTAGTTAAGAATTCAAGGGAGTATCTTCAGTTTGGGGGCAGCACAGCTGTCAGTCCCCCCGCCCTCTCCCCCCCAGAAAATTCTGCTTGAGCAGAAATAAGGTTTGAGCACCAAGACTATTAAGCAAAACCACAGGAAATAAAAAGGCACAAATAAATACAAAATCAGAGTGTGGTGTTTAAAGCTCCAGAGACCTTCCCTTTAAAGAAACATACTTTTACTAAGCTAAGATCTGTGCTCCTCAAACCTAAAGCCAGGTTTTATATATATATATACATACATACCATGGGCATATGTGCAGAGTTAGACTGAAACCTTGGTTCTTACAGAGGGACATTAGACCTGGAACTTCTAGAATTCTCATGAAATGTTGCGTTCCTTTGTTCCAGTATTTAACTTTTATGAACTTTCCTTTACCAAAGCAGAGAGCTACACAGTGCATGTGAACAGCAGCAAGAGACAGCAACCCTTTCTCAGGCTGGCCACCTCAATAACATGAGGAAAAGGCCAAGGAGACCCCGATATGAGGTATGTCGTTGTGCTATTAATATGACTGAGCAAGATATAGGAAGTATTTATAAGTAGCCATCATTAGAGGAAGTTTAGGTCTGGTAAAACGGTCCAGTGGTGAGGTGTTTGATCCCTGGAACCCAGAGGGTGGACGAGGAGAACTGACTCCTGTCCTCCACTACATACGCACTGGGACATGTGCTCCAAAACCCACACACGGAAACAAATTAGTGCCATTTAAATGTTTTGAGATGAAGTTTAAAAAGCTAGTCAACAGCTTATCTGGTTCAGTGGCATACACCGAGCCAGAGGAGGCAGGCAGGCAGGGAGGGAAAGTAGATGAGGAGAGGTGCTGGAGTTGAGGGAATGCCTGGTGGGGTTATCTAATAAGGGACAAGCACAGGAACTACTTGATTCATTAGAAGTCCTAAAGCAGGTTCGGTGGCACACAAGTGATCCCAGTGTTTGGCAGGCTGATGCAGGAGGATCTCAGTAAGACAGACTGGGCTGCACAGCCAGACTCTCTCAAAAACAAAACCCTGGGGCTGGAGAGATGGCTCAATGGTTAAGAGCACTGACTGCTCTTCCAGAGGTCCTGAGTTCAATTCCCAGCAACCACATGGTGGCTCACAACCATCTGTAATGAGATCTGGTGCCCTCCTCTGGCGTGTGGGCATACATGGAGGCAGAATGTTGTATACATAATAAATAAATCTTAAAAAAACAAACAAACCAAACCCACCACACACAAAAAGGTACCCTAGAATTCTAAGTAAGTTACCTGGCAGTCAGTGCTACAGGAGTTTCTAGAAGGCTATGTTTCATAGAGAGTACAAGGAGGAATTTGAATACAGAGCTTGCCAAAGCAAACAGAAAATAACAGCTTCTTATTACAGTTTTTTTTAATATATATCCTGTCCTGAGATAAAAACAGAAAACCTCTATGAGAAAAAAAATCTCTATTTTATAAAAAATGCTCAATATATATTTTGTAAGTATTTCCTCATCACTTACAACAGAAATAAGTTTCCTGATATGTCTAGGCTTTATAAAGTCTAGTAAATTCTGGGTGATACCTTTTGGGGGGAGGAGGCAGGAAAGAGGGTCCCACCATGTAGCCCTGGCTGACCTGGAATCAGGGATCCTTTGCTGAGATTGAGGGTCTGCACCACCCTGCCTGACCCGTGCTGAGTGATTCCTCGAGAGAACCATTGAGGGAGTAGCTTAGCACTAGAGCACTTGACCAGCGTGCACGAGGCCCTAGGTTCACTTCCCAGGGCCCCAAAAGAAACAAACAAAAATAAAACAGAAAAACACCCATTTGAACAGTCTGCTTTAGGAGAAAAGTTATCTACAAATTTAAACAGCACTCTTCAGTCACCAAAGGTCAAGAGCTTTAACCAGTGTGCTTTGCGTGGTGGTGCTGCGGACCTGCCGGGCCACTGCTGAGCCTTTGTTCTGAGCTGACTTGACCGCAATGACCTCTTGAGGGGTGTCCCAGCTCAAGTACCTTTGGAAAAAACAAAGAGCAATTGAGTGGTTTGGATCAGTCCCCTTATATTTAAAATTAAATCATTAAACTTACTTACCTACGTATTTTTGGTTTTCAGAGATAAAATCTAGCCTAGAACTCTTGGATTATACTAGAATGGAGGGAGGACCTACCTCTAAATACTGTGCATAGGATAATTACTTAGTAGGAATACAAAGATAAATACTGTAGGTCACCAGCCTCAGATCTTCAAACAGAGCAGAGAGAAGGAACAAAGAGAGTTGTTCTTAAACAGGGATCATAGAATACACTGGAAAGACTGGGACAGAGGGCAGGACTGAAGAGGTACTTAAGATTTCCAGGGCCATAAGTCTCAAAAAAAAAACTTTAAATAACAACCTCACAGTTGATACCTGAACTTGCAATAGGAAGCAAGGTATATCTTCTCCAGGATTTCCCCTGTAGTCGCCGATATACGAAGCAGCCAATTATGAGCAGTCAGTGCTATGAGTGAGGATTTATAATCTGACGGGTCAGGAAGTATTTCTCCCTAAAAAAAAAAAAAGGCATAAAAACAAACTGCTTAGCTAGGAACAACATACAGTACTCTGTACACAAAGAAAATGGCTAGTTACCTCATCAATAAGTAAGCTAGAAAATTACTAACTGCACAAATGAAGAAGGCAAGGAAGGCAAGACTGTGGGTTGCTACTTTAACCGTTACTTATCTTTTTACTACTTTAAAATGTATCATCATTATTGTGTACATATAGGTGCACCAGCCACAGTGCACATGTGGAGGTCAGAGACAACCAGGGGGGCTCAGTTTTCTCCTTCCTCTTGTTAGTTTGAGACAGGGTTTCACCAAGTAGGCTTGGCTGGTTGTAACTCACTCTGTCTACCCGCTCTGCCTCCTGAGAGCCAGCAAGCTCAGCTCTCCTGCCTTCACGTGGGTTCTGGGATCAAACTCAGGCTGTCAGGCTTGCATCACTGGGAAGCAAGTACCTTTACCACTGGACCATCCCACTAGTCTTAAGAACTTATCAACTGAGTTTATCCATTTACACACACAAAGGAACATACAGCATGTGGGCAGCGTCTGGAAGAGCTCCCTCAGCATCACTCCCAAGCAGAGCAGTCTCCAGATGTAGCCAACAAGAACAGGAACATCTGCGATGGTGCTGCTGTGGTAACAACTACTGGAGCTCCTAGTCTACTCATTAGGAGCCACTGTTTGGACAAGGCACAGCTCTGACGCAGGCAGGACGGGGCAGATGTGTTGATTTTTGGTTAGCAAAGTTATAAGTCGAGAAGATGAAATTAATGTGGCATTTGCTCCAGTAAAACATGAACGGGAAAGAAGAGACTAAGGCCTCTGCCCAAGCTACTAGAGCCATCTTCCCCTCAAATTCCAGAGAAATAATCGTTTGCTTTTAGTTTGCTTGGTTTTGTTTGTTTATTTTTGTTATTTCCTAGGCAGATCCCGTGTAGTGCTGACTAACGATGACCCGGTTCTCCTGCAGCCACACCGATGCTGTGATTTTTAAATGTATTAACTAATTATACGTAATTTGTAGGAACAACATGAATGCTTTTATACTATAATGTCTTTATGTATCATCTCATGGAGACCTTAAAGTTTTCAAATGTCTACTACCCCTACTTAGTCCACTACTTAGTTCCACTTGGAACAAGTACACATGGATTCAAACTATTTCTTAAACCAAAAGTGACATTTCATACATATCTCAGAAACAAAACAAAACAGAGTACTAATTTCAAAGTAGTTTTGTTTCCATATATTAACAATACAGTGTTCCTCTGAGTTCCTCACAGACAATCTTGCGTCACCACAAATAAAAACAAAATCATTTAAATGTTTACGAAATGAGAATAAGAATTGGGTTAACTTTATTTTTCCAGGACTGCTCTATATTTTGCGTGTTTGAATTGGTATATTCAAACTTTCTCAATTAAGAAACCTATCATCTCTCTAATCCCCCTCAAAAAAATAGATTAAAAGGCTTTCAATTGTTTAAGGCACAATTATTCACAGCTTTCAATTAAAGAGGAAAAAAACAGGCTTCAAACTTTCTAATTTTTAAAAAGGAGACCTCTATGAAAGGAGTAATTATAGGGGAATGACAGTTTAAAAAAATTACAGCTTTATGGAAAAACAACAGCCTGGAAAAAATTTAACATTCAATTCAGGGTATTTCTGCCCATGGCTCAGATAGTACTCCCGGGCACAGCCTGGGAGTTCTCTTAAAAAGCAACCAACCACACTCACAGACAGGATTAATTCGCTGCAGTGTGTCCCAAGAGGACTTCCTAGAAATGATGCCATGGAAAACTTACAAAGGGAAGAACTGTCCCTCAAAAGAGGGCTGTGATTAAAGACTCTGGCAAGACGGTCTGACAATTATTGTGTATGGAAGCATTATTAGAAGCAGTATTAAAAGCTGAGGAAGAATTTTACAAATATCTTGGTTTAATCTTTGGAACTTTCGATGTGCCATGTTTATTTTTTCCCCAGGCTAACTCCTCCTAGCTCCCCTGGTGCCTGCTTACTCACGTCCCATGGAAGTGTCCTGGAAGGAGCACACGCAGGGCAGTGCTGGCCTAATGGAGTAACCACTGTAGTTTTAATTTTCATCCCATTATTTTCCTAACTACATTCACAGATGGAATTTATGAGAGTTTACTTTCAAAGATCTACGAAGTAGCTGCTCACAAGAATGACTGCAAACTGCTTTACATTATTATAAAACTTTTAATCAGTTTTTAGCTTTTTAAGATTTATAAATTATCTCTAATTTACAATTTTTCATAATAAACTGAACATGGTGGTGCATACCTATAATCCCAACACTCAGGGATGGGTAGAGTTCAAGGTTCAAGCTCATCCTCAGCATCATATCAAGTCTTTAGTGAGCCTGGGCTCATACATGAGCCTGCTCAAAATAAATAAATGAATTCCAAATACTGCTTTAAAAAAAAGTATTACATTTGTGAGTGAGTATGTGTGTGCATGCATGTGTGTGCACGCATGGCTCTGTGTGTGCATGCATGTGTGTGCACTGGAGGACACCAGCAGACACGTTTTAGAACTTAGTTTATCTCTTTCCCTAAGTAGGTCCTCGTGACTAAACTCAGATCATCAGGCTTGGCAGTAAGCAACATCACCTGCTAAGCTATCTTTCTGGCCTGTAAAAAAGAATTTTAAAGTAACTTTGTAATGGTACTGAAAAGACACATTCTCTTCTTGGTTATTCTAAAGATTTGGGAGTCACATGATCTTTAAGTTTTATCCTTTAAAAAACACACTAACAATGACTAGTTCTTCTAAACAAAAATGCTTTACAGAACATCATGGAGGAGGGGCAGAAATGTTGCAAAGCAGCCAGGTGGCAGTGGTGCAGCCTTTAATCCCAGCACCTGAGAGGCAGAGGCACACAGATCTCTGAGTTTGAGGCCAGCCTGGTCTACAGAGCTAGTTCCAGGAAACAGAGAAATCCTATCAAAAAGAAAAAAAGAAAGAGACATTGCAAAGCCAGATGACCAGCACATCTGCTATGAGGCTGTGTTTTCTACATGACAGGAAGCTGCACCCATGAAATCTCACACTACTGCCTGTACAACACCACCAGCCAGATGGGGAAATCTCACAAGGCCCCGCCCCTAAATGAAGAGCTACAGGCAGTTAACGGCTGCTGAGAAAGGGAGAGTCGGTCCTTCTCAGAGACTTGCCTCCTGACAGCTTATCCAATCTGAGGGGTCAGTCCTGAACACATATGCATCCGAGCAGCAGTAGATGGACCCAGCAGGTTGTGTGTGTGTGTGTGTGTGTGTGTGTGTGTATACACAATAATTAAGAAGAAGTCATGAACTTGAGAGGGAGTGTATGTAAGGGAACATGGAAGGAATTGAAGTGGGGAGAGTAGGGTAGAAATGATATAAATACAGTACTTGTATAGGACTTTTAAACAATGAAATAAACATAAAAATAAAAACATTTAAGAGTTGGGGGAGCTTAAAAAAAAAAAACAACGCTCTAGAAAGAAATCTCACCACTGGGCATTCCCATAACAAAGCATCCTCAATTTTTTCTGATTTGGAACATTTTGGCATTTCATAAAGTTTTCTTGGCTCTGATGCAACACTGGGAAAAAAGAAAATAAACATTATTATTAGTTTAAAACTGAGGCAGTCTTTTACATGTCTGTAGTCCCAAATTACAAATTGCTATTGTTTCTCCTAATTCTTTGTTTTTTTTATGCTCACAAATTTATAACATACAAGATTAATATAGTTTATAATAGGGTCTGGAGAGATGGCATGTTTGGTTCCCAGCACCCACATTAGGCAGCTCACAACTGTTATTCCAGCTAAAGGGGATCAATGCATCTGATCTCTGCAGGTACCTTCCTTCCCCCCTACTCCTACCCCTCTCTCTCACACACACACACATTTTTTGGTTCATCTTCTAGATGTTCCTCATGTAAATGGAGCTATATGGACATCATTTTACAAAATAGCATTGTATTGAATTCTTTTATCCTTAAACATTTACTGTAAGACTGTTGAATCCATTAAGTTCATTCTATTGCTCTGATATGTAAAAGTGATTGTGTATAGATTAAAAGGTTCCCATTAGGGCATTGGCTAGTTTTATGTCAACTTCACACAAGCTAAAATCATCAGAGAGGAGGGCATCTCAATTCATAAAATGTCAGAAAGATCAGGCTTTAGGTAAGTCTGTAGGGTATTTCCTTAATTAGTGACTGATGCGAGGGAGGCCCTGCCCACTGTTGGTGGAGCCTACCCTGTGCTGCAAGACCTGGGTTCTATAACAAAGCAGGCTGAGCAAGTCAGAGGAAGCAAGCCAGGAAGCAGCACTCCTCCATGGCCTCTGCATCAGCTCCAGCCCCCAGGTTCCTGTCCTGACTTTCTTCATGGATGAATAGTGATGTGGAAGTAGAAGCCAGATAAACCCTTTCCTCCCCAAGTTTCTTTGATCATGCTGTTTCATTACAGCAATAGAAACTCTAAGACACATTAATTTGAATGAACATTTGTGGATACAAAAGGAAACACTCTTTATGTATATTTTATTGTTTTAGAAATATTAAATATGTGTCTCTTCCCACTATCACTGTACATTCTATCTTCCAGCAAATTCAAGACTAGGCTATGGTATGGTTTAAGGTGCTTGTCTGGTTTCAGGCTCTGTCCTAAGAACTGCATTCACTCTCCTCTGTACTGAAAAAGTGAACACTGTATCCTTGGTGCTTACTTTTGAAACAGTCTTGCTACTATGCCCAGGCAAGCAATCCTCCTGGTCCCAGCTTCCCCAGGCTGAGGCTACAAGCCTGCCACCTCCCCCAGCTAATCTCGACTTCTCTGGCAACTACTGAGATGTGGTCATAGATGTTTTCTTTTAGCTGATGAACTTTAAAGTTTGACTATTATTCAAGAGAAACATTCTTAGGATGACACTTTATTCACCTTTGATAGTAACTCAAAGGTTTAAACGAAACAGAATATCACAGGAGCGAAAGCAATCTCATGTGATCCTACCTGTGGGTGTAACACTCCTCAATAGCACCGTGAACTCTGTATCTTTTATCCCTAGGACACTAATCAACAGCATTTACTTTGCTTGAACTTTTAAAAATCAGAACAACTATCTCTGCCTTGGAAAGTGACGAGCTGGTATTAATCCTAGTTAACACTGCAAGGTGTGGTGAGGAGCACCATGAACATATGAGACAAAGCCCAGCTTTCCAATGCTACAACCAGAGCCTTCGAAAAAACACTTTTCAGAAAGAAGTGATGAAAATGATGAAAGGGCAACCACTCAAAGCCTTTGGTTGTCCTTATAAAAGCACACGGAGAAGCATTTATTCAAAAAAACCATCTGAACTCAGGAAGGATAATGGGAGCCCAGTGTCTGCACCAGGCACTTTCCCTCCCTTCCTTCCTTCTTCCAGCTCAGGAAGAAGGTATCACAGCTCTAAACTTCCAGCCAAGACTTCTAGGATCCCTCCTGGCTGCTGCTTTGACTCAGAAGTACTCTCCCCAGAACAGGCAGAGTGACACCATTCTCATCCAGCCCCAGTCATGTGTTGTTCAGGCTGAGTCCTATATTAGTGTAGTTCAAAGTTAGGAGTCCTTTCTGCGTGGGCCCCACGAGGGCTCTACTTGGGTATACTACAGTGTAGAAGAACAGGACCCTGACGTCACTTCTCTTTCTTTGTAAAATCCAGACTGGCCTTCACTTTCTTTCCTAAGATGAGTATTCTGCGTGCCTGATCTGCTCAGCTTCCTCCACTAAAGAAGTCACCCCACTAACTCCTGTGACTGGCTCCACAGAGTTGGCCTGGAGACTTGAAGACTCCCTGGGCAGAGAAGCAGTTCCAGACAGATAGCCCACCGTTCTTCCCAATAAAACTGACTTCATTTGAAACAGATGTGAAGGAGTTCAAGTATATGCGCACTCTAGAAACCGTGGGAAGCCACGTCCAAGGGCAAATGGGGGGTCATGGGTAGATTCACTAGCATTAAGGGTTAAATTGTAGGTCGGCCGATTTACCAAAGAACCAAAAAGGATAACTACTAGAAGAGTGGTTCTTAATTTGTGGGTTACAACCCCTTTGGGGTCATATAACAGATGTCTTAAATATCAGATATTTGTATACAATTCATAACAATAGCAAAATTATGGCTATGAAGTCACAACAAAATAATTTTATGGTTGGGGAGTCACCACAACATTAAGGGTCCCAACATTTGGAAGGTTGCGGACCACTGTACAAGAGTCAAGGCAAATCCCAGAAATCGCTAGGCTCTCTGACTGCTAGTTCCTAATCCGGTAATAGAATTTACACCAGGCAGTGGTGGCACACACATTTAATCCTAACACTCAGGAAGCAAAGACTGGCGGGATCTCTTTCAGTTCAAGGCCAGCCTGGTCTACAGAGCAAGTTCCAGGACAGGCTCCAAAGCTACAGAGAAGCCTTGCCTCTAAAAACAAAAAAGAACTTAGATGTTATCACCTCTGAGAAAGCTCAGTTGGTAAAACGTTTGCCAGGCAAGCAAGAAGATCTGTGTTTAGATCCCACCTCTCATGGTTTCTGGCACTTGTAATCCCAGAGTCGGGGAGGGGGAGACGGGCAAATTCACAGGACTACATCATCTACTGGAAACCTAGCTGCCTGGTCCACTGAACTAAGACCCTGTCTCAACAAAAAGTTGGACGTCTCCTGAGGAGTGGTTCTGGAGGTTGACCAACTGCCTCAGTACACACACAAAGGAAAAGCCCATAATCTTTATAGAGATGGGAGGTGAAGAATGTGTGTCTAGAATGTACTTTAAAGTATTTATCATTATGGGCGGTGGTGATGTACCCCGTTAATCCCAGCACTTGGGAGGCAGAGGGTAGAGGGATCTCTGAGCTAGAGGTCATCCTGTTCTACAAGGTGAGTTCCAGGGCAGTCAGGGCTACATAGAGAAGCTCTGTGTAATGAGAGAGAGAGAGAGAGAGAGAGAGAGAGAGAGAGAGAGNAGAGAGAGAGAGAGAGAGAGAGAGAGCGAGCGAGCGCAAATTGGTAGTATTCTCTGTAGCCTGACCATGGCTGGTTGTGGATGAGGCTAATAAAAACTATGCATCTATAAATACTATGCTTTTGTTTGAATATTTTCTCTTGGAAAAAAAAAAGTAAGCACTTCTAAAACAAAATATAATACCCATCTACCAAGCAGCATCTAATTATTTCAGAACCTGTTTGCTGGACTCTGATCTCTTAAATGTTATAAAGCTGCATACAGTGCTGAGTAACACAGTATTTTGCCTGTGCTATAATTTTATATGAAATAAGTATTTACAAAGTTGAAACCTGCAACTTTAGATTTAACGAGGTTTTAAAATTGCATGCATTTTCCTCCTAGTTTTATTATGGACTCATTTTTCAATCTTCCTATTTCGCTAAGACTAAAGGAGCCACGTGGTTCTATAACAACTACGGTCAGGCGAATTATGGCACAAAATCATCACCAAGAATTTACCTGCTGACACAGCACCGGTAATTGTCAAAATAAATTCTTCCTCTTTCATAGGCTATAGGTGACTTGGAATGGGTTGTCCAAACATTCTTAAATTTAGTACTCTCCTGAAAGATACAAAGAATTTCCGTTTAGGCCAGAACTCAGCCCCCTGCTGTGGAACCATTTTCAAGTGGGAAGTTTAAATCTACTGTTTCAAGTACAATGCTTTTTCTTCTTCCTCCCTCTGCCCACACGTGTTGGTTTAATTGGGACGCCCAACTTTTACATAGATTGTTTGCAGGATGGCAAAAGCTTTTTAAAAAACTAAAGCCACGAGATGGACCTATAAGTACCTATTTACTAACATCCTAGTTGAAGGACATCCCACTTATGACCCTCAAAGGAAATCCGAGCGCATAAAAAACTGCACCCCGGACGTAGGATGGACCCCAGGCACCCCGACGACGGCGGGCGTCACCTGGCACACCAGCGCCCGCAGGATGCCCAGGTTCGCCCTCTGCACCACGCCCGCATCGCGTGCGAAGAAGCCTAAAGCCCGGCGACTCAGCATACGGCAAACATTGGCCTTCGGGGTCGGGCCCATGGAGGCTCGGGGTCCGCAGGGCCGCGCCCCTCACTTCCGCGAGGGGAGGCAGTTGCCACCTGAGAGCCTCAAGGGAAAGCTGACGCGAGATCCCCGTCCTGGGCACTCGGGGACAGTGAGCAAGGGTTAGCACCACTCGTGTTCGCAGCAAAGGAAGATAAGCAACGGCGCCCGCAAGGCCTTTCCTTCAGCTCTCGGGCTCACCGCCGCACCTCGCGGCCCGCCGTAGCCACTCCCTCTTCCGCCATGGCCCTTTTTTACCCACCCACTTGGTTTCCAGAACGCAAACTACAATCCCCATCAGGCATAGCGAGGACTGGTCCGGCCCCCGCCTCTCTCCGCCCACAGTCCTCCTCTCCCGACCCTAATAGGCTGCGCGGTGGGTCGGGCCGGCTTCCGGGCTGCACGAGGCTATCGGGGAGACCTTTGGGGGCGCTGTGCGGCCGCCTCCTCGTGCGCCTCACTTCTAGTCCCGCACCCAGGGAGCAATCCCTTTCCGCCCTGGTGGCTGGAAGCCTGTTAGCCCTGCGAGGCTCTGGCCACGTGTCCGGAGGGCGTTGAGTCCAATGGGACCCTCCAAAGGTAAGCCCCGCGCCTTTCTCTCAGCCGCTCTTGGGACCTTGTGGATGAAGCTAACTTAAACATTTGGTTATATGAACACTTACGCTTTTGTCATGTAGTTAGTGGTGAAAGATGCTGGTTTCCCCCCTCCCCCCAAAGTAAGATTAAATTTCTCTTTCCCAGAGACCCTAGTGTGGCCAGCAGGGGCCCCAGCTGGTTTTGTGATAATTACTCTTTCCCTCCTCCTTGCTTCCAGTTTTTATCCCATATAGGGAATAAAATATGAAACGCTTGCATTCTTATTGGACTGCCTAAAATAATCCAGGTTGACTTCCCTAAGTAAAAATTAGCATTCTCTGTTAACCAGCTCTGCACACTAAAAGTTCCGTAACTGTATACCAGATGCCACCACTACCTCGCTGTGAACCCGTCTAGTGTGGTGTGTGCATCTCCCTCATAGACTTGGTATGCCACTCCTTGATCTTAGTAGTTGCTTAAAAAAAGAGTAAAGTCAGCTTTCTGATTGACAGCTGGATCGCGATATAAGCGCTCAGGGTTTTTTGTTTTGTTTTAAAAAGAAAGGAAGGAAGGAAGGAACGAACGGTCTTTTTACCTTTGATGCATTTTTTTTCCGGGGTCTAGCTTTTTTTTTATTTTTTTCCTGATGTTTCATGACTTGCTCATGGCATAGGGTGGAGTGCTTGGTGTATTTTTAGAAAGCCCTACAATAGTTAATTTGGTCCTTCATGAATGCAGCTGTCACTGAGAAAACTGGAACCCGGAAAAATATATCTGGATTTCCTCTGGCCGAAGCGAAATGCAAATCGTGGCTGAATTGCTCTCATCATCTATCTTCTCCCTGCAGCTCTTGTCTGTCAGCCCTCCCAGCCTTTGTATCTGTGCTTATCTTTCCTGAAGCTTTAAAGCACTGCTCTGGTAGAATATTACAACAAAAACGATAGCAAGCAGTGGATGTCACATCTGCACATAAAATGCCAACAATGAGTTAGTGATTCCATGGCTGGACCCAGATCACCCCCTCAGACGTGATGGGCATCACCCTCGTTTGCTGCTCCATTAAAGTGGCACTGCCGCTTTTGGTTTGGATCAAAGTCCCCTGGTTCTATCTAACAGATCCAACCGCTTGTCCTCTGGGAACTCTGGGAGCAGCTTGAGACTTCTGTTTCCAAGTGTCCTCCACCTGCCCTCTCACGGGGTGGTGCTTCAAGGCTTTTCAGATCTTTCTGAGTGGCATCAAGTTTGACCCCTAAATCATCCTAGTAAGTGGTTTCTTTCCCCCGTTTTGACAGCCGGTGAGCAGTTTTGACAGCCAGTGAGCAGGCTGGGGCTGTGGGGAGCAAGAAGGGACTGCATACGTGTGCACAGCTTGTGCAACCCTTCACTCTTCTTTTACCGCGCATGTTCTGAAGTGTTCCCTCCCTGTGGTTATCTTACCACCAAGCTCCCCAAGGAAAGTCTTTAGATTGTCTCTGCCTCCCCCACAACCAAGTCCTTTTTGATTCTATTCCTGTCCGGTCTTTTCATCTGAGTACTTCAGTGCCTTCCCACTTTTACCGTATTATTAATTAGCCTTCTGGTGGCTCTTTCCGCCTAGACTGGCGTCTCTTCGGTCCCAGCCTGCCACAGTTTCTGTCGAGTGACATTACTAATGTACAAGCTGTCACTCATCCTTGGCGGCTCCTCGTCCCCCGCTGCAGAGTGTTTCAAACCATGGTCCAACCCAGGATCTTCCATTGTTAGAGTAGTTTTAGCATGTTAAACATATGCAAATATAAAACTACCCGTAAAGCCCTATGTATCTTCTATGCAACTACAATAGCCTGGCATTGGTAACATTAGATTTTTTTAAAAATATTACTCTTGTTGAGAATAGATGACCACGCACGTCTTCTTCCTCCTTAATTGTAGTAATCGTCACTTGTGGGCTTCAGGAGTTTTTCCAGTGATGATAGCCCTTCAGGAAACCGACAGTTTTGTTACGTCTCTGCCTTTATCTTTCATTTCTATTTGCTGTCCTACTATGTTGACAGAGATTTGCAGTTGAGTTTCCACTCAGGTAACGATGCTGATATTCACTCTAGTGTTTATAGAGTAGCTACCACTGAGGATAACAGTGCTAGCACTAGGTCTTGATAGGATTCATGTTCTCTGCTAGTTAAACAGAAAAGGCAGGAAGAGGGCAACAGGTAACAGTGGGAAAATCTCAGAAACACAAACAGGAACAGTCGGAATCGGAAGTTGAAGAAAGATTTGTAATGCAGGTGAGGAAACACACAGCAGACACTCAGAGAAAAGCCACACCCTCACTCCCCACCTCCCCCGCCTCAGAAAGCAGAGAAATCCAGGCTCTTCTCAAGGGCTGGGGCTTTGAAGTCTCCAAAGGGTTTTCCTCCCCTGACTTTGGATTGGTGATTTGAAGAAGGACAGGATGGCTAGTGACTCACAGCACTGTGCAAACATGCCTTGATCTGCACAGATCTCCCCATCTGTCCGCCAACCAGGGGATCTATCTGCTCCTAGTCCCTTAGCATCGCAGGTTGCTGATGGCTCCTCTTTATCAGGTTAATAAAATTCTCTCCTGTTCCAATTGGCTAAAATCAACTAGACATTGAATTTTATCAGTGTTTTCTGTATATCTGCTGCTGTGATCTGTGATTTTCCCCCTCTATTTTGGTAATGTGGTGAAGTACGTAAATACACTTCAGAATGTTAGAGTAACTGAGCCCATTTAGATAAATGTGCTGACATATTTTGTTTTTGTTCATTGTGTGCTTTGGGTTGCTGCTGGCTCCAGTGCTCAGTCAGGTCTGGAATTTTGGTTTCTGGAAATATCTTTCTAGCTTGCTGGATCGGTGATGTATGCTGTTAACATAATATATATTTGTTTACCCATCATTTGGGGGTGCTGCATAGCAGAAAGTCTTCTGAGGTATCAAGTTCACCAGATTTCCAGGGCCAGATTCCATTTCATTTTTTTTTTAACCGTTAAAGCTTTAGTCAACATAGAATAGAATCTAAATGATCCCCAGCAACCCTTCAACACTGCACAAGGAATCCCAGAGTGTGTAGTGGAAAGAGCATCATAGCAAGAGTCAAGATCATGTTGTAGCCACTGCAGCAACAGCACCTACTAAGATCTTGGGCAAGCCACCTCCTCCCTTTGGGCTTATGCAGTCATCTGCTGAGTGGATATGTGTGTAGGGCTGAAGTGAGATACATATGCCTGCAGGTATTAGCATCACGTAAGGGAAAAGCCCGAGATGCATATATGGTACCCGGTGCATTCTCTGTTAGGAAGGATACAGCAGGAATGGAGAGGGTTTAATAAGATACTCTGAGGATTGCTTTTTTTTTTAGGGTGAGAGACTATTTTATATAAAACTATAATGATGGTATGTATACATTTGCTGAAACTGAGAGTTTGCAGTTCCAAGAGAAAGGAGGGGAAGGAGAGGAGAGGATGGGGAAAGGGGGAGGCAGCCAGGGGAGACATAGAACTTGCTTTTCCTATCCTAAGAGGAGAGACTGTAGGGGTTGTGGCCTGATTTGTGAGGCAGCAATTCCTGATCTAGCAGGTCAGACCTCTAGTTCAATGTAGATGCAAATGTGTACATATGTAGCACTTAGAGCCATAAATGGGAGTCTGGTTGGTTTGTTACAGGCATGCATTTGCTTGCTTTGTCAACCAAGGGGTACAGAAGCAAAGACAACCTAGTAGTAAAGAGCATACTCAGTGCCCAGACTCTAATGAAAAGGACAAGGACTCTTTGGAGAAATTGCTGGTTGTAGTGTTGGATCAAGAATAAACAAGATGATGGCTGGGCGGTGGTGGCGCACACTTTTAATCCCAGCACTCGGGAGGCAGAGGCAGGCGGATCTCTGTGAGTTCGAAGCCAGCCTGGCCTACAAAGTGAGTTCCAGGATAGGCTCCAAAGCTACACAACAAAACCCTGTCTCGAACGTCCCTCCCCCCTCAAAAAAAAGAATAAACAAGATGAGCTTACAACATCCTGTGGTGTCAGAAAGTATAAAGTGGTAAAAACAAAAGCATGACAGAGGCGTACCTACGGAATATATGTCTGTACACGTGAAGGCCGCATGTTGACTTGGCTTTGCTGTTCTGTCTTAGTCAGGGTTTTTAATACTGTGATAAAACACCATGACCATGAGAAACTTGGAGAGGAAAGGGGTTAATTCAGCTTACAACTCTCTGGTCATAATCTATTGCTGAGAGAAGTTAGGGCAGGAGCTGAAGGCAGGAGCTGAAGCAGAGGCTCTGGAGGGGGCGCTGTGTACTGGCTTGTTCCTCAGGACTTGATCAGCCTGCTTTGTTATAGCACCATGACCACCAACCCAGGGTAGCACCACCCACAGTGCCAGACTAGTGAGGGCATTTCCCCATCTGAGGTTCCCTCTTTCAAAATGGCTCTCGCTTTTGTCATTGACATAAAGCTCACCCCCATATCCTCTTATCACTCTCTATGCTGTGAGACAGGTTTCTCTCTGAATTTGACACTTGCTGTTTTGGCGAGGCTGGGTAGCCACCAAGTCCCAAGGTCCAGCTGTCTGCCCTCCATGCTCTGGGGCACAGGCATGCATACAGATGCACCCACATTTCAGGCAGGTGCTGGAGACTCAAGCCAGACCTCGTGCTTACATAGCTTTCTATTAAATACATTTTCAGCGGTCTGACTGAGATGATACATGGAAAAGATTTAGAGGACTCTGCGGTAATATATATTAACTCTGTTTATTATCACTACTCTGCACTTTAGTTTGGGGCAATTTTGTGGTTACAGCTGAATTTCACTGCATTGCACCTTTCCTACATATTGATTTGGGGGTTGGCATGCCAACAAAGCAGTATCCTTAAGGCTACATTCTTAAAGGAGAAAACATCAAGATTGTAAAAATTCAAGAGAAAAAAACAGAACTTGAGAATTCCTTTTTTTAAAAAATGTGTATGAGTGTTTTTCCTGCATGTATGTCTGTGCACCATGTGCGTGTCTAGTGCCCAGGTTGGTGACAGAATATTAGACCCCTGCACTGGAACTGTGAGTGGTTGTAAATCACCATGTGGGTGCTGGGAATCGAACTCACATCCTCTGCAAGAACAAGTGCCTTTATCACCGAGACATTTCTCCACTCTGAGAATTCTTAACCTTAGCTTCCTGCTTTGTGTGAGGCAGTGACTGAGTAAGCCACGGAGCCTGGCAGGGGCTTCTGTCTGCAAGGATAGGTGCAGACCTGCATTGAGACTCTGAAGTTCACTTTTTTGATCTTCAGCAGATTTCTGATGAAATCGTCCTGTTTTTTGTTTTGGTTTTGACCCAGATTCTCAGGTATGTGGCACTGAATGGTCTGAAGCACACCTTTGTAGCCAGGCTGGCCTTGAACTTGCCTCCTGCCTCTGCACCCAAGTGCAGCTGTGAGCTGGAACTCAGGTGCCAAGCTTGTGAGGCGAGCACCTTTTATCTGTTGAGCCATCTGGTTAGCCCTTTCCCCTTTTTTTTAATTTTTTGAGACAGAGGCTCAGCTGTGTAGCCCTGGCTGGCCTGGAACTCAGGATCTTTTTTTCTCAGTCACTGGAATCCTGGGATTTTAAGTGTGGGACACTATGCTTGGCTTTTTATGATGCTTTCTTCTTACTGCTACTTTTAAGTTAGTATACAAAGTCCCACAATGCTGTTGATGGAATATATTTTTGGAGTAATTTGATGTTTCTCTTTAGTGTGAAGAAAGAAAGCAATGTTTTAGTCAGAAGTTGTCTCTTTCAGCAAGCATTTGCAGGAACTTGTTCCCAAATCCCTCACTGAAACCAAAAAGGCAAATGAAATGCTGGTTTGGGAAGTTGTCTCTCTGGAGATGGCCAGCAGGGGGCGCACGAGCTTTCCCAGGGCTGGGCAGATCTGTCTGGGGCCATCTGTGGTTGCTGTCTGATGATTAACAAGTACTATAAATGAAAAGATCATGGTGCATCAGAGCCACAGTTGCTAATCAAGGAGAGAAGGTAGTCATAATGCCACACAGCAGTGTGGAACTGTGGTCACTAGAGGACAGGAAGGGGAGGGAGGAAGAGGATGCCAGGAGGTATCCAGTACCTGGCACCAAAAATGGAGCTGCCGTTCTGCTCACAGCACAGTGGCCGCAGTGTATGCTGTAAGGAACTAGAAGAGAGCCACTCAAAGGTGCCTCCTCACAATGACGTCATAAATCCTTAATGATATAAAATGTTAACTATCCTTATTTGATCAGTACATATATGAGCACAACTTCTAAAGAAAAACAAGAAAGTCAAGGTAGCAGGTGCCTGCTGTAGTTTGGTGAATAGGAAGCTTCCAGATGATGTAATTTGACATCCTAATGGGGGTTCTGAAACCTTCCTAGTGTGAGCGCCACTTCTTCCCCTCCTTCCCTCTACGTATGGATATTATGTCGAACTTGTATACTTACTAAATTTAAAAATAGTTTGTTTTATAAGTACAAAGGTAATTTGAGGATTTTTTTTTCCCTTTGAGAGGTAGATAAGAAGAAAAGGAGTTCAAAACCAGCCTTTGCTACATTGTAGTTTTGAAGCCAGCCTGGGTTACCTAAATCCCTGCCTCAAAACATAGAAGCAAAAACCAACCAGCCAACCAAACCAGAGGGAACTTTTAGGATGCGCTGAGAGCGCCTGTGAGCCTGAGTCAGAAACCGTCTTCCTAGACCACGTCTGTGCGTGTGCATTGGCACAGCCGTGCAGGTCCTGAAGGTTCTCCCCTCAGACTCAACCAGAGAGTTTTTCTGTATTAATAAGTTTAAGTTTTGACAACATTTCGTACAGATACTTGTTTTTCCTCTCTATGGATATGCATTTAATAATTTAGCCAGTACTGTAAAAATAGCTATACTTTCTCAGCATATGTACAAACAGTGCTGTGACAAATTCTTAATATATTCTGATTATTTTATAGAACATCTTTCTAAAAATGGAATTTTCCATCATGTTTTATTATGGTGATGCATACTTTCAATCCCAGCACTAGGGAGACAGAGGCAGAAGCCTAAGCAGATCTCTGAGCTCAAGGCCAGCCTGGTCGACAGAGAGTTCCAGGCCAGCCTGGGCCACATAGAGAATTAACCTGACAGCCATTAGATTGTTCTGTTTTTGGGTGAGCGAAGCTCTCACTCCCTGTGTGTGGTTCCGTAACATCGTGTCCTGGTATTGTATTAGCTCATCCATTGTAGTGGCTCCTCCAGATGTTGGCACATTCCATTGGGCCATAAGTCAATCAAGGGTTTCTCACACTCAGCACAGCAGAACACAAGTGTTGGAAAGCTGCTCCCTCCCAGTGGTGGGCACATGTTTACTAGAATTTTAATGTTTGTCTAAAAGCTCGAATTTTAGCAAAGGCAATGTGCGATGTGTTTTGTTTTCCTGACAGGCATATTTTATTTTTGAGGAAATGGCAAAGTAAGAATTGTGCTCCTTGAAGACACTTTTTATGGCTTCATTAAGAGCCGAGTTGAGTATGAGTGGCCAGCTCCCTGAGGGGGCAGGTAATGAAGAGGGCTGTGCCTGTGCTCCCCACAAACCGTGGTGGACTGTGGTGATTGACCGTAATCGTGAAAACAGGTCTGGCCTCTGCAGATCCCTGACGGGAACTTGGGCCCTCCATGGACATAGGCTGAGAAGCTGAGCGCTCCATGCCTCACAGCAGCCCATTCTTCCTCCTGATGTTAGCTCAGGGATGACCTGTGACCCCGTCCCTGTGAAATTTCAGAGTGGGTCTTTCAAGGAGCTTGTGAGAAAGTTTCCTCCTTTCTTAAGAGACTGAAGAAAGATGTGGCCCTTTTATTTCTGTGGAGGCTGTCATGACTGTGGGAACTCGAGCTGCTGCAGCCATTTTGTAACCAGCAACGGGACTCAGCCCCATTCAAAGAACCCCCAAAGTCATATGGTTAAGGGAAACATTTCTGAGTGACAGTTTGCATTTATTTTGTGGGTGCCTGTTCATGACATTAGTATACTATCTACTGAGGTCACGTCTGCTTGTTTTCTAAGCATTCTTTATGTCTATAGTAATAAAACATCCTAATAGTTTACAAATATCCCCACATCTTTTATAACATTTCCAGAATCTTTTCTCACACATCTTAGGTGTGGATGGTGCATGCATGTGAGTGTGCAGGTGCGCGCACCTATGTGTGCACATGTGTCCCGCTCTCCTCTCCCTTATTGCCTTCAGACGGGGTCTCTCTCCCTGAACCCGAAACTCCCTGTTTCCTCCGGCTGACTGGTCAGGAAAGTGTTGGGATCTGCCTGTCTCCTTCCGGGGTTACAGACTCAACACAGTTATGACTGGCTTTTCCTGTGGGGTTTGAGTCAGGTCTCCGTGCATGCAGAGCAGACATTCTTTCCACCGGAACATCTCCCCGGCCCATCTATTAATTCCTTTTCATCGTTTATAGTTTGGTATCATGTTTAAAAGAGTTTTTCCTCCCCACTTTTTAGAAGTATTTATGATTTTCTAAGCCTATTAAGATTCGACTTTAACTTTTTTTGCAATTACATTTATGTGTTTATTGGTGCAGGGCTGTGCTCATGGGCTCTGGAATATGTGAGAAGGTCAGAGGACAGCCTGCAGGACCTACCATCCAGGTTCCAGGGACTGAACTCAGATGGTTTACTTGCCCACTGTCTTCTCACTGGCTTAAGATGTGATTGCTTG
>NW_026067899.1:2359473-2448119 GCF_014885135.2 Alexandromys fortis
GAGAAACCCTGTCTCAGAAAAAAAAAAAAAAAAAAAAAAAAAAAAAGATGTGATTGCTTTATGTTCAAAGTGCAATTTATCTGCAGTTTTCATGTTTGATATGGAGCAGAGAAATAATATTTCCCCCAAATGGCAGGTAGCCATTTTCTTAAAGTACTTCTTTGAATAAGCCATTGCTCTCTATTCAATCATTGCACTGATTCAAAACACTCACTATTACAGACAGTCTTCTTAACATGTATTTTGATGAGTTTCTGGACTTCTTAACCTGTTGCATTTGCTGAGCTCCATCTTAGCATTAGATACATGGCCAGGACTACTTAGAGTGCTGTAGGCTCTGGCCAACAAGCCCACTGCCATGGCACTGCCCTGAAGCCCAGCCCAGCCCAGCCTAGCCGCATCACCCTTTTTCTCTCTGGTACTTTCCTGGTACTTCTGTATGCTTATTTTTCCAAATGAATCCTTAAATTACTTGTTCAAGCTCCCCCCAAAACACTTTTAGATTTTGAATGGAATTACTTCAATTTTATAGATGATTTTAGAGAGAATTTACTTTTTCTTTCATTTTGCAGTTGTGAATCTTTACCTCCAGAAACTCACATTCTGTCTTTTCATTGACGTTGTCATTCATGCTTATTCTGCAGAGCAGCTCAGCTTTCTTCCTGCCAGTCCTGTATGCCAGCCTGCTGTGTGCGTGTGTGTGTGTGCGCGCGCGTGTGCGTGTGTGTGTTCGTGTTTGTTTTAAGAACATTCTTAAAAACTCTCAGCTCATATATGCAGATAGCTCTGGCTTGTTCCGGCACAGCATGCACTGAGGGCCCCGTCATTCACGGTATTACAGTGTGTGCCCTGAGCTGGATTTAGGAGCTCTGATTGTTGAAGACTGGTTAAGGAAGCAGAGCATCCCAGAAACTGTTACTTTAATGAATCCATCTATGGTGCTGGATACTTTGGGAATTTATACATTTGTAGCAAAAGAACAGCAACGCTCTCAGGAAACAGAGGACATTGTCCTACTGCCAAGAGCTTGCCTGGCTGAGACCCTGGAAGAGAGGAATGGGCTGCTGGGTGTAGCTCCGGAAATGGGTTTTCCGAGCCATTATGCCCTTATTATTGGGGGAAACTGTGATCTCTTATGATGATTCCAAGGCTCTTGTTTTGCTCACAGGTTCGGTTTAGTCAGTGTTGCATTCTGCACGCCCATTGTGTTCTCAGGCAACAGGGAGAAGGCCGGCAGGTTTTTTTGTTTTGTTGTTGTTATTGTTGTTTTAAAAGAATCATCATTTAATCAGATTGTTTTTGTGTTAAATAAGATTCAAGTTGCCCCAGGCAGTATGGATTGGCAGCGGTTCAGCTATCTGGGAAAATGGAATCTGCCAGCTTTCTAAGGCCATTTGAAATAAACAAACACATTTCTTTTCATCCACATTATGGATTTTTAAAAAAGCATGTGTGAACTAGCCTGGTATCTTAATTACCACTTAAAATGTTCCTGTAGAGGATGCGCTTAGAATGGGATGTAGCCGTGTTGCTGTTGTGCTTGCCTAGTGTGCGTGAGGCTCCGGGTTCGATCCCCAGCACCGTTTGTTTCAAAGTGGAAGTGGTGGCTCAGTCCCCCTAACCCCAGCACTCAGGGGGCAAAGCAGGAAGATAAAGTCCAGGGTCATCCCTGGCTACGTGGAGTTTCAGGCCAGCCTCAGCTAGGAGACCGTCTCTAGGAGGAAAAGGAGAAAACGCCCTGTGAGCCCTTACCACTGTCTCACAAGTGATTTTAGGGGTAAGACCATCCAGAGGCCAGAGATGCTAAGACTTCGTACATGAGATGAAATGGAACTAGTAGACTCATTATCTGTCGTGACATTATAATTCATAGACTTCTCTAAACTTTTTTGTTTGAAGTGCTAGAGATTAGGCCAAGGGACCCACTGCTAGGCAGGTATTCCACAGCTGAGTTATGGGGCCCAGCCCTGAGCTATTCTCGGATGTCCGGGGTTGTCATTTTAGCTTTTATGGCTTCTGAGGCTAAGGTTTCTTATGTGTCAAGCAGTAAATGCCTATGTTCTTTCCTTGACTCGAGGGCTCTCTGCCCACATCCCACATGTGACCTTTCAGGGTGAAACATAGGGACTGTGAAGCTTTGCCTGGAAGGTGTCTGGGGAGATGCTGGCCCAGTTGGTGCGTCACAAGTGTTCAGGGAGATCACAGCCATGGTCATACATCCAGCTGCATTCCCAGCTCAGGACCTCCAGTCGGAGGACTCTCCAGGGGATGTCTTCCAAGATGCTTCCTCTTCTGTGTTATTCAATTCTGCCCCACCCCACCCGCAGCTTCAGAGGTCTATAATAGATAGGCCTTTATTTTTTTCTTGGCTCCTTAACGATTTCTCGTCCATGCTAGACACACCTGATCTTCACCCTTAGGGGAAATGAAGCACAGGACAGCTGCCTCCTCTTTCTGTTTCTGCCTGCATGGCTGCAGCAGAGCCTTGGCTACTGTCAGTTTGACTTGTCCAACTGAGCCCTTCAACACCTAATTACTCGCAGTGGTTGGTAGGGATTAATTATTCATTAATTTTATTGTGTTTCTCTTCTTCAAGCTTTAAGCGGTATCCTTTAAAAATGTTAATGGAGGACCAGTCAGTTGGCTCCAAGGGAAAGGTACTTTGAACCAAGCCTAATGCTCTCAGTTCAATTCCTGGAACCGGAACCCATAAGGTTAGGAGAGAACCAACTTCCTCAAGTTTCCTTCCATTCTCCATGTGCACATCACACACACACACACACACACACACACACACACAAATAAATAAGTAAATAAATAAAATTCTTTTTTAAAAGAATTACATATGAACCTATATTTAAGCAAAGTAAGTACGTCTTCCAAAACCTAGGGATAATAGGTGATCAAACAGGAGATTGAACTCGGGGCTGATCCTGTTATCGGCTTTGCACTCTTTCGCAGCCCACTGTAATAGCTTGGTCTTTGGTCTTTGGCCTGTTTGGGAAGCTGGGACTAATTAGAGCTCTTTACATTAAGAAGCCTCCTGTGGAAAGCTTGGTCCTATATCTGTAGAACCCTGTGGACATTTTAAGGAGGGCCAAACTAATTGGCTAGCATCAAAAAGCCACGAACCCAGCACTATGCCCATGCCCTATCCACTATGCACTTCCTCCTGGAAGCCTCCTACAATTTGAAATAATCATACAACATTTTATCAATGAAACTAAAATGATCCAAGTATCATGCTGGAAGTTGTCAAGCTAAGATATCAGTGACAACCCATGGATGCAGTTCAGGCCAAATCCTTCATCAACCTGAAACCACTTCAGTTCCATGTGCTCCTGCTCCACGTGGAGGATTTCTCCTACTAAGGAGAAGCGTAGAATCTTCTGGAACAGAATTTCCTAACACTGTATTTCTCCACGTTGAGAAATAAGGAATGGTTTCAAGGAAAAACTTCAAAGACTCCTGGGTTCACGTAAAATGTGTCTACTAATTCATCTGTAAACACAGATCTAGGTATGTATGTGCTCTTTGTGTGTAGAGCGCCTATTCAGTCAGCCATAAAATCGGAATAAGTACAAACACTATGACAAACTCAATAAACTCAGACTAACGGCATTTATAGTGTGACTGCTGTTTTTCTACAGAGGCTAAATTGCAGCTCTCGTTATAAACAAGGCACTGGGCATCACCGCACAGGTTCTTCTGACTTCAGCCCATCTGTGCTGTTGTGTGCTGTGTGTCTGCTCAATTCCCTCACCGCCTTTCTCCATTCAGAATGCTGCGGAGCCTTTTTACAGTGTGCTCTGTGCTCAGATGCATCATTTACATATTACATCATTTACATATTACATCATTTACATATTACATCTGTGCTGCTTGTTGCCAACAAGATCATAAATGCAAACAGAGGCGTTGAAACGGAGCAGCAGTTACACGTGTGCTCCTGTTGATTCCGCTTTTAGATTATTATCATAATAAAAACCCAGTGAAATTATCATGGAACCTTTGTTTGACAAAGCCTACTTGAGAAGATGTGCCCATGGGGGAGCTGTGCCGGCTGCCTTTCAGAAGACTGCGGTAAGGTGGTGAACGGATTCCATTATGGGCTTTTCTCAATGCCCAAGTGTTTCCTTTACATAGATGTTTATGGCTTTGTGGTCTTAGCTGTGTTGAAAGACTCTCTCACTCAAAACAGATTGTTCTTCTCGTTGTTACAGTGTTACTGTTTTTGTTACTAGGAGACACAGGGTAGCCAATTTAGAAAACTTAATTACTAAACCCTTTCTCCTGTCTCTTCCCCACCCCCTTGTTTCTATTAAACCTGGGCTGCAACCACAACCAAATTCACCAACCCACCCCATTCTCCAAGTAGGCTTTCATTTATTTGTTTATTGCTTATTTACAGGGAAATGACCTTGACCTTGTACACGCAGGGTAAACGCCCCACTGCAGAACAGCGTCCTCAGCCTCCAGAGGCTGAGATAGAGGTCAGGCTTTTGGGCCAGCCTGAGGCTTTGTTTCAAGTGGGAAAAAGAAAGAATGACCAAATTTAGTGATAGGTAACAGAAAGCTCAAACTGATTTAAATGATTGTAGGAATTTGTTGGCTCAGTAAGGGAGATTGCTTACTTAGGGTTTCTATTGCAGCGTTGCAACACCACAGCCAGAAAGCAAGATGAGGAAGAAAGAGTTTATTTGCCTTGTACTTCCATATTGCTGTTCATCATCTAAAGAAGTTAGGACAGGAACTCAAACAGAGCAGGAAGCTGGAGGCAGGAGCTGATGCAGAGGCCATGGAGGAGTGCTGCTTACTGGCTTGCTTCCTATGACTTACTCAGTCTGCTTCCTTATAGAACCCAGGACCACCAGCCCAGGGGTAGCAACACCCATAACAGACTGGGCCTTCCCTCATCAATTGCTAATTAAGAAAATGCCTTTCACTGGGTGGTGGTGCAGCCTTTAGTCCCAGCACTAGGGAGGCAGAGGCAGGTAGATCTCTGAGTTCGAGGCCAGCCTGGCCTACGGAGTGAGTTCCAGGACAGCCAGGGCTACACAGAGAAACCCTGTCTAAAAGCAAAAAAAACAGAACAAAACAAAACAAAAACCAGGGCATTGCAGATGGGGTGCCTTACAGCTGGATCTTATGGAGGCATTTTCTCAATCGAGGCTCCTCCTTCAGATAACTCTAGATTGTGTGTAGTTGACGTAAGCCTAGCTAGCACAGGACACTAGGGAGTCGGGGGAGATAAAGGTGGGATTGGTTCAAGTGAAAATCCAGCTAAATAACCATGGGACGTAGCCCCTTTCCACTGTATTGGTTTTCTTTACTCATAATTGCCTTCACCTTGAATGTCTATCATGCTGTGCTAAGGCCAAGCCCATTTATATAGAACCTGAGTGATCTTTTGCCATTCTAGTTCCCAGTAGAATCCTGACCCTTCTGAAGCTTCATGAATACAAACTCCCACCAGAACGGCCTGTTAAATTCTGCTTACAAGAGTCTAGGACTTCTCTAGCTGGAAGTTCCAACCTCTTTCACACTCTCCCTTCAAACCAGTTCCTCACGGTCAGGTTCATCACGGTGACTGTCCCTCTAGAAGCCAGTTTTCTGTATTCATTACCTTTTCTTGTTATGGAAAACACCCGCCTTGGGCCACAATTTAGGAACAGTTTGTTCAGGCACGGTTTGAGGATTCCAGTCTACCGTGGTGGGGGAAGCACGCATGGTGATGGGAACTGGAATTAGCGGATGACATTGCATCTGTAGCCTGTTCATCAGTCTGTCCTGCTCATTTTCCCTGTTAGTCAGTCCGAGTACCCCATTGGCAAAATGGTGCCTCTCACATCTAGGGTGGGTCTTCCCTCCTCAGTTCAGCTTCTTTGTAGATGCCCTCATAGACAACATGCCCAGAGATGTGATCCTCAGTGATTCCAAATGCAGTCCAGTTGACAATGAAGACTAATGGTTACAATGGGTACATATGATTCATGTATATAAATGCACACATCTGCAGATGCTTTATTTGTGTTTACATCTGTTTATATCAAACTAAACATGCCTTCATGGTGATGATCTCAGTTCGAATCTGGGAGTTTTGGAAGTAGGGCACCTTCTCCCCTCTTTGTCTCTGACCTCCCACTCCAGTATGAGAAACCTGGTTTCTGCCGTTTACCATCTGCTCATGAGCCGCTGAATTCCGGTTTCCTGGTGCTGGTTTCAGGGCTGTTGAGCTTTCTCAGCTACCACACTGAGAGCTGTATTGCCTGTTGTCTTTAGTCCTGCAGATTCTGCTCTTCCAGAGTTACTCAAGTTAGCACAGCACCGCGCTTCTCTGAGGCTTTCCCTTTCCTGGAGATTGTCTGTAATTCTATAGCATTCTCTTTTGTTTTGATAGGGTCTCCCTGAATATCCTAGGCTGCCGTGGAACTCACGTTGCTCAGGCTGGCCTCAGACTTGAAATCATCTGTCTCAGCTGTCTCAGTGCTGGGGTTATGGATGTGAGCCCCCCCCCCCCCACAGCAATTCTAGTTCTTTAAAATAGAACTTACACAGTGTCTCTGCCTGTGTGAATCTCATCTTAATTTAAATTTGTAGAAATAACCAGGCAGTGGTGGCGCACACCTTTAATCCCAGCACTTGGGAGGCAGAGGCTGGTGGATCTCTGTGAGTTCAAGACCAGCCTGGTGTACAAAGCAAGTTCCAGAACAGCTAGGACTGTTACACAGAGAACCCCTGTCTCGAAAAAAACAAAAAATTAAATTTGTAGAAATAAATTCATTTGGACACTTTTATTCATTGAGGATATAAAGATTTTTAGATCTAATATGCATTTATGACTGGAAATTTTATAATATTCTGTTCTCAGCTAGGACAGTCTTATTGATAAGGGCAGTCCAAACATGAATGACCAAGTAAATCTTGCGTATGGGTACAAGTATCTCCTGCTACCTAGTTTACCTAAAGATAGAAACCTCTACAGGGAGTGAAAGCAGAGCAGAGTTCCAGGATCTTGTCCACATGAGTTTTTTATCTCACTTGTAATGGCTGCTAACAGATGAGCAGGCGTGTGTGTGCCTTAGGACCATTTATCAGCCCACAAACTGGCTAATACTTCCAAATGCTACCGTAGCATAGATAATGTAGAATGGCAATTAGATGACTTTAAACCAGTTTTATTCTGAGCTAGCATAATGTATACGTTGGCACTCCCAGAGTGATTAAAATAGTAACCCCTTCAGAAATTTTGGATTGGGCTTTCCTGAAATCCCAAACTTATTCTCTGTTCCTGAGTCCTCGCAGCTTCCCTTTGTGTGGGAAAGGGCATGATGCAGCCATCTCTCAGGACAGCCCTGCTGAGCAAACACTAACCATGAGATTCCCATTTTGAAGCTGCAGGGCGACTGACGTCATAGCATGATCAAAGTGCTCTGCAAGCACTTACTGTAATTATTGTTGTTGTTCTGTTCTTGCTAATAACCTTATTTATACCCCGAAATTATAATCATGCAAAGAAAGATTAAAACAAGATGTGCGAGTTGCGGAGCTGTTTGCCTGCAAATGGTCACCCTCGGAGTTCTCTGAGAGTGCCCGGGTTAATTGAAGCTTCAGTTTTCGCCGGAGTGCAGTAGATACTTAAGTGTTTCTCACCTGACGGCTTTTACTCTCCAAAATAGTGCAGCAATAGCACTTTAATTCCCTCTCGTTAGTGCTAGCCTCTCAGGTGATGTCTAGATGACGCTTGCGCCTCTGAAGGAAACCGCTCTACCAGCTTCCCAGCTGAGAAGAAAGCTAAACAGTTACAGAGGTAATTTGTTTATTTAAAAGAGGCTCGGAACCCTGGAAACTCTGAAGGGGAGTTCACTTTTAAGTGGCGGGCAGACATGGAGCATGTGATTAGCACGATTCTCTCCCTTGGGTTTCAGGGAGCCGAGACAACTGGGAATCATTCTTGGGGAGTCGTACAAATAGGTTTTGCCTGGAAGCAGCTCAGTGCTCCAGGGGTAATTGCCACAAATGGGATTCCTTGCTCTGTTTCTTGGAGTTACTCTCAGCACTGACATCTCCCTAAGTTAGGATCAAGCTTAACCATCAGGGAAGTTAAGACTTCTTCCTTCCTCCACTCCCTAGCTGTGCCGCTTGCTCGGTGGAAGAACCTGTGGTAAAATGGCGCTTTCTTTCAGGGATGCGGGTATCTTGAGGGCTGAGCACTGGGGAAGAAAGAACTCTCCCCATGTGGGGTGGGGACTCCCAGCCGCATTCCTTGTTGGCTGTTTGATGAAGGCCCAGGAGAAGCTACAGAGATGAGAGAGGAGGAGGGAGAGGAGGACCTCTGATCCTCCTTAAGTCAGTTGCAAAAAATTAGTAACTGGGTGAAAACCCAAGAATCAGTACTAGGATACCTTTGATATTTATGGTATTCAAAAGTAGTAGGCAAATGAGTAGCTAGATGAATGGATGGATGGATGGATGGATAGATAGATAGATAGATAGATAGATAGATAGATAGATCGATCGATCGATCAAGACTGTCCTAACAAAAAAGGACAGAGCATGGGGAAGGGAACATGACCTCTATACTTAGACAGCTTGCCTTGGAATCAAATTTTATCAATTTCTAGCTGGGTAATACGTGACTGTATTTAATTTGTTATTCCAGTTCAGAGCATGCATTTCCTTTGTCCTTTATTGGTGTCCCCCCTAAAATAAAACCCTTTGATGGAAATGGAGGTTACAGCTAATTGTGATTTAAAATATTTGGGAATGGACTGAAGAGATGGCTCAGAGGTTAAGAGCACTGGTTGTTCTTTCAGAGGTCCTGAGTTCAATTCCCAGCAACCACATGGTGGCTCACAGCCATTTACAATGAGAGCTGGTTCCCTCTTATAACATGCAGGCATACATGCAGGCAGAGCTGTATACATGATCAATAAATAAATCTTAAAAAGTATTTGGAACTGGCCTGGTTGTCCAGGGGCTCATGGAAGATTTAGAGTTCAAGGATTGCCTGAACTACAGACTGACTTTAAGTCTAGCCTGAGTAACTTAGTGGGCCCTCTCAGAAAGAATGTTTTAAAGAGTGGTGGGGGTCCGGGAAGGGGCTATGATTCAGCAATAGAGCATTTGCCTAGAATGTAGGAGGCCCTCATTTCAATCTCTAACACCATGCCAAAAAACAAAACAAATAAATTTGGGGCAGGGGTGGAGACTGTCTCTGCAATGAATATATACAATTTACTTACCATTATTCCCTCCATTGTATAGTATAGTAATTGTATCTACAACATTTACTTTGGATTCAGCATTGTAAGCCATCTGGGGGATATGCAGATGGAGGAAGAGCTTAGGCCCTGGCTTTCCGCTTTGTAGCCAGTGTCCTCAGTACAACAAAGATAAAGTCGGGCGGGAAAATGGCTCTGTAACTAAAGTACTTCTCATATAGACACGAGGACCTGAGTTCAGTCCTAAGCATCCATGTCAACAAAACAAAACTAAATCCTGTTCCAGGACAGGCTCCAAAGCCACAGAGAAACCCTGTCTCGAAAAACCAAAAAAAAAACAAAAAACAAAAACCTAAATCCTGGGCATAGTGGCTTGTGCTTCTAATGCTAGTGCACAGAGATGGGGACAGGAAGGTCCCTGGGATTCACTGGCCAGACAGAGACCTTGGCTCAGAAAAACAAGTCAGGGAGGGAGACGGCTAAGTGAGTAGGAACACTTTTAGTGCAAGATTAAGGACCGAGTTTGAATCCTCAGGCATCCACATAAAAACCAGGCATGGTCATATGTGCCTGCAGCTCCAGTGTTGGGAGGTAGAGACGGGGGTCCCAGAAGTCCACTGGCCAGCCAGCAAACCCAAGAGAAAGCTTTGGGTTTGATCAGAAGCCGTCTTAAGAGAATGAGGATGACACCCAATGTTCCTGTCTGTCTTTTGTATGAGTGTGCTTGGACATAGGTGCACACACACAGGCACACATGTGCATGGACATACATGCACATATACACACAGAAGAAAAAAGTAAACTGAAGTAAAGCTTAAAGGGAGGTTGTACATAGCTTTCCCAAGAACACTCCTGTTTTGTGTGAAAGATTTGAGCATTTATAGATTTTGATCCCGGGGTCTTAACTAACAATCATGGACTTCAAGGAGCAGTACCTTGAACATATGACATACCTAACTTTTTTTTTTAAATTGAGTCTTGTATGAACAATGAATTGGAATTGGTGATTTAATTCCTTTTTTCAATTTGCAAAATCTATAATGGATTATTTTCTATCATTAAAACCTTCCTTTTTAGTTAAAAAAAGGTAAAGCAAATAAAACTATTGTTTTACAAGCATAAAATTAGCAGTTATTCCAGAAGTGCTTTTTTATATGTGTGTGTGTGTGTGTGTGTGGTCAGAACTATAGCTCAATGGTAAAATCCTTGTTTAACACCTTGGACTTAAGCCCCAGTAAAACGCACACACTCACTCGCTCACACACACGGCATGAGAAGCATTTTTATGTGTATGAAGTTCATTTTACCAGCCCCAGTAGACTGTGCTGTAGTTGGTGTGGGTCTGCAGTTGTATAGATTACTGGAAAGGGAGATACATTTTAGAGGGCCAGGCATTGGGCAAGAGCTGTGAACGGGAGCAAGCTGTTTCCTTTCTGATCAGGGCTGCTGCTCCGCTAAGTTTGTGGTGATGGTAGTGGTTGGCCCAGTGGTTGGCCACAGGCCAGTGGGTATCAGACCATCTTGTCCTCAGCTTGTCACACCCTTTACTGGACCCAAGCCATTTCATGCATTGGGTTTTTTTTCCCCTCAAATTCTAAGGTAGGCAGATACTTGTATTAGTATTCTATTGCTGTGAAGAGACAGCATGACTAAAAAGCAACTTTTTTTTTAAAAATTTATTTATTTATTATGTATACAATATTCTGTCTGTGTGTATGCCTGCAGGCCAGAAGAGGGCACCAGACCCCATTACTGATGGTTGTGAGCCACCATGTGGTTGCTGGGAATTGAACTCAGGACCTTTGGAAGAGCGGGCAATGCTCTTAACCTCTGAGCCATCTCTCCAGCCCCCCTAAAAGCAACTCTTATGAAGGAAAGCATTTAATTGGGGTGACTTGCTTACAGTTTCAGAAGGCTAGTCCATATCATCATGGCAGGGAGCATGGCAGCATGCAGGCAGACGTGGTGCTGAAGAAGTGTTTTGGAGTTCTGTATCCAGATCTACAGGCAGCAAGAAGAGAGAGACTCTGGGCTTGGCATGGGCTTTTGAATCCTCTGAGCCCACCCCCAGTGACACACTTCCTTCAATGAGACCATACCTCCTAATCCTTTCAAATAGTGACACTCCCTGGTGACCAAGCATTTACATATATGAACCTGTGGGGACCATTCTTGTTCAGACCACCACAGCTGCCTACACCGAGAGCTGGCAGGAAGCCAGTTGGATAATCACTGTATACTTCTGTGACTTTGGTAGCATAACCAATGCTATTGGTGATGACACTGCCCATCTGGTGCTTGTGTGAGCATTCTCTCCCTCCTGGGTTTCTGTTCCTTAAAGACTGCTTCAGCCAGCTGGCTATGAAGTCTTTGAGCTCTAAAGGGCTCTAATGTTGTTTTCCTGTTCACAGCTCACCTTGGCCCTTACAGCATTCACGTGGAAGGATCACTGCCAGGTGCTAAGCTGAAAATGGGATAGAGGAAGGGAAAGAAAGGCCACTTGGTGACATGTGGCACATTTGTTTGAGCTAAGTGAAGGGTTAGAGCCACATTTCCAGCTGCAAAAGTAAGCAAAGCTCACAGCAGCTAAGGAGGCTGTGTGATTCCCCGGCTCTGAACGGGAGTGCATAAACTACATACAGTTCACCAACGATGGGCATTCCTTCTGAGAAATCATCAGTAGATGATTTATTGTTATGAGCACAATAGAATATACTACACCAGTATAGATGTTGTAGCCTCCCTTTCTACCTAAGCTGTATGCTGTAGCCATCCTGCTAGATAATAAACCTATGAACAGTGTTCCGGTACTGCTGCCATGGCTACTGTACCGCAACAGTCTTTGTCTGCTGCACATAGGAAAGGTGTGGTAAAATACTGGGTGGTGGGAAGGTTGTTTTTTTTTTTTTTTTCATTATAACCTTTTTTCCCACTGTAATCTTAGGGAAACTACTATATGCAATTTGTCTCTAACCAGCATATTGCTATGCAGCTCATGACTGTATCAGCCTCGGCAATTAAAGTGTAATAAGAAATGCTCAGAAAACCCTAGCTTTCCCTCCTTGATAGCCTCAAATTTTATCCCTAGCAAATTCTTTATAATCTGAAAATCTAATGGGAAGCACTGTCTGTGGGGAAATTGTACCATAATGATGGGGCCATATTCAAACCTTTTTTTTTTCCATACAAACTCATTTTAATTCTCCCAATGATGCTGGCCTCAAAAGAGGAGCTGAGAAGCGTTCTCATCTGCTGTAGGATTTGGTCCTGTTGGTATTGGTTTTTGTTTTTCTTAAATGTTTGTTATTCACTAGTGAGGATGTGTGGGCCTGCAGCTCTCTTTGTAGGAAAGCTGTTTGTTTTTATTGTGGGAAAATACACCTAAAAGAAGATTTCCCATTTTAATCCGTCTTAAGGGTGTGGTTTGCAGGCATTGAGCACTCATGTTGGGCAAGCGTCACCAGCACCCATCTCTAGGACTTTTCTTCTTCCTCAGCGGAAACTGCACTCAGTTTCCTGGTCTAGCTGTTCTATTTTTGATTCGTGTATGTGGGTTTTGTTTTGCTTTGCTTTTTGAGACATGGTTTCTCCAGGTTAGCCTTAAACCTTCGCTACTCTTACATCAGCCTCCTGAGTGCTGGAATTACAGGCATGTGCCACCATATTTGACGAGCTTCCTTTTACAATTATGTATCTTTAAGGTGTGCGGTAAGACATTTTCACATCACTGCATGTATGTAGTGAAATCTCACTTAGTTACCCTTTGTGTGAGTGTATGTACGTATGTGTGAACATGTACTTTTTAAAATTAAATTTGAGGTTAGCATATAAGGTATTGAATTTCATCATGGCATCCCCCTACATGGGAAGAACATATACTTTTGGAAATCTGTGTTGGCCTTAGCGCTCTAGGTTTGCTCCTCCCACATACACCTGAGTCTGCCGAAGTTACTCCATTTCCATTGCTGACCTGTGCCTGCTAGCCTTTGCACTTTCCGTTCTCCCCGCTGCAAGTACCTCCCCACTCTGTCACATGATCTGGCTGCTCTAGGAGCCTCCTAAGAGGCCCAGTAAAGCATGTGTGCTTTTGCTACTGCCCTGTTTCTAGCTCCAGTGTCTTTCTTTAAGATCCAGCTGTATTGTAACCTGTGTCAGAATACAGCCTTGGGTGTTCCCAATTCCTCCTCCAGAGAGCACTTCAGGTTACTTCACTGTCTACAGTGCCACTGTGAATCTGAGCGTACAAACATCTTTTCCCGTCTCTCCCTGCTTTCCTTCCTTCTGGATGTATACCCAAAAATGGAATCGCTGGCTCTAGGTCTAATTTTTTGGGAAGTTCACTATACTGTTTCCATAGCAGCTGCATCATTTTACATCCTATCAGAGTGTGTAAGGGTTCCAGTTTCCTCAACTCTTTGCCAGAACTTGCATTCTCTGATTAATTCTTCACCTATATGTGCATGTATATGAACACACATACACACACACTAAATATGTGCTAGTCGTCATGGTCCTGGTTTTATTTAAATTATAGACTCATTTAATAAGTTTAGTCCTGCTTGAGGGTTTTTTTTTTACTTGTGATGTTTTAGAAAGTTATTATAGGTAAGTTGTTTTTCAATATTATTTATCCCATAAATAAATGAATAAAAATTGTCTATAATGGCCATTTAGTTTTTCAGTATCTATGAGGTCTTTTTATTTTTTTATGTCATTTTTATGCAGTCAATCAAACAATCCACAAATAGCAGGGCTCTCTACTTCTAGAAGCTGGCAGTTTAGCTTGAGAAGTTTAAATACATTAAAATTATGAATTTAAAAGATGTTTATGTTTCTGTTAGATATATTAGTTATTTATTTAATTAAGAAGATAAATAGTGCAGCACCAGATGTGGTTATTAAATATGATAAGGAAATGAAAGAAATAGATGTCAGTGTGGTTAATTAAAGAAGCAGCTGCCTAAACAAGGAAGCTGCCACATGCTCAGGCCCTGGCCGAGCTGAGCTCTGACTGCCAGCCAGCAGCCTGCAAGGCTCATACTCCTGACATTTTGCTCAGAGCCAGTCTGGTTGTGACTTTTTGTGTGTGGTCATTTACAGTGAGAGAAGCTTTGCCTTCCTTCCCTTTACTGAGCAGCAGATAGTGTCACGTGATCGCTGGAATCACATTTAGGCTTTCCTGGATGGGAGCCACTGTATGTATCATTTTGCACTTGAGCATGAATTACCGGTCTTTGTGGGTGTGATCAGTTTCTGCTCTCCAGAATTAGAGGGCATTTTATGAATATATTTAATGCAGAAAGATAGTTTTGTAGGTAGAGTTTCATTGGTATTGTGTGGAGTGCTGACTGCAGAAAGAACAAAGACACCTGATGGTAAAGGCGGGAGGAGGGCAACAAACCAAGAGCTGGGGCAGATACTGGCTGCTGCTCGCTGATGGAGCTGGCCAGCCTTCACTGCTTGACTAAATCCCCACAGGAAAAACCTTGAAAATCGTTGTGAAAGTATAGCGAGATGTTTTTGACATTCCGAAGTTCATTTTCAGCAGGATAGAAAGGGTGTTCACTACTACTGGTTTTATGCCTGTTGCCTTGGTGCCTGTTGTATACATGTCACCTAGCGCCGTTTCTATGGGCTGGCTACAGTACTAGGCTGAGTGCTGTGAGGAGCGCCTGGACCGCTAAGCAGCAGCGCGGTGTACACCAAGACTGTCTTTTGAACACTTTCCCATAAAGGCTTGAGAGTGACATGTTTACCGGAATAAACTTACGATGGCATAGTCTTTACAATTTAAATTGTCAACTTAATTGTCAATATCACCTTCAACTAATGATTCTTCTCTTGAGCTAAAATTGAAACACGTATGTTGTATGGGAAAATATACTTGCAACAGTATTATTGACTGGTTTTTTTTTTTTTTTTTTTTTTTTTTTTTTTTTTTTTACAGGGTTTCTTTGTGTAGCTTTGGAGCCTGTCCTGGAACTAGCTCTTGTAAACCAAGGTGGCCTCAAACTCATAGAGATTCACCTACCTCCCGAGCGCTGGAATTAAAGGCATGTGTCACCACTGCCCGGCTTATAGACCATTCTTAAAAGTATACATGTATTAACTGCTGATCCAGGAGCATGGAAGGTTTTTCCATCATCTGGAATCTCTATGATTTCCTTTTTTAGAAGTAGGTCTGTAACGGACCTTTTTTGTTGTTGTTGTTAGATATATTTCTAAATACTTAATCTGAAAGGAATTTTGAATGGTATGTTTTCCTAATTTCTTTCTCTGAGAGTATATTTGTGTTACATATGGAATCTTTTTTTTAAATACTGATTTTTGTATTCTGCAATTTTATTGTAGGTGTTCATGAGGTCTAGGAGTTTCCTAGGGGACCCAATAGGGTCTTTTAAGTAAAGAACCATGTTGTCTGCTAATAGGGGTAGTTTGACTTCTTCTTTTTCTATTTTATCTGTTTTATGCCTCCGTCTTGTCGCATTGCTACAGTTCACACTTGGAGTACTCTATCAGGGAAGGGAGAGTGGACACCTTTGTCCTGGTCCTGATTTTAAGGAAATGCTCTCGGCTTGGCTCCGTATACTGTAGCGTTGACTGTAGGTTTGTTGGGCTAGTGCTTGTCTCCGCTTACAATAATGCTGGCTACAGGTTTGTTGGGATAGCCTTAATTCCTGTGGGACATGTTGCGTCTATTCCTGAAATCTCCAGAATTATTCTTATGAACACATGTTGAAATTTATCAAATGACTTTCCAGCATCAGTTGAAAGAATTATGTGGTTTCTGTCCTTAAGTTTATTTGTATGCTGTATTATATTTATTGAATTATTATGTTGAACCAACCTTGCCTTTTGGGATGATGCCCACTTGGTCATAATGTATAAACTTCTTATTGTTTCCCTAAATTTGGTTGGCAACTATTTTGATGACAATTTTTGTATCTGTGTTCCTCAAAGAAGTTCATCTGTGGTTTTCGTCTTCTGTTGTGTCTTTGCCTGGTCTTGGCAAACTGTTTTGGTTAGTCCTTGTTGACTAATTCGTTTACCTGTGTGTGACTTTGCAGGTCCTGTTTAGCATGAATGTGATTTGGAGAAACTGTATTTGTCGTCTGAGGCAAGGGAAGGCGCCACACAGATGCCAAAGTGGTGTCCACCCGGTGGCCCCTCTGGGGTCACGGATTTTAACTGATCCAGCCAAAGTTTTCGAGCACAACATGTGGTGAGTTTCCTCCAGCATTTATTTACTTACTTACTTATTTACTTATTTATTTGGGGCGCACATGCCACAGGGTACACATGGAGGCCAGAGGACAGCTTCGGGAACTCTTTTCTCCTCACCCACTGTGTAGGGTCTGGAGATCCAGCTCTGATTAGGCTTAGCGCCAAGCACCTCTGCCCACTGAACCAGCTCGCTGGCCCAATTTTTACTTTTACATTTGATATTGTATATGTTTTTTAGATATATTTTTCACATTATTCCCAAGGAAGAATTTTATTATTTGATTTTTGAGGCAGAGTCTCTCTTTGTAGCCCTGGAACTCTCTATGTAGACAAGGCTGGCCTTGAATTTAAGAGGCCACCTGCCTCTGCCTTCTGAGAGCTAGTACTAAAGGCATGCACCACCACACCCAGCAAGGAAGGATTTTTTTTTTTTTAAGTTGATGATCTAATCTAGGTTGTAGAAGTCCAGAAGCCAGCGTAACGTGTTGCTGATTCTGAACTTCTTTGCAAATGGAAAGTGGCAGTTCCCCGGGACATCCGTTAGCCTTGGCGTCCTTGCAGGCCCCCGGCCCTGAGTGGCCAGTCTGTTGATGGGGCCAAGAGAACAGGCCTTTTTGGGACCCTTTTCCCTGTGGCCCTGTTGCTTTACCTTATCATCCTTCTGCCTCAGTCTCCTGAGTAGCTTGTATTAGAGGCCTCAGCCACCGGGCTGGAGCTCCTGTGCCCCACAGGCCCTCTTCGTACGTATCTGTCAAGTGCGCGTTCAGTGCCCTTTGCTCCTCAGCATGACCCTGCTTCATGCTTTGAAAAAGACCATGCTATTGGGGAAGATGGTCGTTTATAAAAAGGCTAATAAGTGCAACACAGTGCTTCAAATTCCAAGGGCTGAGTTTTATAGACTGTCATATAAGCAACAACTTGGGGGGACGAAGGGGAGAAGAGGAGGGGGGAACTGTGGGCTACATGTAAAATAACTAAGTTTACAAAAAGAAACAACTTAGTAATGAGAAAGTATGGACATAGGAAAGGAACTTCTTTTCTGTTCTGAGACAGTATCCTATATCTCGAGCAGGTCTTGGGCTTCCCCTGTAGCAGAGGTGGATGTGACCTTGACCCCTTGACCTTCTTGCTCCCACCTCCCAAGTGTTGGGATTGCCAGATGAGCCACCACATCCAGCCAGGAAGATTTCTCACATTGGGAAAACCTGAAATTTGAATTATTTATTTTGCTTTCAGTGCTTGAAACAGTGAGTAACACAGAAGTATATGTTGAGAACTGAGTGTGGTGATATAGGTCTTCATTCCCAGGAGATAGAGGCAGGTGAACCTCTGGGCAAGTCTTCATAGCAAGTACCAGGCCAGCTAGAGCTATGGAATGAGACCATTTCCACCCTCTCCCCACCAAAAGTATTTGTTGATATATATCACACAGATGACAGAAACATAAAATACAGAGGACGTAGAAAGCGTTTTCAGGAGATGCTAAAGAAAATTGTCTGCTGTTGTTTTTATTTTTTTTATTTTTTTATTTTTTAAGGCTCTTCCAGGAGATCAATGACCCTGACCTCCAGAGTCTTTTCTCCAGCGAGGTTGGGATGGTATAGGCCGGAGGTGGAATAGGAACGAGGTTGCCTGTGGGGCTGGATTCAGAGCTGACATTCAGGCACCACACTAGGAGGGATGACACTAGGTCCTGTATTTGCTGATGGTGTCCTTGCCCGTGAAGACTGTGAAGGAAGAATAAAGAGGAATTGGCAGAATGAAGGGAATGGAAGAATTTGATTTTGAAGTTTTGAACTTAGGTCACTGATAAAAATAGGTAAAGTCAGAGTTTATTTTGGAAAGAAGCTTATGTAGACATTTTAGATAAGCTTTGAGAAGACATTCGGCTTCAGATGTCCCAATACCGTGCTGGATCATAGCCAGGAGCCGAAGAGCGACTAAAATGCCTTGGATCCAGCTCCCACTGCGGGGAAGAAGATGATGTGTGTGACAGGCCTGAAGATGTAGCTGAGGAGGCTGCCAAGGGAGACTCAGCTCGCTGCACGGCCTGCTGTACAGCTGAGTTCTCTTCAGAGCTCCCTACTGAGGGTGCTCATGGCTTCACGCACAGTGCAGAAAATATCTCAGGACCAGTTAGTCTGAAGCAAAATCAGTGTTTATTCAGTAAAGTATGGGGTTTATGAAGAACAAAAATAATACATGTTAGGGGTGGGTGTAGTGGCACACACCTTTCATCCTAGAACTTAACAAACAGAGGCAACCAGGTCTCTGTGAATTTGAGGCCAGCCTGGTCTACATAGTGAGATCTGGGACAGCCTGAGCTACATAGCAAGATTCGACCTATAAATAAATAAATAAATAGATAGATAGATAGATAGATAGATAAATAAATAAATAAATATTACACGTTGAGATTTAAGTGTTTGTAGAGGGAGAGAGCAGGAGAAGGTTAGAAAGAATGCCCCAGCGTTAAGAAAAAGGTGGTTGCCGGGCGATGGTGGCGTGGCGCACGCCTTTAATCCCAGCACTCGGGAGGCAGAGGCAGGCGGATCTCTGTGAGTTCGAGACCAGCCTGGTCTACAGAGCTAGTACCAGGACAGGCTCCAAAGCCACAGAGAAACCCTGTCTCAAAAAACCAAAAAAGAAAAAGGTGGTTGTACAAACCAGAAGTGAGTGCTGCCTTCTGTCTTGTGTTTTGACAAGAAAGACATACATACATACCTACGGGTTTCATGGGTTTTAGAGTTATATTGTTCAAGAGATTTAAAAAATTAAATTATCTTGTTTTGTTACACTTTTTTGTACTTCTCTTTAAATTATTTTTCATGCCTATTTTTATCCATCGTACATGGTTTGAAGCCACCCTGTGGTTGTTGGGAATTGCACTGCCAACGCACTTAACTGCTGAGCCGTTGGGTTAGTGAGATGGCTCAGCAGGATAAGACACATCCCACCAAACCTAGGAACCTGAGTTTGATTGCTGAGCCCCACATGGTGGAAGGAGAGAACTGACTTCTGCAGGTTGTTACACACACACACACAGAGTGGCTTCAAGTGCTGTCCTTCTGCTTCAGCCTCCTGAGTGCCGTATTAGGATGGCTAGAACCACCACACTCTGCTTGCTTTGGGCTTCTCAGAAGATTTATAAGTTTATTCTTTTTTCTCCAAGTCCACAGTTCTATCCAAAATCTCTCGTTTTTCTCCTTGTCTTCTTTAGGAATGTGTTTTTTGTTATGACTTGTTTGATTTTTAAAAAGATTTCTAGAAAAGTGCAGTTTATTGCATGGATCGGTGTGTGAAGCCAGTATATGTGCATATAAACAAGATTGGGAGTTGAATGGTTAGTTTTACCCTCTGAGCTGTGCACCCATGGTTTCTGGGTTTTTTTTCCCCGTTTCTGTTTCTAAATGTCATTCAGACTAGCAGAATTGATTTCATGACTCCCCAGAGGGTTATGACCTTTAGTTAAGAAAACACCGAGCTAAGGCATTCTCAGGAGACTCGAGGTAAGACCTGGATGTTGCAACATGACCTGTTACATAGATCATGGGAATAATGGATCATTTCCAAAATCAGAAGAGGTACAGATGGCAGGAGTTCTCTTCATTACATAATCTTCCTTATGTAATCGCTGTGTTTACTGTCTCAGTCCATCCCCTGTTGCAGCCTCAGATCTTTAGTACAGTTAATCAATAAGTACTTCCTTTAGCTTCCTCTAGCCTGACTTACCACAAAAGACACTATCTAGACATGTAGAACACAGACTCAATAATTACCTAACTTTGAGAAGTCGCTTAATCCATCTAAAGCTCAGTTTCTTCATCTGTGAGATGGGATGATAATAGTAAAAACTGCCTCTCTGGTATTGTAAGGATTAAATGATTCTATATAATGTTAAAGTGTCTAAATATAGGAAATAAGCAATATACCACCTAAGAATTAGCTATTTTGTTAGTATTATGATCTCTGTATGTTTTACATATATTTTTGGTTATGAGCTTAGCCTTTAATGGAAAGGTCTTTGAAAACAGTACACTGTTGAAATAAGAGCAGCGGGGCTGCGTCCCCAACACCCCAGCCGCTTGGCCAGCTCACGCCCGAAATAACACCACACAAACTGTATTCATTTAAAGAACTGCTTGGCCCATGAACTCTAACCCTTACAGGCTAATTCTAGCACCTGGACTAGCCCATTTCTAATGATGTTTGTAAGCACCCCAAGGTGCGCTTACCAGGAAGATTCTAGCCTCCATCCATCGTACACTGTCTAGGAAGTTTTACCTACAAAATAAGGAAAAGAAAGGAGAGAGAAGAGTGCAGCATGTCATGTGAGTTAGTGTACTCCTTCCAGTATTTCCTTCAAGGAGTCACACATGCCTGGCCTCACAGCAGGATTGTTCAGAATTGATCCATGTTGTTCAATGTATCAATAGTTTGTTCCTTTGTATCGATAAGCTCATAATTAGAATAGTTTTTAAAGTTCTTGAAGTTTGATAATAAACATCAAGCGAATAAAACTGAGCAAAGACATCATCACTTTACCAAAGAAAACATTGTCAGGAAATAAGCTCATGGGAAGATGCTCAGTATAACTAGTCCTTAGAGGAATGCAAATTAGAGCCACAATGAAACGCAACTCATTTGAATAGCCAAAATTCAAAATACCAACCATACCAAGTGTTGGTGAGAATGGAAGGACTAGAACTTTCTACACTGCTGGGGGTAATAGGAAGTGACACAGCCACTTTGGAATATAACTTGGCAGTTTCTGGAAAAGCTAAATGTGTACCCACTATTGATACACAAGGTGGGGCTGGAGAAATGGCCTAGTGGTTAGAGCATCTGCTGCTCTTCTAGAGAACCTGAGTTCAGTTCCAGGCACCGTGTCAATCAACTCCCAGCCATCTGTGACTCCAGCTCCAGAGGATACATCACGCTCTCTGCCACACATGCGCAAACATACATACACCTGAATAAAAAATTTAAAAAAGATATGCACAGCATGCATGAACTTTAAGTTCCTGTAACGAGTAAACGGCCTTATGGATGGAGAATGTAGTCGTCTCCCCTTCCCAGTTGCAGCTATGTGTGGCTAGTTGCAGTTTAAACCTGTGTGTTTGAATTTTGTTCACTGCAGAGCAGGGTACTTTCTGTCCTGCTCTAGAAAACACAGATTAATTTTTAGAGATAAGCAGCAGGTCAGTGAGTGTTCTTGAGGGCAGAGTGACCTGGTGAGGAGGAGAGGGAGGGAGATGAAGGAATTTCGTTTTGATTTTTCAGGTTTTCTCGTCTTTATTTGAGGCATGATCCCATCATGTAGCTCAGGCTGGCCTCAAACGCTCACTCGCCTACCTCGTTCCCCCCAGTTCTGGAGATGGTGGGCTGCACAAGCTACAGTTTATATGTATAGTGTTAGTAGGATTTGAATTTTAAGGAAAGAATGCACCTTCCTATTGGCTCTTCCTTATCTGCCTGGTCCATTGTATGTGCTTTAGTATAGATTAGAACCCCTCAACAATTTTGGGTTTTACCCCATCACCCTGATCAGTGGTTCAGAGCTCAGCATCTCGTATGTAACAGGATTCCCAGTGAATGTTTCATCAGAGAGATCAAGACTGCTGGCCACCTCAGGCTGGCTCCCACCCCATTGTATTCTGATGTGGAGGCCTCAGATTTTTTCATGTTATGTCTGTTAGTCATTTAGCCCTGAGGAAGAAACTGACTTGCTAATAACAGTCATCAGGATATATTGACGGCTGAAAAGAGAAGTGGGCATCCAGGAGTCGGTGATACAAATTAGCATAAATAGTGGAAAAGAAGGTTTAATTGAAAATAGTTCACTTATAGCTGATACACCTGTAACCGTTGCAGCGCATCCAGTCTGGGACTCACACTCCTGAACTAATTAACGTCTCTGAAATCATGACACTTCTTACAGTTGATGATATCTTACTGTTGTAATTGGAGGAGGTTTTATTTCTTACAGGTACAGAAAATAATAGCATCTTAGTTTGATGAAGTAGAATAATTAGAATTTCAAGTACTAATTTGAATAATGTTTTGAGAAGTATTAGTCTTCCTTGATTAATATAAAGCAGAAAGACACATACATCAGGATTTATAGACAGAGTATTTGTTACCCTGTTAGAAAAGCAATAAACCCTTTTGATCCATGGGTAAATGGGCAGTGGATATAGAGAACTGAACTAGGAGGGAACACCTGTGAGTGCCGGGGGGAAATGTCAATAGTAAAAGATATCGGTTGACACAATACGATGCTTTTTAGATGGACACAGAATCACATCCAAAGGCAACACTCTTAAGTTTGGTGGTCTACAGCATGGTCTACGAGTAAATTCCAAGTTGTGTACCGAGACCCCGTCTCAAAAATCAAAACAAGACAATTAAACCAGAAACAACGAGACACCTTTTTAAATACATTTAATTTTCACACAGAAGGAAGGGAAGGAAGGGAAAAGGAAGGAAAATAAAGATAAAAGGAAAAGAAACGTGACATAGCAGCCCTGGTGATAAATTTCACTCCTTTATTCACACGCGTGTAGTGACTTCTAATCACACTCACTCACTCTAATCTAATCTAATCCCACACTCTCTTACCTCACACCAGCCCTCATTAACCCCTCTTCTCTTGTCTTTAGATTGTTCTTTTGTTTTCTGACCTACTGAGTTTCAGCAGGGCCTTCTTCCTGAGCTTAGGCAAGGCACTGTCCACCAAAGCATGGGTTGTTCCCTGGTGACTGCAGCGCTGAAGACCACTCCCCCCCCCCCCCCGACACACACACCCCTATATCCAGTGTTCCCAAGAGAAGGAAAGGGCCCCCGTCCTTCCCAACCACACGCTTTGACTAGGTTTACACAGGACCAGGCCTGAGTTCCCTCCTGTGGAGGAGCCTCAAATGTAGTCAGAACCAGTTGGTTCCCTCCTTACCACTGTTGCACAGTGAGCACATCCCTCTCGCCTGGTGGGTTGGTGTTGTAGCCTCCGTCATCCGCAGCTGGGCAAGATGGGTAATGAACTTTCTCCCTCAGCTGCCTACACAACAGCCCCTTCTGGGTATATGCAATCTACCAGGCAAGGAGGGAACGTCCAGCTCAGTCTCAGCTTGATTTCTCTTTGTCTTGCTACCAAGGTGGGTGCTGACTTTATTCAGCCTAGATCGAATATGTAGGTCCGGAGAGAAGCCAAGACCACTGGCTGTGTTGTTTGGGGGTTGCTGAGGCCTCCTGACCAACTCCGAGAATATCCCACACCTGGCATGGGGATTTTATTTGATCATCCATGGCTTCTGGGATTGTCATTGTTCAGCTATGCAGGACACCTCCATTCAAAGCCTCTCTCTGTATGTACACACACAGAACATATATGTGCATATATATACTAGGGGTAGTGGGTGTCATGTGACTTCTTTGCACTTTCTTAATTTTATAAATTACAGTTTTGTTTAGTCATTTTTTAATTTTGTCTCTCTGCTCCTTTTCTCCCACTTTGATCTGAATCAAGTTAGTGCTTTGTGCTCTGTTTTCTCTACTGACTCTTTAGCGGTTTGTTTTTTGCATAATTTTAGGGGTTATTCTAGGCCAATAGTTTCAAACACTTTAGTCACAAGACTCCTTTGTACCCTTAAGTCACAGAGAACCATACCTATTATTTATGTGAATTGTGCCTGTTGATATTTTTTATAGTAGAAATTAAAATGGACATTAAAATATTTGTTCAAGCTAGGGATGTACAGCTTTAATTACTTAACTTAGGAGGCAGAGGCAAGTGGAATCTCTGTGAGTCCCGGGCTAGCCTGATGCACATAATGCGTTCTCAGCTAGCCAGGGCTACATAGGAGCCTGTCTCAAAAACTAAAACCCAAATCCCTCAAATATATTTGTGTGTATGTATATGTATATATTATATGTGTGTATATATATTTGTTCATTTCAAAACAGTAGTGAAAACATTGCATATTAATTCAAATTACATGTGTTAAAGAAAGTATCTATAAATTCTCAGAAGTATAGTGCAAAGATTGTTGCTGCCCTAAGAGTTTACCTGTCTCTCAGCATCGGGTTTGGCTGAGGAAGCTGGGATCTCACGTCTGCTTCTACATTCAGATTCGGTAGCATGTTTAGGTTGGGCTGTAGGAAGGCAATGTGTCCTTGCGTGGATATGTATTATAAAGCAGGATAGTCTTCATACCCTTTCAGAACAATTTGTATTTGTTTCTATGTTTACTTTGGTAATAGGTGTTGGGCCTTGAACACGACAGGCAATACTTTGCTACTGAGCGACTCCAACAGCCCATTTTATACTTAGTGTCTTGAGCTGCCCAGGCTGGTCTGTAGCCAGAGGAAGCTTTGAACTTGCCCTCCTCAGCTTCCCAGCTACTGAGGGCTACAGGCCTGCACACCTAGCCCCACCTAAAGCTCTTCTCCATATTCTACCAGGTATCAGCGGCCATTCATTAGTTACAGCGTGGGTTATAAGCATACGATACCCGCTCATGTTCTTTGGTGTTAGAACCTGTTGTGCACTCTGGATTTCGGATGGAGTCCTTACCTGTTCACCATTTCACAACATTGAGCATGGATAAATTTGATGAGATTGGTGTTCTGTTTTATGCAAAATTCCCAAATGTTAACACACTTCATTGTACAATATTTAAAAATCACATTCGTTAACATCATCACTAGTCTCATCAGAAAACTCTGTAAGTATTAGGAAGCTATCAGAGTCGTGGCAGTAGACATGAATTTTCAAAAGTTCTGATTTTTACTTAAAGCACCAGATTATCGCCGTCAGCTAATACTAGCATTTGTTTCTCTTGAAGTGATGGGCTATTTCGTTTCCCTTTAAGAAAACATATGCCAAACGCCCAGATAACTACAGTTTTATTTGGAGTTGTTCTTTCAAGTAAAAATAGCATCCTGTAAAAAAAGTTGTTTGCCTCAGTGCTCAGACGCTCAGGAAAGCAGCTGTATCTGTGCAGTGCACACCAGCCTTCCCCTCTTAGTGTGAGCACACACCAGCCTTCCCCTCTCAGTGTGAGCGCACACCCACCAGGCTTCCCCTCTGCAGTGTGAGCACACACCAGCCTTCCCCTCTTAGTGTGAGCGCACACCAGCCTTCCCCTCTTAGTGTGAGCACACACCAGCCTTCCCCTCTTAGTGTGAGCACACACACACCAGGCTTTCCCTCTCAGTGTGAGCGCACACCAGCCTTCCCCTCTGCAGTGTGAGCACACACCAGCCTTCCCCTCTGCAGTGTGAGCACACACACACACCAGGCTTCCCCTCTGCAGTGTGAGCACACACCAGCCTTCCCCTCTGCAGTGTGAGCACACACTAATGCTTCCCTCGGGTCATCGCACCGTAGTGTGAGGAACAGTCATATTGTATATGAGGCCTGCTTTGCTAGATCAAATACTTAAAAAGAATGTTTCCAAGGGTCAATGATTTTATTTAAAATATATTTATTGGGCCAGCTATGTGGTATACGTACTTAATTCTGGGCCTCAGGAGACAGACAGATGGATCTCTTTGAGTTCAGTCCAGCCTGGTCTATGTAGTGAGTTCTAGGATAGTCAGGGATACACAGAGAGACTCTGGTGTGAGCATGGTGGTGCATGGATTATGCAGCCCTTGGGGGTCAAACCAAGAGTTTCCTGCACAGTCGGAGCAGTTTACCAACTGAGCTACATCCCCAGCTGCTCACTTGGTTTTTGTAACAAAGTTGGAATTTTTTTAAGTTTTATCTAGAATTAAGTGTAGGCATTAAGAAAGGAAGAGAGTACTGTGGAGTGAGTTAGGGCTCCTCAAGAGACAGTGCTGGAATATTCTTTAGGTCTTCACATTTTAAAGCTGCCCTTACGGCAGGTATATGAAACCCTACTCTGATAGCAGCAGATTCTCCATCCTTGTTTATTGTCTGCTTTGTCACTTTATTGGCAGTGTCTTTCTTCGAGACTTTGAACTTCTAACACCACTAGTGTCCCCTCCATATTCTTGCTGTTATTATAGTTAGTGTTCCCGTAAACATCTTTGTACAGATGTTTTCTTATATTTTTGGTTGTGAGCCTAGCCTTTAATGGCTGAGCCATCTTTCCAGCCCCAGATGTTTTCCTGAATAGAATTTCTCTGTTCTTTTGAGCTATTTCATTATAATAAATTCCAAGGTGTGCTGTTTCTGAGCACACAGTGGAAATGACTTTTCCATTGGTTGTCAAATGCCTGGTGCTTTGCTTTGCTGGTTAGTCATGCCTGAATTCTGTAGTTGTGTTTCTTACTTATAAAACTCAAATAATCCTCCAGGCGGAGATGGCGCTAACCTTTAATCCCAGCACTCAGCAGGCCAAAGCAGGTGGATCTCTGTGAGTTGGAGGCCAGCCTGGTCTACAGAGCAAGTTCCAAGACAGGCTACAAAACTACACAGAGAAACCCTGACTTGAAAAACAAAGGAAAACAAAAACCTTGAATAATCCTTACTGCTGGCCACTGGGTTTTCCTGCAGAGGAATCCGATTTCTGCTGGCAAGAGCTGCAGAGAGTCCCTGTAAATGCAGCAGGGATGTCTGTAGATGCCGTGGGGAACTGTGCTGTGGGGACCTCTGTTCCTCAGACAAGTGTGCAAGCCTCTCCTCATTTCGCAGTTAAGAAGATGAAGCAACCTAAAGAACAATGAAAGGAAGTTAAGCGCAATCGGATAAATAATCAAATCTATTAACTACTCAAGAAATAGGACGTGACAGTAAGACTAAGACCAGTGTTTCAAGACCACACACACTCTCATTGGCTCGGGACTTGGTTCTGTCACTGAATGAAGGTTTCCCTTTGGAAACAGACTCACTCCACATAGCCCAAGCTGGCCTACATCTCACTGTGTACCTGAGGCTGGCCTTGAAGTACTGACCCTCCTGTCTTCTTAGGAAATGGGGTTCACCATGCTGTTGAACCTGGCTCCTGGGCTCAAGTCATTCTGTTCCAGTCTCCTGAGTGTTGGGGCTACTGGCCCCATTCCTACCACAACTGTTTCTTTTGTATATATTGTAGGAATTTGTAGACGATTAACTCATCCCAGCCTTAGTAATAGTAATTTTTAAATGACTTGTTCATTTTAGTGTTATAGCTGTCACATCAAAAGTGTGTGTGTGTGTGTGTGTGTGTGAACAGTATATAAAGTAGCAATTGGCAGCTCTAGTTTGTATAGGATCACCTCTACAGTAACTAAGTAAAAACAAAAGTTTAATTACATTCTTTAAAACAAATGACGAAAATGCTTAGTGCCAGTTTGGGTTGTGACTGGGTTTTTAAAAAAGAGACTTGTAGTTAAATATGTGTGAAATTTTTTAAATTTTCATTTGCTTTTCCTGGAGACCACAACATCCTTTTTAGAAGAGCAGAGCTGGGTACAGTAGTTTGAGTCTGTAATCCCAACATTCAGGAGACTGAGGCTGGAGGATTACTACAAATTGGAGCCTGTCTGGGCTTCATAACAAGATACTTTTTTTTAAAAGGTGGTGAGGAGCGGGAAGAGGAAAGAATGAACCAGTTTCTCACCTTTCAATAGAGGTGTTTATAGCCAGGTAACTAGGCCACCCGAATGCACTCACGGATCTGATTGCAGAAACACTGCTTAGCATAGAACCAGGCTTCTCACTCTGCCTCCCAGGGTGACTCCTTATTCTGCCATTTCACCCCGCTTTCCTAGACATTCATGCTGTGTCTTTACAGTCAGGCCTCACTCTCCCCAGTCTGTGGTTCATGGCTAGACTACAGCAGCAGATTTCTCCATGTCTTCTTCCTTCTGCTTTCCCATTGCCGCCACTTTAGGGTTTATCACCGCTGGACCACAGCAATCTAACCGATCTCCCTGCAGCTTTTTCCACTCGTGGTCTTGCGTGGTACTCCCCAGTCTCTGAAATCCCGTTACCCAGCTCCCAGCTTCACCCGCAGCTGCTAAACAGAAGCAGTCACAGTGGACACACTTTTACTGCTCCCTGTGTGTATCCTGTCTGTACTGCCAGCCTCCCGCTGGGAGAGTCGTTTTTGCGCGCGCGCGCGCACACACACACACACACACACACACACACACACACACACACACGTGCGCGCACGCCTTTCCTCCAACCCAAGCCCTAACCCACCTTTGTGCCCTTCCCGTTTTCCCAGACAGCACTGACTGGCTGAGCTACCTGAGCTATCGTGTCTACCGTCAGTGCTAACTTCCATGCCACTGCCTCATCATTCCCTTCTCTCTCTGCAGTAAGAAAACCCACGCCTGTTGTCGGTTGCTTTTTACTCTTTGATTTGGGGGGGGGGGACCCGCCACCCATCTTCCAAATAAATCACACGCAGAGGCTCATTCTTAGTTAGAAATGCCTGGTCCTAGCTTGGGTTGTTTCTAGCCAGCGTTTCTTCTTATCCCAGCTACCTTTTGCCTCTGGGCTTTTTCCTTTTCCTTACTTCTCTATATCTTATTTTCACTCCTACTCTGTGGCTGGCTGGGTGACTAGTCCCTAGTATCCTCCTCTCCTCCTTTTCTTGCTCCTTCTGTTCTCCTCTTCATTTTTCCTTCTATTTATTCTCTCTGCCTGCCAACCCTGGCTATCCTTTCTCCTGCCTCACTGTTGGCCATTCAGCTTTTTATTAGACCATCAGGTGTTTTAGACAGGCAAAGAATCACAGCTGCACAGAGTTAAACAAATTTAGCATAAACAAAAGCAGCACATCTTTATATCATTCAGCAGATGTTCCAGAGCATAAACAAATATAACACACCTTAAAATGATATTCTATAACATTCCCCCTTTTGTCTAAATAAAAAGGAACGTTTTGACTTTAACATAGTAAAACTATATACAACAAAACAGTTACCAAGTTAGAATTACATTTAAAATATTTTGTATAGTTGTAGTTAGCATATTCAGAGAAAATAGTGCATTATCTATCCTATCTTAGTGAATCCGAAATTATACACCTAACTTATGTTCTTTCATATTTAAAGAAAACTGCAACCATAAATATCTAGTCTTCAACTCCATCCAAGACCGCTGAAGAAATTAATATTGCCTAAGTAAACAGGAAGTGTTTTGCAAGCAACTTCCAAGACTCTAGAAATGACAGAGACACATGCCCTTGATGGAGAAAGAGTTAAGTCTTAAAACCCCCAGCACTCCCAGCTACCTTGGTAGAAACTAATGAACTAAGGGGGTGAGGATGGACTTTGATGTGACTGTTGTGAAATATTTGTTCACCTATGCAAAGATGTGTTGCATCTGTTTAATTATGTGAAGATGTGTTGCTGTGTCACCTTGCCTGCCTAAGGCACCTGATGGGTCTAACAAAAAGCTGAATAGCCAATAGCAAGGGAGGAGGTATAGGTGGGACTTCTGGGCAGGGAGAGTAAGAAGGAGGAGGAATTTAGGCTCAGGAGAAGAAAGAAAAAGAAACACCAGAAAGGAGATGCTGGGGGCCAGCCAGGCACAGGGGAAGCAGGAAAGAAGGACATACAGAATAAAGAAAGGTAAAAAGCCCTGAGGCAAAACATAGAAGAATAGAAACAGGTTAAATTAAGTTAAAAGAGCTAGTGGGACAAGCCTAAGCTAAGGCCAAGCTTTCATAATTAATAATAAGTCTCTGTGGCTACTTGGGAGCTGATTGGCAGCCAAAGGAAATTCTAACTATACATGACCCAAATCTGGGTTTGAATTTGGTTTCTGCCTGGCTATATTTCTGTTTCCTCTTATAGAATGTGCAGGATTATAACTCTTTTACAGAAGTTTTGAAAAGTTCAAATAAGACAAATATATGAAATGTGTTTTGTGTGATGCCTGACATGCAGTAAATAAGAAGTGGCGGTGATGCCTATGATTATGATCATTTAATCCAACTGCTCGGCTGATGTTTGTCAGTCTTCTTGAGCCATCACGAATTTTATTTATCCCTTTTCATTGTTCAGATGATACCGTATGATAACAGGGTCAGAGCCTCTCTGGGCATGTGTGTGTGTTTATAGGTGCCTGTGTGCATGTGTATGTATGTGGAGACAGAGCTCAAAACTGCATGTATTTCTTAGTTGCTGTCTGCCTTATTTTTGTGAGAGAGAAGATTCCTGACTTGGTTGTATTGACTGGCCAGTGAGCTCAGGGTCTACCTGTCTAGCCTCCACACTGCCCCATTGTTTCTTGTAGCTATCCGTGCTGGCTTGTATTATGTCAGCTTGACACAAGTTAAGGTCATCTGACAGCTAATTAAGAAAATGCCTCCAGCCGGGCGATGGTGGCGCACGCCTTTAATCCCAGCACTCGGGAGGCAGAGGCAGGCGGATCTCTGTGAATTTGAGAACAGCCTGGTCTACAGAGCTAGTTCTAGGACAGGCTCCAAAGGCACAGAGAAACCCTGTCTCGAAAAACCAAAAAAAAAAAAAAAAAAAAAGCCTCCATTGATGGGGTAGACTAGACAAAAGGACATACTGTGTGACACACTGCTCCCGATGCCACCAGGATGAATGAGGAGGTGTTGGAGAGACAGGAAAGAAAGAGAAACAAAGAGGGGTTTTTGTTGTCCTTATTTTTGTTTGCTTGTTTTGTTTTGATTTTTAAATTTTTCTTCTGGGGACACTGCAGGGGTTAGGGGAAGATATGGAGGGCCCAGGAGATGAGCAGAATTAGGGTGCATAATATGAAATTCCCAAAGAATCAATAAAGAGCTGGGCGGTGGCGCACGTCTTTAATCCCAGCACTTGGGAGGCAGAGACAGGTGGATCTCTGTGAATTTGAGAACAGCCTGGTTGGTCTACAGAGTTCCAGGACAGCTACAGAGAAACCCTGTCTCAAAAAAAAAAAAACAAAGAAAAGAAAAGAAAAGAGAGAAGAATCATCATGAGTGTGAGGTCAGCCTGGCTTACACAATGAAATCTGTCTCAAAACAACAAAACGTATCATTTCATTTAAATATAAATTAATGTATTCCTGAAATTGAAATAGCTTTTAAGAAAAATGAAACTTAAATTACTTTAAAAATTTAGAGAACCAAATATTTTATGAGACTGACACGCTACCTACTGCGCTAACGAGGCACCTAGAACCAAATATTTTAAAACTTGCATCTTGCAGCTGAGGAAATGGCTCAGTGGGTAAAGTGCTCGTCTTGCAGCTTAAGGACCTGAGTTTGAGTCCCTGGAGCCCACACTTAAAGGGTGTGGTGACATCATGTATCTGTAGCCTCAAAGCTGGGGTCTGGCCAGACAGGCTGACTAGGCATTCTAGCCATGGGTGAGTGCCAGGTTTCGTGAGATACCCTATCTCAAAAAATAAGGTATAGTGTGATGTCCAGAAGGGACTGGAGAGGTGGCTCAGTGGTTAAGAGCACTGGCTGCTCTTCCAGAGGTCCTGAGTTCAATTCCCAGCAACCACATGGTGGCTCACACCCACCTATAGTGGGATCTGATGCCCTCTTCTGGCATAAAGGTGTACATGCAGATAGAGCACTAATATACATAAAATAAATCTTAAGAAATAATCAAAACAGAGTGAATGGAGGGAGACAGCTGATGTTGACTTGTCCACATTTAAGAACCACATACACACACACAGGTGCACACTCGTGTGCTCACACACATTTCCGGCAGTAGAGTACCAGAATACCCCAGCCCACAGACAGTAACACACTGGAATGTTCTGAGGACGTGACTAATGCAGCCATTTCCCAAAGGTGGCTGGCTTTTCCCACAGCCAGATTTAAACAGGAAACCTGTAGGAGTTGCAGGGTGGCGCTTAGCACTAGGAAGCAACATCAACACGAAACCAGTCTGTGTGACATGGCCACTTTGTATGCCTTGGTCTAGGATGTGAGATGGCAGGCCTGGCCACATGGACTCCGCCTTCCCTACTTGTCAACCATGTTTTTCTCTTTTTCCCCCCTTAATAGGGATCACATGCAGTGGTCTGAAGAAGAAGAAGACGCAGCTAGAAAACAAGTAGAGGAAAACTCAGCCACACGAGTTGCTCCAGAAGAGCAAGGTAAAGCTGGGCTCTCCCCATGCCCCTGTAGGCAAGCGTTCTTAGCTTACACCCCAGCCGATTGCTGGGATTCCCGGTTCTTCCCTTGTAGTGGGACCAAAATTAATGAAATAAATTATGTCTTCACCCTATAGTTGGTCTTTTGTAGTCACGTTGCTTTTTCTGGGAAATAGACATATGGGTGGCATTTTAAGCAAGATGTGAAAATGTAGCTTTAAACTTTGCTTCTAGCTGGGCCGCTTTCAGTGTGTTAGTGCACGCATCTCCTGCCGGAACTTCTCCTGCTGGGAACTTCTCACAGACTCGTAAACTTAAAGTCAAAAGAAAAATTCATATCAAAATATTGCTGGCCTTTTAGGATAAGGGACTGTGCACGCATGCAAGTGTGTGTGTGTGTGTGTGTGTGTGTGTCTCGGGGCGCTCACTTGTGTGCATGTGTGGGGTCAGAGGTCGATTTCTATTGTCTTCCTCTTTCACTCTCCACCTTGGTTTGTTTGTTTGTTTTTGTTTTTTGTTTTTTTGATACAAGGTCTGCCAATGACCCAGAAGCTCACTATTTCAGGTAGACGGGCTGCACGGTGAGCTCTGCCTCTACCCCACCCCGACTCAGCTCTGAGATCACCGAAGCAGCTGCCATACCTGGAGTCCTACTCAGGCCCCCCTGTCTATACAGCAAGCGTGTTCCCCCACTGAGCCACCTCCCCAGCCCAGGAAAAGGTTTCCTGGGAAATCAAAAGTGGTTGTATTGGGAGAGTCTGTATTCAGAGTTTAGTTCAGGGAAGGCCTTGGCAGCTTCGTAATAGCTCTCCAAGTTTGGCTTGGGCTACTATTAAACTACTAAAAAATGACAAGTGTTGAAAAGGATGAAGAGAAACAGAAGCCCTGTGTGCATTTTATGTGAATGGGACAGCCACCGTGGAAACCAGTGCGAGACTCCTTAAATGTTAAAAAATATTTTTAAAAAAAATGAAGGGACTAGAGATTAAGAGTGCTTGCTGTATTGGCTGCTCTCGCAGAGGACTCTGGTTTAATTCACAGCACCCGTGTGGCTACTAACAACTGCCTGTGCTGTAACTCCAATACTAGGAGACTATTACTCTCCTCTGACCTCCATGGGTACCAGGCATGCATGTGGAGCACTTACACATACTCAGACAAAAACTCTTACCAAAAAAAAGTAAAACTAAAATAGTAGCCCCCTATAGTTCTTCAGGTCACTTTTAGAATATGTCACAAAAGATCCAAAGCACACTGTCAAAGAGACATAAGCATTGCATGTTCATGGCAGCAGTCTCCATGGTAGAAGATAAACACAATCAAAACTCAAGTGTCTAAAACAAGCAATACTGTTAAAGAACAGCCTGCTCATAGGTTAATGAAGAGACAAGTAAGTTTAGCCTTAGAGGAAAGAACAGGGCCATGCTAGTACCTGGGTAATACGGTAACAATGCCCACATATTCTGGAGACATGGATTCAGCAGCCATTTCCCAGCGGGGAATAGATAAATGGGTAAGAAAACATACTACATGATGGTGATGCCAAGGGCTGGGTACATGGGAAGGAGGAGCTATGTAATGGGATTAGAGTTAGAGTCGGCATTTGGGAAAGATGCCAGAGGTCTGTTCCACAGTGATGTGAACACTATGGGACCATGCACTTAAGAATGACTAAGATGCTCCATTTCATGTGTTTTTAACCACAGTTTTTAAAACTAGCACATTGAAGCTGGGCGGTGCTGATACACAACTTTACTCCCAGCATTGAGGCAGAGGCAGGTGAATCTCTGAGTTCAAGGCCAACCTAGTTCTACAAAATTAGTTCCAGGACAGTCAGAGCTGTTACACAGAGAAACCCCGTTTTGAAACTCCCTTCCCCAAAATTAGCACATGCAAGTGCACGTGTGTGTGTCTGTGTGTTTGTGTATGTATGTGTGTGTGTCTGTGTGCGTTTTTACAGTGTATGTAGGTCTGAAGTTGGGTGTGTCTTCCTTAGTAGCTCTTTATTTATTGAAGCAAAGTCTGTTGCTGAGGTTGGAACTTGCAGATTCTGTCTGATCTAACTAGCAAGCTTCCCCAGGGATCTCCATTCTCTGTCTCTCTGGTGTTGGGGTTACAGCCAGCTGCCATACCTTTTAGATGGGTTCTAAGGATCTGAGCTCTGGTCTTGTATAGGCACTTTATCCACTGAACCATCTCCCTAGCCTGCAGCATGGTTTTATAAATAAAATTTTATTAGCACACAGGCTTTCTCACTTGTTGACATACTGTCAGTGGTTGCTTTGCAGCTGTTTGGTTCAAAAGCTACTGTAAATGTCACAAAGACTGAATACATACCTGGCACTTATCGAAAGGCTCGGCCAAAGCTAGCGGTCCAGTCCTAGGTTAACCAGATGTCCAGAACTCCCCAGGGTTAAAGGTTTACACTCTTCCTTGTAAGGCACATAGTGAAAATCAAGAGAAACACGGTTGAGATGTTAGCCTGCGATTGCTGGAATCTGAAGCAAAGGTATCTGGAGAGACTGAGATAACGAGACAGCCGCAGCGTTTGGCCGGCAGAGGAGCCAGTGCCAGCCTGCCTTGCTCTCTGGAGTCAGGGGTGACCTCTCGTGTCCTCTGGTGCAGTCCGTCTCCCTCTGCATCAGTGCATCCTAGGGTGGAGAAGAAAGATGAGCCTCTGACCCCAGCGGAATTAGTCTATTTTTATGAGCTCTAACTGGGCAGTCCTGGAGTGGAATACTGCCAAGGAGTGTTGGGCTTGGACTTGAGAGTGGATAGCCGGGGCAGTGTTGCCGTAAGCCGGCCAGCATCACCTTCCTTCGCAGGCGCGCTGCCACTGGTTCTGAGGAAGCAGAACTCACTTCTTTGCCAGCAGCTGCACAGACATATTTTCCACATGACTCAAGAGAGTGGCCACCTGGGTGTGGAGACTCCAGCCTGAGCTAAGTTCAGCATTGTCAGTTGTTTTAAGTCATTTCCAGGAAATGAAAACTTATCCACACTATTATTTGCACATTATCCTAATAATATGAGAAACCAGGGATTTTTTTCTTCCTTTTGAATATGTTGCTCAGAACTTAAGTAGAGCAGGGCTGATAATGTTAAAGCTCTCTGCGTGGCCGCCTACTTTGTCCTGTGTGTGTTAACAATGAGTTTGAGTGAAGCTAATGAGGTTATTTTAACGCCTCAGAAACCGCAGTGAAGAAACGACAGTTCCTACAGAACCATAGTGGGACCAAAATAGAAAGGTGATGACTGGCCTTTCTGTGGAGGAGGAGAGGAGGCACGAAGGCCGCGGCGCCACTTTGAGACATTTGATTTGCCTTTATGGTGACAGTCTTTTCTAAGTATTTTTCTGGCCACTGTGAAGATAGAACTAAAGATTCCATTTCAGAATACCTCAAAGAAGCAGAGATTTGTGCCGGGTCCTCTCTTCCTCCCTCTGCTCAGTGCCCTGGGCTCCTCAGTGTCAGGGGACCACACTGCAGGGGACCACAGTGCAGAAAAAGATGCTACAGGTGCTATATTATATTATATTATATTATATTATATTATGTGTGTATACATACATATGTACATATATACATATGTAATTAATTTTTTAGAAAAAAACAATCTTTTCTCATTTTATATACCTATCCTGGTTCCCACTCTGTTTCCTCCTCCTGCTCCCCCACCTTCACCTCACCCCAGCCCCCCAGCCACTCCTCAGAGAGGGTAAGGCTTCCCAAGGAGAGTCAACAAAGCCTAACACATCACTTCAAGGCAGGACCAAGGCCCTCCCCCCATATCTAGGCTGAGCAAGGTATCCTTACAAAAAGAATGGGCTGCAAAACGCCAGCCATCACTCCAGCCTGCTCTCTTATATTCAAAGCAAGATGTAGTAAAGACTGCAGGGAGGTAGCAAAGAAGGAAAGCTGTTCTGAGGAACAGGATATTTCAGTGAGAACCAGCAGGGTCTCCGCTGCAAGGGACCGGAGACCCCAAAGAAGTCTTGGGAGAGTGTTCAGTCCCTGTCTCGTGCCTCTGATGAATGTGGCTCAAAGAATAGATTGCTCTGCTCTGCCCCCAGGCTTAGTGAGAACCCTAAAGAAGCTCTGACCTAGCCACCATCTCTTAATATCTACCAGAGTCGCCAAGTGTCTGAAAGGGCAATTCTCTGCCATCACAAAGGATTCCATCTGCAGCGCATTGTAGAACAGGCACACTGTTGATTGATCTTATCTTCGTTATTAATGCCACTGAGAGGACATACCGGTTGTTCATCCAGACCAGCCAACCCTGTCTGTGGCATTGCTCTTGGTCTCTGCATGCCACTCTCCCGTCTCCCACTTCTCACCTTTTGTCAGAGCTGTTGGTGATCACAGAGGCTAGAAAACACCCTCACAATCCGCAAAGAAGATCTTCTGCATGACAGATAATCGCTGCCGAGCGGCTACGGGCTCATTTGTATAACGAAAATGTATAGCATCCAGGCTCTAGTTAGCAATATTTCTTTCAATTAGATTGCCCAGATTAATGATTTTTAATTCCATGTTTTCTATTCCTAATTACTTTTCAATTTTATTATAGCTCATATTTCTTTTAAAACTGGGTTAACCCAGAGAAATAAAAAAAAGATATAATCAGAGTTTTTTGAGTTAACACGATTATACTTTATAATTTCCTTAAAAAGATCTCCAGCGTGCTGTATGTCAGCTAGTTGTGTAGCAACTATAGTGGGTTTTTAGAACTTAATAACTACAGTAGCTGCTATTTCGGCTTTAAGATGTCTTTGTAAATAAAGTCGTACCTAGAGTAAGAGTCCACGGCTGGCAGATAAGGGTCTGCACTTTGTGCTGTGAATGCCTTGCTGCCGAAGAGAATGCTCTATAGGAAGGAGAAGGAGACCAGAGTGGTTACACATCCCTGTTGATAAAGACAGTTTGCCTGCCTCTAAGGAGACTCGGATTGCTGGAAGTTCCACGCAGCGCCCTGAGAATCCCACTTCCAATTTTGTAGTTTTAAGAGTTTTCTTTTATTAGACAGTGAACTTCCTTCAGTGACATGTGGAAATTTCCAGCTTTGAGAGTTCAGGTATTTGCGTAATTGATGTACAGAAATAACTTTAAATTACTTTTTGTTACATAGCAACTTAGAATAAATTTTCATAATTCATATTAATCACATCATATATGCCAGATACATAAATGGTTTAATTTGGTTTTTCAGTTATGATGTTCAGGGCAATTCAGATGACTTGTGAACCTGTAAGCACGGTTAGTGTGGTGTATTCCTTGTTCTGCTCAGCTATATGGAGCTTAATAAATGAATTCTTGAGAACGTTCCTCACTGGGCTGTGCCAAAACTGATAACTATAGCCCATGTATTGCCATTGGCATAGAACAGTTTATCCTGGACAGCTAGCAACCTTGGACAACAAAAGAAAAAGCTGTTTCTCCAAGGAAAATCTGTCATCACCCACCTGTTAATCGTCAGGGCAGCTCAGCTTTCCCCACACTGTGTAGACTCTATGGTTCCTGGCCTGTTAACAGAGTGAGCCTGAAGTTTTTCTACCTGGGTTAGAGTGGCACCTTTTGTTCCCTGTCACTACAGGTACACTTTCAGTTTCGGAAGTTCAGTGATAACACTAGAGGTGTTTATTGTTTCAGGCCCATAATTACGATGAAGTTGATTGTGCTCCTGTAAGGTCACGGAAACCATTGCACACTCTCGGGGACCATGGACTTGCAGCATTGATGGAAGACACTGCTGGGTGCAGTTGACAATGCCAACATGGGGCAGCCACATGTCTGCGTGTGTCCGCCCCACAAACCAACCTGCACCCCTAGACCACTGTGAGGTTCTGTTGCTAATCGTGAATTCGTCCTGTAACTTCATCTAGCTTGTATTCTATCTCACTCAAAGAACTGGCCTTGATTCCATGCTCACCTCCCTCTCTGAAGGCTGACTCCAGCCAGCATTGTCTTTACAGCTTATTTATTATAACTTGCATTGAGGTTTTAATCTCAATTTAGTGCTTTGTAATTGGGAGGAAAATAAGAATCAGAAAAACAGATTATCTTTAGGGATACCTTGGAGGGAGCACATACTAACTTTGTATTAGGGAGATGGGGCTATGTGATGGCCAAGAATCAAGGGCTTTGGAGTCTGACTGACTTAATCTAGGTCTTGACTTCCCTTTCTGGCTAGGTGACCTGGGAAGGGGGGATCTCCTGCCTTTTGACACTGAATTTCTTATCTATAAATTGGAATAACATTGTATATCTGAAAGATACTGTTAACCCTAAATTGTTGGCTTCCCCATGGTTGGCTCTTGCACTGTCTGGCTCTCTTTCTCCCTACCCCCTTTCTCTTTTTTCCTTTCTTCATTTGGTGTAGCAATGTCAGAGGGTAAAAATGAAGCATCGTGGGAGGAACTCCAAGTTTGTTCAGTGTCCAAAACACAGACACATGGGAGTTTCGGACTCACAGATCTCATCCCCTGGTGGGTAGGGAAGCCATAGACTTGGGACAAGTGGAATGAAGAGGAGAAGAGGAGGGGAGGGGGAGAAGAGAGACTTACGAGATGACTGTGAATCAAGAGCTTTATACACATGTATGAAATGTCATTTATATATATGTATGAAAGCGTCACAGTGGAACCCGTTACTTATGCAGTTAGTTCATGGGAAGAGTAGGTCAGTGGAGAGAAGAACAGCTATGTTTTTTCTGGGAATGGCAGCTCTCAGGCACCGTCACATCTATTAGAGTGCGGTGGTTCTTACCAAGGCAGCCTGGTAGGATGTCACTTAGTATGTAAATTAGATCACTAAACAGGCCTCCAGAAATCACCATCAGCTATCTTAGTGCCAGTTGGTTTTGGCTAACCCAGCTGAAGAGGAACTTCTGGCCTTAAAACATCCTGTTCCCAACGATAACCAGGATGAGGACAAGGTAGAAATTAGCTAGGCCAATAAGCAGCACCTAGGTAACAATACTGTTAGGAGCAAATGGAGAAAAATCTAAGAAAAGCATTTGACATAGAGCCTGAAACCATGTGTTACTGATGGGTTTTTTGTTTGTTTGTTTGTTTGGTTGGTTGGTTGGTTTTGTTTTGTTTTGTTTTTGAAACAGGATCTCACTATGTAGCCTTGGCTGGCCTGGAACTCACTATATAGACCAGCCTGGCACTCACAGAGGTGTGCCTGACTCTGACCCTACCTCTGTCTCTTAAGGCCTAGGATTAAAGGGATGCACCACTGCCTAGCTAGGGTTGAATTTAGGTGCCCAATTTAGTTTTTTATTTCAGTGTACCTGGTAATGCCTGTATTCCATAAATTCATATATATGTATATCTATACACACATATATGGGGGGTGCTTAAAGAGGCTATGCTAATTCTCATTAAAGGAAATTGGCAAAATGAATGGATAATTCACATGAGATTCTGTATGTGTGTTTGTGTGTTACATGCATGTAAGTGTATTGGCCCATGTCTGGGCGTGTAGAAGCTACAGCAGGAGGTTAGATGTCTTCCTCTTTCACACTTAGCCTTATGGTCAATAAACCAGAAGCTCGCTGTTTCCTGCTTGTTTTCTTGGTTGGTTGGTTGGTTTGTTGTGGTCGTTGGGTAGGCTGCTTTACTAGCCGGTGAGTTCTTGGGATCTACCTGTCTCCACCCCCAATGCTAATGTTACAGAAATGCACACCCATGCAAGGTTTTTTTCTGTGAGTGCTGGGGATTTGAACTCAGGACTTGCAGAGCAAGAGCTGTTACCCACTGAGCCATCTTCCCAGCTCCTCCCTGCCTGTCCAGTTACTGTTCTTTATCTTTGGCAACCGCTTTGCAAAAGACAGAGCTATCTAATAATCATTATATTACCCCGTTCCAAACTTTCATCCACTACTAATAAGTATAAACTAAATGTCAGAGTTGCCGCCAGTGTCTTGGCTGGTGTGTGAGTGTTTTTCTTCTTGTTATCCTGTATGTTCCGGGTGCCACATGGGTCTGCCCTGTTTAGGCCTGCGTGGTTTCTGTGCTCATTTCCAGATGCGATTTGAGTAAGCTGCTGCTTCTTTCCTGTAATAAATAGAACTGCTTGCACATATTTTTGTCACATTACTCTCCTGAATTCCCTACTCCACCCTCGTTAATTCTCAGGGGAATACATCTTGAGATTAGCCATGGTATAGTATTAAATTCTAGTTAATGGTGATTCATCTCAAATTCACCTCGTAAATAGCTTTATGTTGGAAAACCTAATCCCAGAGATTTGACTAAATTTGGGTCCTATTACCTTTAAATATAAGTCTTTGGGATGCTTTTTCTTAGATACAAAATCTATCTACGCAGAATGAGTTACAAAGAGCGTTTTTAAAACAGAGGAAGACAGTAAGCCATAAGAAATCCCTTGGGAAATCGGGAAGTTCTCTATTTCCTCCCGCGTTTGATTTTCAGAATGTTGTTTTTGTTTGCTTGCCCAGTACACAGGTGCACCTTAGTTGTTGAAAGTGAACACAGAGCTAGCATCCAGATCAGTATGCACTTTTGGGCTCAGCATACGTAGGCTGCCCTTGGTTAATGCAGATGAGATGATGGTGTAGACTCACAAACACACATCCCTTATACACAGGGCCCACTGCCATTTCTCAGACCTTTTTCCTGCTGCCAGAGCGGACCCAGGAAGCATGAGCCTGGATGAATGAAGGCCTGTGGGACCAGGCTATGCAGATAAAAATGAAGGAAAACCTCACTTCAGGACACTGAAGGAGACTGACTGTTGGCAGCCACATGACTCGTAGGTTGAGTCTCTTTGAAATTATGAATGAAAGGGGTCCATTATTTTTATTTGTGGCTTAGCATAATTTTGGAATCGATGGTAAATTCCCATGAATCAAAACTAAAAAAAATTCTCCATTAAACCACAGGTTTTTTAAATTTGCTTGTTTGGTTTTGTTGTTGTTTGTTTGTGACAGAGTCCCAGGCTTACCTTGAACTCTTTACAGTCCTCTGCCTCAGCCTCCCCAGTCCTGGGATTACAGGCATGAGCCACCATGCCTGGTGCTGTTTTGTACCTATCCTAGTAAGTACCTGAGTCCATGTGCCTGCTTGTTTGTGTACACATGCAGTTTTCTTTTCCTCCTTCCTTCTAGCAAATGGCATAAGATTCGTTCTGCCCTGTACCTTACTTTTCTCCAGCTGAACCTTGGGAATCGTTACATTCCCATTAGGAAGCTTTTGCAGACTTTGAAAGTACTTTTAAACTGTCATGAGTCTGCCTACTAGGGTAAAAGTAATTCTTAATCCATGGATTAAGACTAAGGATTAACCTTGTTACATAATTGGAGTTAAGAAATGGTTGTTCAATAAAAGATAGAGTGAGCAAGTTATTTGAGTTTTTGTTTGAACTTGTGAACCTTCTTCCTTGTCACAAGTGCTAAGCTTAAAAATTTGTGCTACCATGATTTATTTGAGGCAAGAGTTTTTTTGATATAGCCCAGGCTGGCTTCAAATTCTCTTTGTATTTCAGGCTAGCTCTAATTTGAGGTTCTCCTGCCTCAGCCTCCCAAGTGTTGGAATTACAGACCTGTGTTACTATACGTGGTTTAAATCACTTTGTCAATGCAACGTAGAGATGGGAAGGGGCAGAAGACTAAGAAATGCCTGAAGTTCTGAGACCATTGGCATAGCTGTTGCCCCTTAACCCAGGGAAGACATCACCAAGAGCCTGTCTGTTCAAGAAAGCACCAGGAATTCGCTTAGAGACTTCCATTAGGAGACAGCAACAGAAAGAGATGCCTCTGGATTTGAGGGTGTGGTGGGGGGTGAAGTTACAGGGTGGGCCTCCACAAGGAGTTTCAGTTCCTTTCTTCAGATGTAGAACCAGGAAGGCAGTGGGAGTAAACTGTATGTCGTTTATAATGCCCGCATTCTTTTCTTATTGTAGAACCAGGAAGGCAGTGGGAGTAAACTGAATGTCGTTTATAATGCCCGCATTCTTTTCTTATTGCCTGTCTGCACCTTTGTGGAGACAGACTGGGACGGAGTTCTTTCTCCCAGAAAATAGAAAGGCACACACAAATAGCTTGATTAAAAATATGATTGTTAGGCCAGGTATGGTAGTACATGCCTTTAGTCTCAGTACTTCACAGGTGGGTTTGAGACCAGCCTAGCCAAAGCTGCACAGAGAGATCCTGTCTCAAATATGTATACATACATACATACACATATGTACATATAATACACATATACATATATAAGATAGACATATAATCGATAGATAGATAGATAGATAGATAGATAGATAGACAGACAAATAGATAGATAGACAGACAGATAGATAGACAAATAGATAGACAAATATGTAGATAGACAAATAGGTAGATAGATAGACAGATTCAAAGCTTGGCTTCAAAAAATAATTCTCAAAGTTTCTATTCCTCACAAAATGGAATGGCCAACTGTTGACAGAAAAATAGATTTTAAAAGTAGGATTAAATATATTACATATTGATCTTTTGAAGAAAATTAAATGCACTTTTGTATTTTAGCCTTATATTCAGTAAGTAAAATTATGATGATAATAATATCAAAGTGACAGATTTGGAAATCCAGTTATTGATAAGTGTGTGTGTGTGTCTTAGTGTTCTGTTGTGAAGAGACACCACGACCATGGCAGCTCTTGTCAAGGAGAACATTTCACCGGGGCTGACTTGCAGTTCAGAGGTTTACTCCATTATTATAATGGCGGGAAGGATAGTGGCATGCAAGCAGACATGGTGCTGGAAAGGAAGCTGAGAGTTCTATCTTTGGATCAGCAGGCAGCAGGAAGAGAGAGCCAACCACTGGGCCTGGCTTGAGCTTCTGAAACTTCAAGCCCACTGCTAGAGACACACTTCAGTAAGGCCACACCTGCTCCAACTGTCCTGGAACTCACTTTGTAGACCAGGCTGGCCTTGAATGGAAAGACCTGCCTGCCTTGCCTTCCCAAGTGCTGGGATCAGAGGTGTGTTCCACCACACTTGGCTTAAATATTTAATTATTAAAGGTATTTAGTTACCAAAATAGCAGCCAATAGTAAATATCGTTCATAGTAAATGGATTTTTTTTCCTCTCTGTTTCAGTTAAGTTTGAACGCGACGCTAATAAATACTGGGACACATTTTACCAGACCCATAAGAATAAATTTTTCAAGAATCGCAACTGGCTGTTGAGGGAATTTCCTGAAATTCTTCCAGTTGATCAAAGCTCTAAAGAGAAAGTGGAAGGATCATCCTGGGATCAAGGCAGAAGTGACTTCTCAAATATGCAGAGAACGGAAAAGGATTGTCAAAAGAGCCGTGTCTCATCAGCCCCTTGGAGCGAAGAAAGATCTAACTTCCCCAACCAAGACTTGGAAGAACACAGCGAAGGGCCTGGGAAGACAGAGCGCTTTCCTGGTAGCAAGGCCACTTTCCGAATACTGGAGGTACTGTGTACAGGGGACAAGACATCCAAGAGGTGATGGAGTGTGGAAGTGTGCGCCCCACACTATTTTATGAATGGTCCAGACTGCCCAGGTGGAAGACCAGACCTAACCAGATGCTCAGTGTGCTTGCACATATAAGCAGTACTTGGGACTCACATCTTTAATCAGTCAAAGTTTGTGGCTTTTATTTTGTGTTACTTATTCCCAACCCCCCTCCCCCTTTAGTTTGCTGTATTTTCTAACTTGGAGGCAGGTCTTAAGTTCTGATAAACTTTTGGTCTTAATATTCACTCTTTTTTCTTTACTTTCTCTCTCTCTCTCTCTCTCTCTCTCTCTCTCTCTCTCTCTCACACACACACACACACACACCTTCTGAAGTGAAATAAAAATAAGTGAGATGTTTAGTTTTCTGTAATGTAGTGTAGATAGTGGTTTCCCATTTTTGAGCCGAAACCCCATCTTTCTGATTCTACGGGTAATAGTTGCTGATTACAGAGGATTTACAAGAACACATAAGAGAGGCACCATAATTTTGCTTCCCTATTGTCATACACCTAGCATGAATTATTTTCTCAGCACATGTCTTTGACTCCATTTTCTTTTCCCATCTTGGGTCAAATTCACTAGTTTACAGTATTTAGAAACTTTTAGAGCTCTTGAAACAGACTCCCAAACTGCTTCCTAAGAAGCTATACTAATACAACCAGACGTGGAACACGTGCCCATAGTCTCAGCACTCAGGAGACAGAAACAAGAGTATCATATGTGTTTAAGACCAGCCTTCTCTCTCTTGCTCACTTGTATGAGGGTTTGAACTTAAACTATAGACAAGAGTTCCACATCCCAGCCCATTTTGAGGCAGGGTCTCCCTAAGTTTCCCAGGCTGGCTTCGGATTCACCCTATAGTCCAGACTTCTTGCCGCAGCCTCCCGGGCTTTCACAAGCTCCAGAGCCCTCTGACCCTGCGTTCGTTTATCCCTTTTCCGCCACCCAGTACGCTCATGGCTCTTCAGACATCACATGCTAGCTGTCCTCTGCCCATTCCTTCCCTTTGCTTGTCTATTGTATGAGTCCTGCCCTTTACCATGGCTACTGCAAACGCAAATGCTTTATTCACTGCTGTGCTGTCTGCAGTGTGGTGTGAACGTATTGGTTCAGTTAGGAGGCTTTGGTGGGTTCAAAATTGTGAAGATCTCCACAGCCAAACTTTGATGGTTCCTCTTGTGATTTGCTTCTTCTGGCGTTTGGGCTTCACAAGTCCTGCCATACCCAGAAATTCAGTAGTCATTTTTTTTTTAATAGAAAACCCAATATTGGGAGTGAAACGGAATGCATTCACATTTGTTTATTTTCAATTTTAGGTTGGCTGTGGTGCTGGAAATTGTGTTTTTCCAATCATGAACACCTTGCGGTGAGTTTTAAGTGTTTCCCCTACAAAAATCTTACATATTTGTGGGATGTTGAAAAATTCTGGAAATACTTTGTGGTACCTATGCCAAGAATTCCGAATTCCCAGATAAACCATGACTAAAGCAAGTTTCAAACGACACGTTCTTAGTGACTAACATCACATGAACTGGGGAACATTCCGAAAAAGCATTCCGTAGCCACGGGTTTGAAGTAGTTTTTAAACTTGTGTTTACGTAGACGGCAGAATGAGAAAAGAGCAAGAGATCCCATCCTTCCACCAAGCTGTGCTTTGCTTAGCGTCAGATGTGGTGTGCTCTTCCTGGATACCAGATGGCACCTTACACAGAGAGCTGGGATTGGAGCACACACCTCACTCCTCATACTGTGGTATCAGCGTTGCTGGAGCAACAGCACCCCCACCCCCACGCACCCTTCGCACGTCAGATCTCTGTGCCTGGACTCAAAGTCATCTGCAGTGGTAGTGCTGACCACAAGCGGGAAAGCAGAAAGAGATGGGGACAACACAAATGTCCTCCTACCTGCCCTTTGAGGCCACCGTCGGTCTCGCCTGAGAGTTTTAGTGTTCCTGTGATGAACTCTCTCTACCTTTTGCCTCCTCTGGTCTCTCCAGTTCTCTCTCTAAGTTTGCACGATACCTTTCACGTTATTTCCCCCACTAAAATCAAAGTGAGTGCATTTCCAAAAACTTGCGACAGGAGGCGGTGTAGGTCCCTGTCACTCTCGTATAGCTACTGTGCAGTCTGCATACACATTCTTTAACCTAACATATGATCTTTTTATCTTTCAATTACAACTATGTAAAAGCATTTTGGAAAGCAAAGAGCAGTACAGTGAGTTTCTGTGAACCCACCACCTCAATTCAACAATTTTTAGCATAATGCCAAGCATCATGCCACTTCTGGATCCAGGATGCATCTTCAGAACATCTGGCTATGAAACAGACAGAGCGTCCCCATTGTTATCTATTGGCAGCTGCTGTGGCTGGGCATGGGAGGCGCTGGCGACTGAGCATGGCCTTACTCCTCGTCCTTACTTTCTTGTCTTCCCTTTCCCTGCTTCTCTTCTGTTGCACATGACCAGGTCTCTCCACCCTCGTGACCCCGTGCTGGCGAGTGGTTGTGTTACTCTATGGCTGTTCCCAAGTTATTACTAAGCACGTTGTTTTTAAATTTCTTGTTTCTCTATTTTGTATATTCCAGGTAACCTAACAGTATGATATAGCAAGAGGTCAATAGATATTGATTATTAGTTCTGTATTAGTTGTGCTTTCATTTCTCTCTTCTCTTTCTTTCTTTTCTTTTCTTTTTCCTGATTTTTGAGGCAGGGTCTCTCAGCATAGCCCTGGCTGTCCTTGCTCTATAAGCCAGGCCTGCCTCTGCCTCCTAAGTGCTGGAACTAAAGGCATGTGCCACCACACCTGACCTCAGCTCTCTTTTCGGTTAACTCCTAATGGAAAGCTCTAAGTTCCTACCTCTTCTGCACCCCTTCCCTTCCTCTTCCCCACCTCCTCATTTTCCTTTTTTTCCTCCTCATCCAACAAGGGCTCACTATATTCATCAGACTGGCCTCAAACAAGATTCTCCTGTCTTTATCGCCCATTATTGGGATTACAGGTGTGCTCATTAACCTGGGGAATAATTCATCTTTAAAAGCCCAAGAGTGTCCAGCCTTCCAGAGGGAAAATAGAGCTCCCCGCCCCCAGGATTAATGTGTTACACTTTCAGAATATTTCACCATAATTAGACCATTGGAATCGAGGGTCAGATCATTCTCCAAGGATCGTTTGTTTCTTAATCTCCTCCCAGACAGCGCCGCTGCTGTGGTGTGGTACTGACATGTATACCCGTGGGAGAAGAGCCAGGGCGGTCAGCTGACTTGACACAAAGGCTCCTGAAGGTCATTGGGTACAAACTGCAGCTTGGGATGCTGATGCAGTCAGAATTCCATCTCAGAGGTCAGGCTGGCACCTTGATAGGACACATGGCACACACTTTCCTTTAGCTGCTGGACTAGTCTGGGCTCAATAGGTGTTCCATAACTACTCAAAGGTGGATGGCAGGCCTCTCACAGGCATTAGCTGAACTAGAGTCCAGAAAGACACTGAAGTATATAGACATTTTTAGAGGGTCATCTGAGTTTTAAGTTCCTGGGAGTCAGAAGCAGGTTTCAGAATAACAATAATAATAATAATAATAATAATAATAATAATAATAATAATAGCAGCAATAACAGCTGTAATAATGGCTGAGATCTGTTGAGTGCTCCTTTTTCTGAGCCATGAGTCTTTTAGAACCTTACCATGTGGATCCATTCAGCCCTCATAACTACCTTAAACACCACACTTGTCTCTAGTGAAGATGAAGGAACAGAGTTACAGACAGATCAAGAAACTGTCGTCCTCCAGACACATCACTTAGTAGTGGTGGAGCCAAGTGTTAGGCCCAGGGCAGTTTGCTTCCAGAGGCCTCTCATCCTCAGCCACAGATCATACGTGCGTGAGTGCTAACGGAGCACATTCGTGGGCATCCAGCACTCAGTAGTTCACAGGCCACAGTTACCTGAGTTTCATAGCGGAGTACAGAGTATATGCTGGAGTAAAGTACTAAGATGTTCTTACGTACTTCTTCCTTTCTGTTTTTGAGACAGAAGCTCACTCTGTGGCCCAAACTGGCCTTGAGCATCCAATCTTCTTGCCTCAGCCACCCAAGTGCTGCGAGCAGAGGGTCGGGTGCCCCGTGCTCAGCACCACACCATTTCCATAGGGGACAGATGACAAACAAAACAGAATCAAGCGCTGCAGTCTTTTGCTTTGATTTAGTGCTGGTTAACTTTTCACAATCAAGTCCTGTCTGTTCTACTTCTACTTGTTTGGACCGATCTTAAGTCGAGTGCAAATCCCAGTGCTGCAGAGCAGATTAATTATGTGTGTATAATATCTAAGAATCTTAAGTATCCAAGAATTTGTGTATTAGAGTTTGATTCCCTTTTAGAGATTGCATGTATTCCAGTGATAATGCTGTATGTGCTTCTGCCCTGCCAGAGCAATTGAGCACCTGTTTGGAAAGGTTCAAAACCAAACAAGTTGCAAATAAAGGAAGAATGAGAGGGGCTTGGAGAAGGCAGAGCTGGGCATGCCAGGCCTTGGGGGCGAGGAACAGGTGGGAGGGTGGGCTTAGAAATTCCCATGTGAGCATGAGCATACCTCACAGGTAGTCAGGCGCCCTTCAGCACAGGATGGGAATTTCAAAGTTCCCCGGTAGTAGTAAGAGCTTGTCACACCTTCTCTAGTTTGAACATGTCTGACTCTGAACCTAAATGTCTTTTTCGTTTACATAGGAACATTCCAGGATCCTTTCTTTATTGCTGTGATTTTGCCTCTGAAGCGGTGGAGCTTGTAAAGGTATGACTTATATAGTCTTGAAAGAGAGGCGTGGGCTGAGGGGGTGGCTGTCAGGAGAGTGCTCATCATGCAAGCAGGAAGACCTGAGTTCAGACCCAGCACCACCATTAAAAAGTCTGGGCATGGCAGCGTGAGCCTGTAATTCCAGCACAGGGGAGCCAGAGACAGGAAGATCCTTGAACTTCTGGTAGCCAACCTAGACAAATCCCTGAGCTCCAAGTTTAATGAGAGACATAAACACAAGATAAAGGGCAATTGAAAAGGATAGCAAACACTCATACACACAAATACACACAAGCATGTATATACACATAAATTAAAAATAAAGAGAGAGCCAGGCGATGGTGTACTAGCACACACCTTTAATCACAACATTTGGGAGGCAGAGACAGATATATTTCTGTGAGTTCAAGGCTAGCCTGGTCTACAGAGTGAATTCCAGGACAGACAGCCAAAGCTATTTAGCGAGATCCTCTCTCAGAAAACAAAACAAACCCAAAAACTAGATAAATGAATAAATAAATAGAGACTTTTAAAAGTTCTAACTCAAGAAGCCTGAAGAGCTTGGTTTAACAGTTAAGAATGCTAATTGGTCTTCCAAAGGGCCTGGATTCAATCCACAGCACCTGAACGGGGCTCACAACTATCTCTTACTCCATTTCCAAGGGTCTAACACCTGCTTCTCAACTCTGTGAGCATCAGGCAGGCACATGGTGCCTAAATATAGACACAGGAGAAATGCCCATACACATAGGATAAATAAGTACATTTAAAATGTGTAAAATGGGGCCTAGAGAGATGGCTCAGTGGTTAAGAACACTTGCTGCCCTTCTAGAGGACCCAGGTTCAATCCCCAGCTCCCACATGGTGGCTCACTGCCATCTATAATGAGATCTGATGTCCTCTTCTGGCCTCTGAAGGCATCAGACACAGGCATGCATGCAGGCAAAACACTTATACACATAAAAATAAATTTAAATTTTTTTTAAAAGGTCTGTTGACTTCTGAGGTGGTTGATTCTTCTGAAATATTTCTGCATCAGGTGCATCTGTGATGATGTTTAGCTGGGCTTTTGCGCTTTCTGGAAGCTGTTTCAACTGATGTTAAAGTATATTACCTATACAGAATGCCTGTTTTTAACCTGGAGAGGTGTCCTAGCTGGACAGATGCTCAGTGGGTAAGAGCACACACTGCTTCTGCGGAAGAGCTGAGTTTGGTTCCCGGGGCACATTCAATGTGACTCGCGGCCACCTAGACCTAGCTCCTGGGAGTCGGTGCCTTCTCACCTCGTGCACAAACCCACACACAGATGTACAGAATTAATCATAAAAATCTTTTTAAATCCAGTCCATGTTCATGTTCATGAATAAGTTCAAAGGATACTGATAATATTAGTCGGTTAATTTTAACAACCACCTACCTACCCCATGTTTTAGTTAAACCTCCAAGAAGAAGCTATCACTCATGCGTGTCTCTAACAGCTTACAAATATAGTCTAGCACATAGTAGGCGCTTGTTAGATTGACATTCTTGAACTAAGAAAACTAAGAAGCTTTGGGAACCCGGGCTTCCTGAACAAACCGTGAATGCTGGTTCGCCCTCCTTAGGATGAAGAGTCGGCAGTGAACGGAAGGAAATTCTGTCACATAGAATGCAGGGAGATGGCTCTGTCAGAAGAGCACTCGCCTTGCGAGCCCGAGGACCCGAGTTCAGCTCCTCAGACGGAGAAGGCTGGGTGTGTTGACCACGCTTGTGATCCCAGCCCTGGGCCAGCAGACACAGACAGAGCCCTGAGTTCATGGCCAACCAGCCTAGCCTGTTAGACCAGTACCAGGTCAGGTGAACTGAACTTGAGGAAAGACAGCTGAGGTTGTTCGGTGACCTCCATACACACGTGTCCACCTTCATACACGTGTATTACTGTACACACAAACACGTGACTACAAACAAACCACAAAAAAGTGTGCTAAACATTTAAGTAAAACTTTCAAAAGTTAACACTGGCTGGGCCAGGTGATAGAACACACTTTTAATCCCAGTGCTTAAGAGGCCAAGGTAGATCTCTGAGTTTGAAGCCAGCCTGGTCTACATAGTGAGTTCCAGGACAGCCAGTGCTACTCAGAGAAACCCTGTCTCAAAAAAGAAAAAAAAAATAGCTAATGCTAAAAGTTAGTTTTGGACAATAATAGTGTTTATTACAGACATTTCTCAAAACAATGCATAGAGAAGGCAAATATACCAGTAATCACATTTCCCAGGATAATGGGGTTTGATGTCTCTCCTTCTGCTGCTGATTCCATAGACAGATCCTGTGGAATAAGTTTCACCCAATGCTGTCTACAAATAGCCTTACTCACCTGCCTCGCACAGCATCCCATCTCAGAGTGCAAGAGAGCGGCTTTCAGTAGTAGAGCTGTGTGACTGTGGCAGGGCTCTAACTGGTGTTAATAATAAAAACCCAGAGTCAGATGTAAGGGGGTGAAAGCTGAGAGATGAGAGAAGCAGTGCAGCCAGCCACTAGAGAGCCTTTTACCTCTGCCAACCCCTCAGACTGAAGGGGAGGTCCTGTCTACCAGTCCTCAGGCTGTATGGTCAGACTGCATCCTCAGACTGCACTGAGCCCATCTCCCACCTTATATTCCTCTCTCCTCAGATCCATGTCGCTCCTGTCTCCACCTCCCCAGTGCTGGGATTAAAGGCACGGGATCCCGAGTGCTGGGATCACCTTGTATGAGCTCTGTTTCTCTTTTAGACAGATTCAATCTCCTGTAGCCCTGGGTGGTCTTGAACTCACAGAGATCCACCTGCCTCTGCCTCCCGAGTGCTGGGATCAAATACCATCTGGCTTTGTTTTTGTTGTTTTAGGGCAGCTTGAAATAAGTTATAGAGTACTGAACCAGGAATGAAGTTTATTCAAGTTCACAGAGAAAAGATGCCTGAGAGAAAAAAAAAATGTTTATTACAAGTATTTATTTTGTGGGGAGAGAACATACATGTCGGGCTGATGTGGAGATGAGAGAACAGTTTGGGGGGTCAGTTCTCTTTCCACCATGTGAGTCCCGGCTACAAGCACCTCTACCAACCAGGCCATCTCACTGGTCCAAGAAAGGATTTAAAAAAAAAAAATAGCCTTTATTTGAAAAAAGATAAGGAAAAAAAACAAACCAAAACCCCTCTGGAGGCCCGCTAACTCCTGCCACCGTTTGTTCCTCCGCCGGGACAGTCGCATGCGTCCTACAGTGAGGCCCACTGTTGTGCCTTCCTCCACGATGTGTGCGATGACGGCTTGGCCTACCCCTTCCCGGACGGGATCCTGGACATCGTTCTCCTGGTCTTTGTGCTCTCTTCTATTCACCCTGACAGGTAAAGGAAGACGAAAGGGCAAAGCTGGCGGGGAAAGCTCCTTTCTCAGCCGTGGCTCTTAGAACTAGCAAAGCAAACATGACAATCCCTGAATTTATTATCTAGTGAACTCCTTTGTGTTTAACATGCAGCCTTTTAAATGCAGCCTCTCCTGCCTTTACACTTTTAAGAAAGGAACCGGTCAGATGCTTCATTAGCAAGCTTTCTGTCGCTGTCGGAATGAAGCGAGCACATTCTGGAGAGACACATACCTATTAGAAGTGACAGCGCTTCAAGGAAATTACAGATGCAGAGCAGCCTGATAGACTCCCAGGAGGGAGATTGTACGGGAGATCAGAAACAAACATCTTTGACGTAGCATCCTCTCGAGTGATTCAATTGTATGGGCATGGGTTTGTGTGTGTGAGTGTGTTACTGTGAGTTAACCTTGCGATCTTGTGCATGTCGACATGTGCTCTTCTACTGAGTGTCCCTGGTCCCCTGAGTATGACTTAGGTTCTTATGTGTATATGATGATGGTTTTCATTTTTGATTTAGCCTGTGTAGCCTGTGCTGACCTTGAACTCTCTATCCAGTCCAGACTGACCTCAAACTCCTAGTGACCCCCCTGCCTCAACTTCCCCACTGCTGAGATTACAGGCCTGCACCACCATGCCCACCCACAGGACTTGTACTTCTATGAGATTTCACAGCCCCCGAGAAGAGGGCACGTCTGCATCCGATCCCTTTTGTGTGATAATGTAATACCTTCCCACAGAAACGTGAGTCCTACATGCTAAGCTGCTAGGCCCCTTGCTGGCTTTTTGGTTCCCATCTGTAGAAGAGACTTTATTACTTAGTGAGGGAAAATTTGATTCCCAAATCAATCAGAAAGGAAGTTATATTTATACCTGATGCATAGATTAGGTTCCCTCTCGAGTTCCGCAGTGTCTTTCTTTCCTGATAATGTGCTCATCTGTTGGCACAGTTGCGGAGTAGCCCAAGTGCCTGCGCTGGGGTTGCTTCTGTGGAGGAATAATTAGAAGGATGATGTAGGTGATGAAGAACCAGATTTCTTACGGGTCCTTAAAACAGGAAATGCATAGATTCTAAATAAGACTGTAGAAAGACTATTTGAGATTTGTTCTGATAATGTATTTTATCGTGATTTGAATTGAATATTAATAAGAAGGAGAAATAGATATCTTAGAATGATTGCTTTTATAATAAAGCATTCACTCTGTTTATTATAAAATTCAAATGTATCATGTCAGCACAACTTTTTTGCCTATATGAAAATGATCTAAAAATAAGGTAGAATGATCTGGGTGTAGTGGTGTGCGCCTGTGGGCCAGCTACTCGGGTGATTAAGGCACAAGGCACTGAGCCCCGGTGTTTGAGACCAACCTGGACAACACAAAGAAACAGCACCTTGAGGCATTTTAACTAAATAATAGTGAGGTGAGCCAATCGAAGAGAGGCAATAAAAATAAATAGTTCAGCAGTGTCTTCAGGGTCACTGAGGACTGTAACTGTGCGTGTGTACCCACGAGCATTCGAGAAGAGCAACTCATTGGCAGCAGTTCAGCTAGATCCTGAGTCTGGGGGTGGCAGCTTAGATGGAAGTAACTCCTAGGAGACTACAGAAGAGAGCTGCCTTTCTGTCACTGAATAAAGGAAAAAGTAAGAGACTTCCTGGAAATGAAAGCAGACTGGGGAGTCCACAAACTGGGGAGTTTTTGTTGTCTGTCTGTTTTTATCTCTTTTCCTTTCCTCTCGCTGTCCAGCGCCAGGTAAGGACAGCAGTCAACTGAAGTGCACAAAAGAAAGAAAGGGTTGGGCATCCCAGCACGCGGAGAGGCAGGTGGAGCTCTGCGAGTTCTAGGCCAGTCCAGGATACTGAGAGCTTGTCTCAAAAAAAAAAAAAAAAAAAAAAAAAAAAAAAAAAAAAAAAAAAAAAAAAAAAAAAAAAAAAAGCAGAGCCGTGATGATTAATATCAATTGTAAACTTGGCAGAATCTAGAATTACCCAGGAGGGGGTGGTGGCAAGTGTTAGTCGTCCCAGCTTTCATGAGGTGGAGGTAAAAAGATCACGAGTTTAAGTGAGTTTGAGGCCATCCTGGAGTATGTGAGGCTCTGCCTCAAAGGAAGAAAACTAAGAAGAAGAAAAGAACTAATGACCATTTATGCTCCAGAATGCAATATTTTGTGACTCTGCTTCAAAAAGAACCAAAACCCCAAGGCTGAAATGTAGCCCTGTCGGGAAAATGCCTAGCATGCAGAGACCCTGGTTTGGTCTGCAGCACCATATAAATCATATGTGGTTACATGGAGTGACCCGTCTTACTGTGCGAGGGGCCGTGCCCTGGCCAGTGAATTCCAGACTATGTAAGACAGCGAGCTGAGCGCTAGTGTGCTTCATGGTTCTCTGCTTTCTGACTGGACGGGGTGTGACCAAGCGTATCAAGCTCCTGACTCCTTGATTTCCCCATGGTAGTCTGTAACCTGCACTATGACCCAGAATAAACCCTCTCTCTCTGAAGTTGCTCCTGTCAAAGTGTGTTATCACAGCACCAGGGAAAGCAGCCAGGATGGGCTTTGTCCTGTTCCTCTTCTCTGCTGCGTCCCCAGCGTGGTCCCCAGGAGCCTGAGAGGACGTGGAGTGTCAGGAGAGCAGCCCCCACTCCTGCTGTCTGCACAGACGCCCCTGTTATGTGAGGCTTTACATGGTGGCTGCAGAGCGAGGCGCATCGTTTGTTTTCCCTGCATTTTTGTCATTCTTTTTTTGCTAATAATTCCAGATATTTTGCTCTGTACATAATACATTTACCTTGAAATTATATTTTTTAAGATTTACATTTTTTTATTGTCAGAGAGCAAGGATGTAAGCACGGCATGAAAATGACCTGAGATGAAAGAGAAAATCATTTTCCCTTCGTGTATTTATGCTTCTTTCTCTTTTTCTTGAGCTCAGAGTCTTACCCAGGCTACTGGTAAGCCAGCGTGCTTCCCTGGAGCTTGGTAGTGTGGACGTTAGTGCCATCAATACAGCAGCGTATATTCCAGTTTTTAAAAAGAGCTTTTCACCTAAACATGCGATCTCTTTCTGCCACATTTCTCCCTGTTCAGACTTAATTTTATAGCAGCTTTTATTTTCTGCCTTTCTGCTTTTTCTTTCTTTCTGTTTTTTTTTTTTTAAATCTTATTTTGTTTTGGTTTGCATTTTGTTTTTCAAGACAGGGTTTCTCTGTATTACTCTGGCTGTCCTGGAACACACTCTGACCTGGCTGGCCTTGAACTCACAGAGATTTGCCTGCCTCTGGCTCCCAAGTGCTGGGATTAAAGGCATGCACCACCACCTCCTGGCTGCTTTATAATAATATAGAAGCTGGATTTCACCCACTAATCCACTAAATGTTGTTTTATAAGATTTTTAAATTACGTATATCTGCCTGTGTGTGTGTGTGTGTGTCTGTGTGTCTGTGATGTGTATGTGGTCCTGTGTGCTCCACAGCATGTATGTGGAGGCCAGAGGACTACTCTGTATTGTCAGTTCTCCTTTTCCATACTTACATGGGTCCGAGGGATCCAACTCAAGTTGCCAGCATTTGTGGCAAATGCTTTTACCAGCTGAACCGTCATGGCAGCCATGAATGTTGTCTAAATGAAAGGAATTTATAAATTATCTGAACTAGCCTCATCTTTTCAAAACAAGAAAGCCTGGCAACTTCAGTTGGCTTAAAGCAAAGACACATCTGGGTGTGGTGGCTTAGTGTGTAACACTACCAGGAGGCTGAGGCAGAAGGACAAATGCAAGTTCGAGCTTGCCTACGTAATGAGTTCCAGACCACTTTGGGCTACAGTGTAAAACCCTGTCTTAAAAGCCAACATCAAATAAACAAACAGAAAAGAGATAACAAAGGCTTGCTGTGTAGGCTGCCATTTCCCTTCCCCACCTCAGCAGGCAGTGACAAGAAGTTCTGTATCCGATTGTCATTCCTACTGGGCTCCATGAGTCCTGTCCATTGGAGCTCTTTGGGCAGCTAATGCCAGCCACTCAGCATCGGTAGAAGGCCCGAATCTTTCTGGCCCATCAAACACAGACCATGAACACAGAACCCAAAAGCTACATCAAGATTTGGTTTAAGAGTCATATTTGATTGCATGCTGCAGAAGCAGGACGAGGAATTAACAAGAATAAAACAGAGCCTCCCGGTATTAAGCTGGGAATTGGAATGTGAGTACAGTCGAAATAGGCCAAGAATGACTGAGGACCCAGTTCAGATTCCGAGAACCCAGCTGAAAACCCAGACAGCCACAGATATGCCTATAATCATGGCATTCAGGAGGCAGAGACAAGACCTGGGAGCAAGGTGGCTGTTAGGTGAGAGACCCTGCACAGTGTCAGCTGTGGGCTTATACACATAGTGGACGTGTGTGTGCATTCTCATGAGTACTATACATGCACACACAGAAAGAAGGGGGGGGGGCAGGCAGGAAGGCAGGCCATCCAGGAGATGGATTAACATGGAGGAAAGGTATTCAGCTGTGTAAATTTGGGGTGGCTCTGGCATATTGTTTTATTTCGCAGAAAATGAACCTGTGTCTCCTACTGTATTTAATGGCAGAAATCTTAGTGGATGGGTGGGTGAGTTGTCTGTTCAGTTTGAGACAGGGTCTCACAGTGTGACTGAGGCTCGCCTGATACTTGGGCCCCAGACTTGGCTGGTCTGGAACCCAAGATCCTCCTGCTATAGCCCCGGAGTCTGGGATCGCAGGTTTGTGGTTTGCAGTTCAGCTTTGACAGGATATCAAGCTCTTAAGCTCCCAGCTGAGTTCAGCGATGTGGGACGTCCCTCTGTATATGTGTTGCTTTTATTGGTTAGTGAATAAGGCTGCTTTGGCCTGTGGCAGGACAGTATATAGCCAGGCTGGAAGAGACACATAGAGTAGGCGGACTCAAAGAGACACCATGTAGATGCTGAAGGAGGCAGATGCCATGTAGTTGCCCAAGAGGCAAGAGGTAACAAACCATGAGCCTCATGGTAAAATACAAATAATAAAAATAGCTTGATTTAAGATATAAGGGCTACTTAGAAATACGCTTGAGCCATTGGTCAATGTTATAATTAATATAGTTTCTGTGTGATTATTTGGGTTTGGAAGGCTGGAAATGAACGAGCAGTCTCCTCTTGCAGCTTAGCTCTCAAAACACTAGACTTCTGAATTCAGTTCCTTTGGATACTTTGTTTTTACGGGTTTGTTTTTCTGTTTTATTTTGTTTTTTTAGGTTTTTGTTTGTTTATTTTTGTGGTTTGTTTTCTTTTGCTTTTCTGTTACATGTATGATTTCTTTGGCTTATTGAGATCTTGTTATTCTGTCTTCAGGAAGGTTGGCCCTAGCGTATAAGATATTTCCACACAGGAAGGTTGGCCCTAGCGTATAAAACGTTTCATACAGGAAGGTTGGCCCTAGCGTATAAAACGTTTCATACAGGAAGGTTGGCCCTAGCGTATAAAACGTTTCATACAGGAAGGTTGGCCCTAGCGTATAAAACGTTTCCATGCAGGTTATTTCACTTTGTTTTCCAAGGATGCAAGCTGTTGTTGACCGGCTGTCCAGGCTGCTGAAGCCTGGGGGAATGCTATTATTTCGGGATCTTGGAAGATATGATAATGCTCAGCTGCGTTTTAAAAAAGGTAATAGGAGCTGGAGGGGTAGCTCAGTGGTTAGGTGCTCTTGAAGAAGACAGGGGTTTGGTTACCAGCACCCACACCAGGCAGCTCACCTATAACTGCAGCTCTGGGGATCCAGTCCCCTCTTCTGGTGTCATTAGGCAACCACACACATGTGCGTATACCCATATACAGACACATATTTACATAAATAAAAATAAACTTTTAAAAGCTAATAGTATACTCAGTTCTCAGTTATTTGAATGTGTTTTGAGAATATAAAAATATCTCCTGTCAAATTATTTTGGTTTATCTTGTTTTAAGGAACTATCAAATTTTTCTTTATTATTATTATTTTTAGGGCGTTGTTTATCTGAAAATTTTTATGTCCGAGGAGATGGTACCAGAGCCTATTTCTTTACGAAAGGTATGCGGTATGCTGCTCTATCACCCAGGTCAATGAAGAGCTGTGAGACTCCTCAGATAATCGCTTGCAGGGAGGTCCTCAGACACTGTGAACACGAGGACTCAGGGCGACACCGCTGTCTTCATGCCCTGGCGCTCACAGTGGCTCTGCAGAAAAGCGTGCAGATGGCCTCTGCCTCCTAATCTTCCAGCTAAAATCCCTTCTAAAGGGCCGCTTGCTCCACTCTTACGCTAGAGTGCCGGTGCAGGGTGCAGTTTGGGGATAGTGTTAGCCTGGATATGAAAAGAATTGATACTCTGCCCCAGCCATGGGAGAAAATTGGACTTTTCTAAGTCTAAAGAAAATTAGTTCTCACTAGTCAATTTCTTGACTTAAACAAGTACTTCTGACAGCGCCAGGTGGATCCTGCAGCCAAGGAGTTCCCCAAACTTAAAAAACCTTGTCATTTTGGGTTGGAAAACAAAGGCTTGTGAAGTAGACACGTTTTAAAATACTGAAAGCTCCAGCCATAGCTCAACTCACGATAATCTCCTGATCCTGATGGCCCTTAAGCCTGTTCATACTTGCAGTATATGGGGGACATAAGAGAGCCCCACTTGGTTTTGTGGGTTTTCTTCACCCAGCTGTGTAGTGCTTCTTGGTATAAACGACTCGGATGAACAGTACTCCATGGTGTCTTACTGGTCCTTACCTCCTCTCTCCCCTATCACGTGTTAGATCTTTGACAGCTACTTTTGTCTCAAAGGGGAAATCCACCGCATGTTCTGCGAGGCTGGATTACATGAAAAGCAAAATCTGGTCGATCATCGCTTGCAAGTTAACAGGAAAAAGCAGGTGGCGATGCACCGAGTGTGGGTCCAGGGAAAGTTCCAGAAGCCATTGCCCTGGACTCAGAGGAACTGAAGTTAGCATGTTCACCCCTTTCTCGTGACTGAGCTGTGTGTCATGGTAAGGTATGAAACCAGGGTGAGATGTTGGCTTCTTTGCAGAGCCGATGAGAAGAGCGTCTGCAGCCCTGATGCTCTGTTGTCTGGGCTCTGAGGACATTCTAAGTGCCCAGAAGTGACCTGAAGGATGGCCGACCCTTGTTTCAGAACTTGAAATGCATGTTTGTTTGATCTTGTTTCATCTAGCCACGTTCCCTTTGAATTAAATTACTGATATAAGGCATATAGTTTTGGAAAATGTAACCTGTCCATTTTTTTTTTAGAAGTGGAAAAAATTGTCTTCTTTATTATTGGGTGTGGTAAAGCACTCCCAAAGAGTCGAACTCCCCTCTCTGTCAGTCAGTAGCAGGGAGCAGAGCGCCTTGCTTTTAGGGAACTTGCAAGCCCAGGATGAAGGTTTATTGTTTTTTTGTTTTGGTCAAATGTATTTTCTCCAAACCCCCCCCCTTTTTTTATCCCTCTCCCCATACTAATGTCTGAGATACAATTTTGGTTTCTCTTCCTTTCCAAAGATGGGGAAGCGTGGCCCCTGTCAAGTCACTTTCAGGCTCTTCTTAGATGTGCAGATCGCTGTGACACCTGTCAGTTTTCATGCCAGCTCGACACAGTCCAGCCTTGCCTGGGAAGCGTCTCCAGACTGTCAGTTGTCTGGGAGTTTGCCTTGATTATGTCACCTGATGTGAGCAGAGCTCCTGTGGCAGGCAGTGCCATTCCCTAGGCTGGGACCCTGAACTGAGGAAGAGTGGAAGCAATGAACTGAGCCCTGGCTCACCTGGGCTCGTTCTCTCTCTGCTCTTGACTGTGGATGTGACCAGCCGCTTCCTGTTCCCGACTACCCTGTTGTAACCTGCTGGACTCTAATCTGGATTTGTGAGCATTTAAAATAAACCCGTTCCCCCCAAGTTGCTTTTGTTGGAGTACTTTGTTTTATTTTATTTTATAGGTATGGGTTTTACCTGAATGTATGTCTGTGCACCATGTACATGCCTAGTGCCTAGGCCATCAGTATCTCTGCTTGCAGAGGGTGTTTGTTGTGGAATCATCTTTTCGTACACATGAAGATGTGTCATTTTGATTGGCTTAATACAAAACTGAATGGCCAATAGCTAAGCAGGATTTTCAGACACACAGGATGCTGGGAAAAAGAAGGAGGTAGTCACCAGACAGACAAAGAGGAAGCAGAATGGGCAGCACAGAGTAAAAGTAACCAAGCCACATAACAGAGCATAGATTCAAAGACTTGGGTTGATTTAAGTTATAAGAACTAGTTAGGAACAAGCCTAAGCTAAGGCCGCACTTTCATAATTCACAATAAGTCTCTGTGTTGTGATTTGGGAGCTCATTGTCAGAATAGGGAAAGACTCACTGCAGACCTGGAGGTGTAGGTGGGTGTGAGCCTGTTGTATGACAGACTTCCCTGGGAAGAAGCAGTACACACTCGTCTCCTCACACCAGCTGGGGAACCTGTGGCAGAATAAAGTATGGAGACCACCAGAGTCCAACTTAGTGAACTAATGAGTGTTATTGGGGTCACTTAAAGAAATATGGATGACTCAGGGACAGCTGCTCACCAAAGCCTGCCCAGCATGGGTGATAGCTCACAAAGCTGGGAACATGAAGCACACTGCACAGCCTGCAGGCTGCTCAGCAATGGAGAGTGTCCTTTCCAGGTCAGGTGCCTCAGTTGATTGGAACCTCTTCCGGGCAGCTCCTCTGGTCTCTGCTTCTTTGAGTTTTGGCCTGTCTTTACTGTTTACTCTGGGAGGGAAGGGCCTAGCAAATCCAGTCAGCTTTAGCAACTTCCTAAAGCTATTTTGAGTTGTCTACTTTTTGTCTTAACTCTTGAATATGAAATGATTCAATCTAGAAGGAAACTACTACATGACAGAGCTGTCACGTGAGCACTGGGAATCTTCTGGAAGAGCAGCCAGTGATCTTAAACCCTAAGCCATCTCTCTAGACCCACTGCCAGGGTATTTTATCACAGGACCTAACACATAGATTCAAGAAAATTCTCCTAATAATTAGAAATGTATCTGTTCCCTTGCTTCAGAAAGAAAATATGCTGGCTTGCTAATTCTCCTTGTAAAAATAGAGTTCCTAGAACAAGTCTCTCACTATGCAGTGCTTGCTGAATATATACAGGATGTATTATCAAACTTTGGGGTCACAACTTGTGCCCCAAGTCAGGACTGGTTACCCATCTTTAATAAGTCAATTAAAGGAGCCAAAGTAAAGCAGAAAGCAGAGAAAGGAGACTTACTCAATGTGGACACATTGGGAAGAGGGACAGAAATCCAGGAGACCTCCCCAAGTCCAGTCTTTGGGGTTTTAAAGTGAGATCAGAGTTTAAATCAAGAGCCAAGGGCATGCTATCAAAGCAGCGCTGCCCAGGGGCTGGTCTCCAGGAACTCTGGTCCAAGCGCTGCTGGTTTACAAACATGTTTAGAGAGATTTGTTGAAGACTTGCTTATGGCATCTAAAGTGGAGTGAGGCCAATGATCAGTGAGGAGGAAAACCACAGTCTTGATTTGGGAATGAATTCATCTTTGGTGGTAGGTCCTCAGAAGTGCAGCTGTCAAGGTTTCTGTTGAAATATGCACAAATCAGTAAATGGAAGAGTCAGAATTCGCCCAAGACTCTTAACTCACTTGTATTTCATAATTAAAGTCTACATGTAAAAGCCAAAACCGTCATGAAAGTATTATCTACAACAGGGCAGTTAAGATAAGTCAATGTTGCTATGGGAACCCCAACAGATCTTCTCATGTCTCCATTTAAAAACCATGGCCCAAGGTGGTTTTTAAAAACAACAGAAGGTAAAATTATTCGCACATTCTCACACATGTAAATTGTACTGTCTCTCTCGGTTCTAAATAGCAGATTCAAGCCAGCCTCTTGACTGGCTCAGTAAAATTCAGCTTCGTATCTTTCTATAATGTATTACAGCATGTGAGTTAACCTTTAAAAGCTTCAAAAATACATCAACCAAATTTGGACTCTGAGACACAAACTGGGCTTTTTTTGGGCTCCCTCCAGCACAGATCTCCTAATCTTTGAACATCCCCACAGAAGCCCCACCCCCACCGTCTCCTGCTTGCCTGATGGGTCCTTTTCCCACTCAGCCCTACCTGCATCAGCCCCCTTTTTCAGGTTTGCTGCCAGACAGAAATGTAGATTTAAGCAGAGCAAGCCAAGGGAAGGGCCTGTTTGGAGTTTTGCCTGTAGATACCGAGAAATCATGAGGTGTCACAAGTGTATCTGTTTGGGTATTAGGTTAAAATAGCTGATAACTATGTAAGATCCTAATTTCCCTGCATCCATAAAGCTAGGATCACGGTCAGCAGAGATTTAAAAATCCATTTCGGAGGGAGCTGCCTTTCAGAGAGTCCATTTTCCTTCCCCCCTAACAGAAAAAGGTATGTTCCTTCGCCTTCTTGAACGAAAGAAACAACGAAACGGATTAAAAGTGCACGCTCTATTTTCTCCGGTTCCGAAAGTCACTTTGGAGCGCTGTCCACCTGGGAACATTGTCCCGTGAGGAAGTCGAGGAAGGGGTTTCTGTTGTTACAGGTTTCCCATTCCCCATGGAGACACTCAGTCGTCCCTGACTTGGGTTCCAGCCCGTGAGCACATCCAGATTCCTGCCGTTAAGTACTGGTAAATCATGGCTCCACTCCAGTTGGTGCGTGAAAATTCACCCATATGCAAATAACTGCATTCCTGGGGACAAAACCCACAGTCATCTGATCCCGACGGCTTCTGTCCGGAGCTGCTTTACTCTGCTGCTCCGGTTTTCTAGCTCAGGAAGATCTAAAGCAGGACTAGATCAGCCTTGTTACCTAATTGGTCCTGAGATTTTTTTATGCTCCTCACAAGGGCAGATGACTTCACATTCGCATCGCTAATAGACCTCTTTCAAAGCCTCGCCTCCTCCTCCTCCCGCCTGCAGCTAGTCATCAGGAGAGAACACGTTGGCGAGGGTACTTTCCCCCTTTTGTGAAAGCACACCGTAGGTTCGCGAGCACCGACTGCGCGAGGTATTGTTATGAATAACATCGTTTACAGTCTACCAGAGAGCGTGCGCAGCACTCCACAGATACTTTTTCAGTGGTTTTTGAGACGTTGCGAGAGAAAGACAGTACAGTGTCGTGGAAAAAGTATTGCCCGGAGTCTCTCAGGAAAGCATAGGTTCTGGTCCCAGTAAACCACTTCGCTACTCTCCGTTCAGCCCCTGAGTGCTGATTGTGTACACAGTAGGTACTTACTTGGTTCCCACGAGCCTACGAATTAGCTGTTATCGGGACCATTTAGCAGATGAGACCGGGGCTCTGAAATGCTAGGTGACTTGCCCGGGATACTAGAACCGGAATTGCCTGACTCCAAAAACCTCGTTTGTGGGCTCAGGGGCCGCTGGGAAAGACGCTTTAGAAGAGAGCTTCTGAATCCGCTGGTGGGAGTTTGGCTCAGGCGACCCTCAAGGTTCCTGCCCATTGGGAATTCAGTCGTTCTGGAAATAAGTAGGTCGCACTTGTCCTCGGTTATAAAATGGAAAGGAAGAGAGGGAAATGACCCGTGAGGAATGACAAAGCAAAAGGGCCTCAATCGGTTCTCTTCAGCTCTCTGAGTCTGCCCAGCTCTGCTCCTCCCCCCCCCCCAACCTCCCGCAGGCTCGGCCTTGCACTTGGCAGACCTCCTGGCAACGAGAGCACACATCGCTCCCCAGTTTAAGTTAAAAGAAACAAAGAATAGAAAAATAAAATAAAAATTCCATGCTTCCCAAGGAAGGGGAAAGGCCCTGAAAACATCTTCAGAAGGATTTGCATGTGCTGTAACCTAAAATCTGTGAAATCAGGAGGTGTCAGAAATAAAACATGCGTGAAGCATCTTTATTTAAAACATTGTATGTACATGAATGCCACATTATTGCCAATTCAAACATGAAATGTGTATCCTTTCTTGGAATATGGTTTGGGATTTGAAAGGAACAAAGGTATCCTGCAAGCTGGCTTTGGTATGGTTCTAGCTATAAATAGAAGTAAAATAAAATAGCGCTTGCATCTTCATTTTTAATGAATCTGTATTGTGGCCTCAGAGTTATAGCGGAGAGCAGATGCCAAAATCTGCCTTTCATTTCCATATGCCTTAAATGACAGGGAAGAGGTGTTGAAGACGAAATTACTTTTTCCTATGGGTATGAATCAGCAACATGCAGCAACAAGCAAGTAATAATAGTTCTGCAGGTGAGAGCCTGCAAGAAAAATAGCATCGGCCGGAAAAAGGCACAAGTGCACCTGCGAGGGGGATGCAGGCGGCCACAGAGCGCAGCGCCCCGGCAAAGGTCTCAAGCAAGCACCGTGACCCGGACTCTGGCAAAGCGGATTGGCAAGAGATGGATGGAGCACATTAAAACCTCCAGATGGTCCAAGACAGCCCACCCTCAGCTGCCGCTGGAGCTGTCAGAGGCTTGGCCAAGAGCTTAAAACAACAGCCTTTGATTCCCTGTTGCCTGTGGTTTCACAACCACTTAACCTCTAGTAAGGAACAGCTAGAGCGGCGGTTCTCAACCTGTGGGTCGCGGCTACTTGTGTGTTGGGGGAAGGGGGTGTTGGCGTCGGAGATAAACAACCTTTTTCACAGGGCTCGCCTAAGACCATCAGAAAACACGGTTATTTACATCGCAATTCATAATAGCAAAATTACAGTTGTGAAGTAGCAACAAAAATAATTTTATGGTTGGGGGTCACCACCATACGAGGAACTGTATTAAAAGATGCAGTGTCAGGAAGGTTGAGAACCACTGAGCTAGAGGCCATGAGCATCATATGAAGAGGTGGGGAATCCACACAGGACCTAAAGTAGTCACAGGGTCCACATAGCCGTGAACTTGGTGTCTCAGTGTTCTGTGCCTTAACTCTGATTTTCTCTAGTAGGCAGCAAGTAAGTAGAGGAAGGACCCCCATGTGGGGTGGAGAGACGCTTTGCTCTTAGGTGTTACAGAGCAAACAAGCCTTTGATTGGCCCCAGCAAGCCCCAATATCTTCTCTTCTATAAGGACTGATGAGACTCGTTATCAGGGAAATGTAAACTGTGTTATAAAGATTCCTAAGTGCTGGGTGGTGGTGGCGGCGGAGCACGCCTTTGATCCCAGCACTCAGGGAGGCAGAGGCTGAAGGATCTCTGTGAGTTCAAGGCCAGGCTTGTCTACAGAGCTAGTTCCAGGGCAGCCAGAACTATACAGAGAAACCTCGAAAAACAAAAACAAAAAAATTCCTCAACAATGTTCTCAACCTATTATTCCTTTTGGAGACACCTCCTAGTCTGTTGCAAAAAAGAAAGAGAAAGAAAGCAGGAAAGAAAGAAAGAGAAAAAGAAATTAATCATTGTATATCAAGTATGNAGACAGGGTTTCTCTGTGGTTTTGGAGCCTGTTCTGGAACTAGCTCTTGTAGACCAGGCTGGTCTCGAACTCACAGAGATCCGCCTGCCTCTGCCTCCCGAGAGCTGGGATTAAAGGCATATGCCACCACCGCCCGGCTTCAAGTATGGTTGTTTCAAACCCCACAGTGGGAGGGTGTACTCACCCTCCAGGCCTTTTCTCTGGGGAACACTGTTCTAACCTGTGACTTCCTGAGATTAGTGGTGAGACGCTATCGAGGTGAATGTATTAGTTTTAATTTTTTATTTAATGTTCTTTACTTAGCACAAGCAACACCGTGCAATTGCCACCTCATCTCTCCTGCTTTCTGCCTCCTTCGAGTAATAGGTCTCCCTCCTGAGGCCCCTTCTGCCTAACAGAATGGCCCATCCATAGCTGTGTGTAGCTCCCGCAGGTGAGCAGAAAACACAGCACCCCTGGGCAGCGCTGGGAACTCAATACGGAAAAATTACCTGAGAGAAAATGGCTGAAACCGCCAGCGGAGCACGCGGCACTGAAGCAAGAGAAAAATTCCTGCTTCCAAGAATAATTGCGTCTCTCATTCCTCATAGCGCTTCCTTCACGGCCCTCATTTATTTTAATGCATACAATCCACTTTGAGTTTCTGAAAGATGGGTTGTGGTTATTGTTGTTTTTTTCCCCCCTTAGTCCAAATGAAAGGTAAGATTTGGGAATCCGGGAAGAAGTGTGCGCCTCCCAGCCCTCACACGCGTGCGTTCTTAATCACCCCCTCTCCCCATCTGCAACTATCTTTCCTAATAGAATGCTGGACTCTGGAGATTAGTGAGACAAAGCTTCATTATAACCGGCTTGCTTTACTCAGTTTCTTGTACGCCTTCCCAGCCTCACTCACCCTCCAGGTGCTGCTTTCTCTTGCCAAATAGTGCAAGGAAATTCTTTGCAGATCTTTTATTTGGGGGAGGGGGGGAGCAAACCGTGGATGCAGACATTCCCTTTCCGGGTGCTGCTCCTTTCCTCACTGGGCCTTTAGAGTTTGGGTCAGCCAGGACCTGGGGGTTCCTTTGCCACCTACAGTTTCAGGAGCAGGGGTGGGGTGGGTAGCGCTGTGCTGAGGTGAAGATTAGGTTCTGTGCATTCCCTGGGTAGGCATGCTAACCTTCCCTCCCAGGTTTTGTTGGGTTTTTTGTTTTTGTTTTCCTGCTCTTCTAAATTTAGATGTGTAGTCGTTTAGTTTTGACATAAAAAGGTATGCATTTGTATTGTTAATTGACACATAGTGATTGAACATACTATTGGCACATACCATGGCTTTGAACTTCAGCACACACAGCATGTGCTCTGCTTCTACACCGCTCCTCCTGCCCTAGCCTCAGCTCCTTGGAACACATTTGACAGAGCTGTTTGTCCTCCAGGGTATGAGAAGTGGTCGTATGTACGAGGAGGGTCTCAAAGACAAAGCAGGGCCTCTTTGCAGTCTTCCTGCAGTCTGGCGCCCTGTCCAACACTTGTGTGTGTTTTCATTATTAGAAAATAAAATCCAAAGCCACTATGAGATAACACCTTATACCCAGTAGAATGACCACTCACAAAAATAGGAGGGGGAAATGGGCTGGAGAAGTGACTTAGAGCCGTGGTGTAGAGCAAGTACTGCTCTCACAGAAGACTGGAGTTCAGTGCCTAGCACCTACCACAGGTGGCTCCAGCTCAGGGGCATCCAGTGCCTTCTCCCAGCCTCCGAGAGGCACCTATACTTAAGAGGAATGCACCCCCCCCCCCACACACACACAATTTAAAAGGAGAAAATAAAATGACCCAATGTTAGAGTGAGTGGCTACTGTGTGGCCCTGGGTTCAGTTCCCTGTAGAGGGGAAAGGAAGAAGTGGGGAGGAGAAAAGGAGATGGGGGAGGAGGGAAAGAAATAGGTGTTGCGGGAGACATGGAGAAATGAGAAAGTCTTACACTGTCGGTGGGAGTGGAGAACGGTGCCGTGGTACCTGTAAAAATTAAAATAGACTTCCTGTATAATCCAGCAATCCTATTTCTGGCTCTGTTTTCAAAAGGTCCTGAAGAGCTCCTTGTCCACCCTGCTCTTAGTATCATTAGTCATAATAGCCCCAAAGAGGAAATCCCTCAAGTGACTGTCAGCAGATGGATGAGCAAACACCACATGGTGTCTGCCGCAATACGATATTGTTCAGCTCTGAAGGATTGCACACCTGCATTTCCGGCACGGGAAAGACAGGGGCGGAGAATCAAGAGTTCAAGGCTACCCTCGGCTACACAGCAAGTTGGAAGCCTACCTAGTCTTCATAAGATCTTGCCTTTAGAGAAAGAGGTTAGAAAAAATTCCAACTCGAGGTAGATAGGTGTACCTTAAAGATATATAAAATAAACTAATCGTTAATATGTGTGTGTATATGTTTCTACCCATGTTGCCTACTCCGCGCTCTCTGTCCCACCCTTCCTCACTGCACCTAACCCACACGGACTCTGCCTGGCACTTGGTGTAAAGTCTCGTCACTGTACTGGCTGGTTTTGGCAACTTGTCTGGAAAGAGGGAACCCTAACTGAGACGATGCCTCCATCACACTGGCCTAAGCAAGTCTGTGGACTGTTTTCTTGATTGATGACTGCTGTGGGAGAGCTCAGCCAACTGTGGGCAGTGCCACCCCTAGGCTGGTGATCCTGGAGGGTATAAGAGAGTAGGCTAAGCAAGCCGTGGGAAGCAAGCGAGTAAGGAGCATTCCTCTATGGCCTCTGGTTTATTTAGCTCCTGCCTTCAGGCATCTGCCTTGAGGTTCTGCCCTGACTCCCCTCAGTCATGGGGTGTGTGACCCCTTCCCTCCCCAAGTTGCTTTTGGTCATGGAGTTTTATCACAACGATAGAAAACTAAGAGTCACCAAAGACCTCAGGCTGCCACCGCCACGGTACTGCTAGCCCTCTCCGCAAGGTGTGCTCTGGGATCAGAGCGGCCCTTCGCTAAGCAAACCTGGAGCAATTCTGCCCTTCCACCAGCCTCTGTGGTCAGGCAGGGTGGTACAGAGCAGGTGCAGAGGGCCTGAAGCCAAGATATTGTGTTTGATTCCTCCTTACTCCATACACACGATGCTAGACACAACATAGAAAGACCACAGCATATGCACAAGCACACACATGTATGTACGTATATAAGTATGTATGTATGTGTTATGCATGTATGTATTTTGGTGGATGAGGTGTAGTTTGCAACCATAATTTTGTTCTCATTTCTTTTTTTGTTTGTTTTAAACTTTTTGTCTGTTTATTTATTTTTTGTTTTTTTTTATATCACCATTAAAATTTTTCCTCTTTCCAGCTCCCTCAGCCCCATCCACTCCTCCTGCACTGTTTTTCTTCAGATACAGGCAGGCCTCCCATGGATATCAGCCAGCCATGGTATATAAAGTTGCAGTGAGACTAAGCACCTCCTCTTCTACCAAGGCTGGATGGGGCAATTTGTTAAAAGGAAAGGGTTCCAAGACCAGGCAACAGAGTCAGAGACAGACCCTGTTCCCACCGTTAAAAGTCCTACAAGAAGACCAAACTAGGGCTGGAGAGATGGCTCAGAGGTTAAGAGCGCTCACTGTTCTTCCAGAGGTTCTGAGTTCAATTCCCAGCAACCACATGATGGCTCACAACCATCTGTAATAAGATCTGGTGCCCTCTTCTGGCCTGCAGAACACATGCAAGTAGAATGCTGTATATATAATTAATAAATAAATCTTTAAAAAAAAAAAAAAAAAAAGAAGACCAAACTACACAACTGTAACATATATGCAGAGGGCACAGGTCAGTCCCAGGCAGGCTCCCTGGTTGTCGGTTCAGTCTCTGTGAGCCCCTATAGCCCAGGTTAGTTGGTTCTGTGAGTTTTCTTGTGATGTCCTTGGCACCATCGACTCCTACAATCCTTCCTCCCCCTCTTCCACAGGATTCCCCGAGACCCGCCTAATGTTTGGCAGGAGGTCTCTGCATCTCTTTCCGTCAGTTGCTGGGTGAACCCTTCTCTGATGACAGAAGAAATTTTCATAATTTTATTCTTATTTCTGTCCACTCTACTGGAGAATTTCTTATCTCCTTTGTTTTCCTGCCCAGGTCTTCCTAGAGTCAGAGGCAGTTGCCCATGGTAACACCAGCATCACCAGGAGAGGTTGTTAGCGCTCAGCACCTGGGTTCCCAGTGGACCAACCAAACTAGTATTTACGCTTTAACAAGATCCCCGAGGGACTGTATACACATTAAAATTAGAGTCGTAGACGGTTTCTCGCTGCTCCTGGGACACTGGATCTCCTCGCTTGTTGGCTTATTCATAGAACTATCTAGGAAGTTACAAAGGCATTCCTGCCTTGGGTCTACCGTTAGATTCAGACTCGAGGCACCCATGCGCAAGCGCCTAGGCAAGGGTGTTTGTTATTATGTGAGAGATTCTGATATAAAGTTAGAGTTGAAAGCCACTGAGTTATAACTTAAAGGAAACCAACGCAGGATCCCATGGATTGCAAACTGGCTTAGAGTTGGGAAAGGCAGAAAAGGGTGATGGAATCTGAGTGGTTTTTATGTCAGCACGGGACAACGTTACTCTACAAGATTGCGTGGACAATTGAGAGCTCCTAAGAAGTGTCCTCTCTGGCTGCTTCTTTTCCTCTTATTTCCAGTCTCCTCGGCAGCTCCCCAAATCTCTATTCCCTGGCGCTCGCTCTTGGGCATCCCACCAGACTCAGTGAGACGGCAGGGCTCCTGCTCCCAAGCTCACACCTGCTGTGGCTTGCTACCCTGCTAAAGCAGAAGTGCAGAGAGCCCCAGGGCGGGCCTGTCTACAGGTTGGCCCTTTGCTGCTGCTGTCGTATGGAAGTCCCCTGTACTCAGGGTGCTAAAGCCGCCCACTTAGTAGTGTTGTGATCTCAGCCGTGAGCGCTGAGTTCTCCCACATAGTTCCTGCTCATCAGCTTTGTTGACTTCATGTCCTGCTCCTCAACTGAACAACTTGGGTGTCCCCACCGATTTGCCCCTTCCAGGTCTTCAGCAGTTCCCCATCTGCCCCGGAGCCCACTGGGAATTTATTCCAATCTAAAGAGCGGTTATGAGCAGAGAGCCTCAGGAGGCTACGGAGATGGCTAAGTCTGTTGTTGTCGGATGTTCTGTGCTTCCTAGGACAAAGAAAGACAGTCAACAGGATGTAATTCAGTCTCTTTCACAGCAAGGAGAATAGTTTCTATGAACTGAGTCTCCTATGGAAAGGCATGTTTATTGATTGTTACACAAACGCTGTTTTTTTGGGGGGGTAAAACAATTTCTCATACCAAAACTCCTGATCTAATCTATATGTTTTCTTAAAGAAAACACCACACCCATACAGCTTTAGTTCTTACTGTGGACTGTGTGCAGTACCCAGTAATGCAGGATGTTCCAGGTGTGCCAGGATCATCTGTGACCAGAGTCATGCACATTCCTTCAGAAAAACAACTCTATAAGCCGCAGAAAACCATCACCGTTTCCCGCAATGATTTCTTCAAGGTCAAAGTCCTTCTAGAAAACTACTATTCATCCCGAAGTTTACCCCAGATACAGTGAAAACGAGATACAATGATTCTGCTGATTTGTCCTCTGCAGTCTGTAAGTGCTTGGAACAGAAGCTTGAGAGCATGGATTTGAGGCACACCATCAAAGCCAGTGCTGGGGAGGCAGAGACAAGAGGATTCTGGGACTCCCTCACTGCCCGGCCACTCCAGCCTGTGAGTTCTGCCTGCAATGAAAGACCCTGCCTCCAAAGACAAGGTAGAAAATGGTTAGGAAGTCACCGAAGCACCCACGCATGCTCACACGTGCACACGCAAAGCAGAATGTCTCATAAGCCACGCGGATCTCTCTTCCTGGGGACATCCTTTTCTATGGTTTTCTCTGTTACTTTCAGGCTGAACTTTGCCATCCTGGTGGGCCTTGAACTCATAACTAACCCACTTCCCCAGGCCTGGGAATTCACGTGAGGGTTTTCTTTTATGTGGTCACAGATAAGGAGAGAGCCCCTCTGCAAGGCTGGGCAAGTATGTCAATATATGCCCGTACTCCTCATTTCTATCCTAGAAACCAGTTTTTTTTTTTTTTACAAAGTTTAGAGGATTTTGTTAGTCAGTGTGAGAAAACTTCTTAAATATTTGAAGGTGAAATTCAATTGATTTATCAGATTTTAATTGCGTTCCTGCTGTTGTCTTCGCCAGAAAATGACTCGCGGCTTTCCCATTGTTATTGAAATATTCATCTTCCTTATAAATATTTTGACATTTTTTGAAGTGCCAAAAATACACAACGTGTACAGCTAGATATGAGTAAGACAGGGCTCTTGTTTTAGCTTAAAGTTTCTTTCGGGTGGGGGGAGGGGGTGACTGAGACCGCAGAGAAGGAAGCAGAGTTGAGCTAAGGCAGCCATCTTTCACTAAAGCGAGACTTTTCAAGGTAGTGACCAAACAACCTCACTTCCCCGCAAGAAAGGCAACCCTGCTTCTGGGACTCATTTTGGAGTTGGAAGTTCTGACTGATGATTAAATACGTGCCGTCTAGCGGCTCAGTCTTTCTCTGCCTCAGAGTGTTGATTGTACCACAAGCCCAGGAAAATCTCTTCCAGCTCCCAAAGTCAGAGGTTTTGGGGGGGAGCTGAAGAGTTGGCTGTGGTTGCACTGGCTATTCTTTCAAAAGACTTGGGTTCCATTCCCAGCATCTACTTGGTGGCTCACGACCTTCTGTAACTCTAGTCCCTGGGGATCCAGTGTCTTCTGTTGGCTTCCAAGGGTACCGCTTGCAGGCAAAATACCCGTACGCATAAAATTAAAAACAAGACAAAGAAAGAAACCCAAAGATTCTATGACTTATCAGAGAAATTATATATGACCAAAAGATTAGAACAGCATCTCCTATTTTGTCCCCACTCTTGATCTGACAACATGTGGAAAGCCCCAACACCTAAACAGGAAGACATGGACTCAGCACAGAGCCTCCGGACACTCGGGTGCTGTCGTTTTATGGCCAGGGCTCATCCGTGACCGTATGTATGTATAATAATACAGAGTTATGATCATAAAGCAGGCATAGTTTTATGTCTGCTCTGGTTCCTTGCCATCGCATAGGTTTGTTTATGCTCCCATTATTGCTCATAATTGCAGTCTCGGTGCTCAGGTGGCCCTCGTGTGGTAGTCTCACTGTTACATAGCCTAGTGACATAGTGCCTGCATTTGGAGCCGTAGATTGCTCTCAGTGTTTGGGAACATAAAGATTGCAGCAGCACATTTTTTAGTCCTTTTTGTTATCAAGCTTGGAGGTCACAATCTGTGCCCCAAGTCAGGATCAGCCACCTATCCTCAATGGACCAATTATAAGGGTTAAATAAAAACATAAAAAGCAGGAAGCAAACCCAGCGGTGGTGGTGCATGCCTTTTATCCCAGCACTCGGGATGCAGAGGCAGGCGGGTCTCTGTGAGTTCGAGACCAACCTGGTCTACAAAGCGAGTTTCAGGACACCTGGGGCTGTTACATAGAAAAACCCTGTCTCAAAAAAAAAAAAAAAAAGCAAAACAACAACAAAAATCAGGAAACAGAGATTTATTCCATGTGGCCACATTACAAAGAGGAACAGAGAGACCCAGTGATGCCCTATTGAAGTATTTGGATATTTGGGGTCTTGGAGTAAGACCAAAGTTTAAGTACAAAAATGTACAGTCAGAGTGGTCCCAGTCACCGTGTAGCCCCCTCCATCGTGGAACTGTGCTTATCTGGGCTTCAGTCTTGTCTGTAAGGTGTAACCTGTAACAACCCACAGGTTGTTAGAGCTGTGTAAAATCTCTTTTCAGGAGACAAGATACCACTGTCTGGTGCCTTTTTCTTCTCAGAACATGAGATTTCTCTGGAAATTCCTATTTGGGGCCAGGGTGGGGGTGGGGTATTGTTTTAACATTCTGAACAATTGACAGACACCAGCGTCTCTTCAAAATATCTTAATTCCCACCAGCCTCTTACACCTAGATCTTTCTTTTGAATGACTAAGAAATATTTTTTTTTTCTAAGAAGAAATTTCTAATGTAATTCCTGAGTTAAAGGAAAGAGGTTCTTCCCAAGATCTAATGAAGGCTTTCCGGAAGGTGTACCCTGACTGACATGGCTGCTGTAGTGTCTCAGAGTAACTGATTAACCAGCTCCCTCCCCAACCAAGTGTAGGATGGAACCGTGTAGCTGTACCCTTCCCCTAAGCAGACTGTGTAACCCTGGATGACGCTGGCTGGGGCTCTCTTCTGTAACCAGGATGATGGTAGTCCCGCCTCCAAACGGGAGCAAATGACACCAGAGCGCCTTCAAAATGGTTCTAGTTGTAGCATGAGAATATTAATGAGTTTCATTTGAATTTATGATTTCCTCTGATATCCATATAAATGCGAATGTATCTTTGCAAACCTGAGGAGAGCTAGCTTTTCAGTCAGAGTAGATGTGATTCCCGTGGGCTGTCAGGTTTGACTGGGCGTCTTTCTCTATGCATGGCTTTAGTTTCTGTACTAGTCTTGCACGTGTGTACTGACACATACGGACATAGAAGTCTATGAGCATGTATTTCTCACGAGACCAGAAATGGCATCTATGCCCGAAGGACCACTCGTAAAAATGTCACTGCCTGCTGGTGTTCAGAATGACATACATACCCAGCTCTACTGAAGAACTGTCCAACTAAGTGGTTCAGGATAAACAAAACCAAGCGACCCCAAAGGCATGCATACTTGCATTCAAAAATATCAAACCAACACCAAACCACACACACATCACAAACATGCAAACCACCAAAACCCATGCATCTTTCAAGCCAAAGAGAAGAATGCTCTTTACAGTAGGTTTTTGTACACATCTTGGGCCAAGAGGCGGAAAACCAAATCGTTGGGCTCCAATAACTTGCCTTTGAGAGTGTGCAAACTCAGTCCCCAATATCGTGGGTGCAAGGGAATGAATGCTGTTAGTATGTTCAAGAACAAAGTTAATCTCCTCTCCAGTGAGAGAGCGGAAAGGGATTAAGAACAGTGAAGCAAGAATAATTCCAATAAGGGGGAGCTGATGAAGCCTGCCACCCAGACGAGGATCGGAAACTATTTAAACTGGATAAGGCAGTGTGTGTTTTGGCTCCGACAGAGCAGAAGTTGAACTTTGGAGTAGTGATCAAGGACTTGGTCTCAAAGCATTTGCAAACAGTGCGGGTAAAGAGAGCAGATGCCGGGCGTTATTGCCAATGGGAATCGCAACGTGAGAGTTGGAGCGCCAGACGAGGAGAAACCACAGGGAATTTTTGTGGAAATCTCGGCACTGAAAATGATTTATGGCTGATTTAAGAAGGAGACAAGGAAAATACAGCTACAGGGGTGTAGCATCTGAGGGCTGCAGACAAAGGAAGGAAAGAGCTGGCCACGGAGCTTCAGCCTTCTGGAGATCCGGGATCCTCCACTTACAGACGGGCGCCAGAATACTTGTCGGAATGAATCTGTGCTTCTGTGGCTTCTAAGAATAGTTACCTGCCTTCCTCTTTGCTTGCTGCCTGTATAGGCTTAAAAAAAAAAAACCCCACCAGTAGCCAGCGGTGATAGAGCTACTGGGGAGGCAGAGGCAGGCATCTGTAAATTCAAGGCCAGCCTGGTCTAAGGCGTGAGTTCCAGGACAGCCAGGGCTAAACAGAGAAACACTCTCTCAAAAACAAACAAACAAACAATAACAAACCATCAGCCCTTAAGTGGCAGGAACTCATCCAAAGTGATTTGCAGGGACTCTTATTTCTTCCTAGGGGACCGGGGGACCTTGCAGGCAGCCTTCAGCTCAAAGACAGGGAAGCCCTGTGTTGCCATTTTACGTTAGAAAAGTAAAGGTTGGAGGACTTAGAGAACACAGGTGACTCTTCCAAAAATACGAGAGAAGGTATTCAGGGATGCTAAGTGAGGCAGGAAAGATGTGCTCACTCTTTGGGGTCACCTAAGTTACTGCCTCCCTCCAAGCACAGAGCGAGCAATTCCCCCAGCCCTCCCCCTTCCTCTAGCCCCCCCATCCCCAGAAATAAGAATGGCTGAAGCTATCTTGTAGGGGCTTCATGTTGTTTTAGGGTTGGTTTGTTTTGTTTTTATGGTCAGTTGGTTTGATCTTTGGAGACAGAATCTCATGAAACTGAGCTGGTCTCATACTCATCAGGTAGCTGAGGCTGACCTTAGCCTCGTACTCACTGGGTAGCTGAGGCTAACCTTAGCCTCGAACTCACTGGGTAGCTGAGGCTGACCTTAGCCTCAGACTCACTGGGTAGCTGAAGCTGACCTTAGCCTCAGACTCACTGGATAGCTGAAGCTGACCTGGAGCTTCTGATCCCCAGTCTCTACCTCCAGAACACCCTGAGTTTTGAAATGAAAAACAGACACATCTGACTAAGAATAGTAGGGTTTTCATGGGATGGAGACGAACTATAGGGGTATTGGTGCTAGTTCTTACCGCTTCAAGATCTCCACAGAAAATGGGACTCACCTGAGAGAAAACGACAGACAGCAACAAGAATGCCGCCAAAGAAAACAATAGACATTAGTATCTAGCCAGTAACAATGCTCATCGAATAGCAAGGAAAGCAGATGCAACGAGGAAAACAAGACTGGATTTTTGTGCCTAGGAATCGGCGCCAATTAAGCCAACCAGTGGTCACTGTTATGCTCCACCAGGAAAACGAGTTTTCAGCTCCACCAGCAGAAGATGTTCCCTTCCTGTAGCGTCTTGTACACAGCACACTCTTCATTATTTTTCTCGTTGCGAAGAACAAATATCTTACAAGACACAACCGAAGGGAGCAGGTGTCTTTTGGTTGAGTTCGAGGAGATGCAGTCATCAAGATGAAAGAGAAAAGCCGGTCACATGCTTTCATCTATCAGGAAGCAGGGGATGAACAGGAAGTGATGCCAGGCTATCAAACCTCAAGGCCCACCCCTAGTGATCCACTTCCTCCAGCAAGGCTCCACTCTCCCAAAGGGCACCATCAGCTGGGTGCCAAGCGTGCAAATACACGACCATGGAAGTCACTCACTTCACATTCAAACCACAACAAACACTGATTGTGCATTTCCTGCATTGTTTTGTGATGGAGTGCTTGTCTGTCTGTCTTGTTGGATCACCAACTCCTCGGGGGTCACCATATTTCATCATGGTATTTCCAGCCTTAATACAGCATCTAGAACTACACAGGCCACTGCCGAGACCTCTGAAACCGTATGTCAAAATAAAGCTGTTCTCTGCTAGATTATTTCTGTCTGGACTGTCGTATAGCTCAGTAGTAAAGCACTTGCCTAGCATGTACAAGTTTGGGTATATGCATTTAGCATGTGTACTGGGTCTCACCATCTTGTTCCGGCTTTAACATGCCTATGCAAACATGATACCTTCCCAGTCAGCAGTTCTGCTGTTGCTGGTATTGTTGGGAATTTTATCTGAAATTGCTTCTGGCTGTTTGTATCTGCTGTTCCCTCCTTAGGAAGGCTTTTCCTTCAGTCTTTGGCCAAGTTGAAAACAAAGCTCACCTCAGTTCTCTGTAGCTCTCAGATCTGATGTCTCTTGCTCAGGAGAGCCTTCACCTGCTCACTCCTGAGTGAACTACCCTTGCCCATTCTCTCCTGAGCTTTATTTCATCGCCTTCCTAGCACTGACCACAACTTAGCTGCTTTTGCTAAATTCCTTTTATTGGTTTTCATCTCTTTGCAATAAAAAGAATTTAACTTTTGTGAGTGTGGCAGGATCGTGTGACTGTTGGAAGAGTTTTGTGTGAATGCACACACTCACGTCAACCCTCACTCCCCTGGAGAGACAAGGACACTAAGATGCAGGTGCAGAGATGTGGAGAGATTAAGGGGCCAGTCAAAGCCCCCACATTGTTTGGGGAGAGTCGGCGTTCAAACCCAGAAAGTGGTGGGGAGGTGTGGCAGAGTTGATAGTAAAAGCTCCAGACCCTAGGCCCCAAGGTGTTTGTCACAATCCTGGTTGACATTTATCAAAATCTTCCCATGCTAAACCATCACGCGGAGGGGAGCAGGACAATCGCAAGTTCAAGGCCAGCCTGGGCTACCTAGGGAGACTCAGTAATGGCTCATTTTGATGGTCAACTAGATTTAGAACCACCTGGGAGACAAACTTCTGGCCTGTCTCTAAGAGTGTTTCCAGAGAGGTGTATCTAAGAAGATTCACCCTGACTGTGGGCAGCACCATCCCGTAGGCTGGGGTCCCAGACTGCAAAAAGAGAACGCGAGTTGAGGACGTCCATTCACAGCGCTCTGCTTTGGTAGTTGCCAAGGGACCAGCCGGGACCAGCTGCCTTCTGCTCCGGATGCTACAGCCAGAGCAGCTCTTGCTGCCACTCCCTCCGTCCCTGTGGACTGAACCCTCCAACCGAGTCACACCCAACCCTTCCTTGATTATGTTGCTTTAAAAGAAAATCTGGAATGGAATACAGACCCTGTCTCAAAATAAAAGACTCTTCCTGGGGGTGCTGCGTCTACTAGGAGTTTTCACTGTTCTTACAACAGCCTCACGAAGCAGAGACGACTGTCTTCCTCCTTTGATCAGTGCGAACTGAGACCTAGGGAAATTTAGAGACCGTCCAAAGAGCTCCCGGCCAAACAAAATGGCAGAATGATGGTCTGGATCCGGCTTTTTATCCAGGAGAATCCTGCCTCTGTTACACATCTCACTTTCCCGGGTCTGAGACCATGTATAGCGTTCCCTCAAGTAGAAATAATCCCCTGTGACCTCTGAGGGGTATGCCGACAGGCTCATGGATATGACTTCCTCCTGAACACTCGCTGGGAAACGGCTGCCCCCATCCTGTGTCCTGCTGTCCACTCCAGCCCGGGTTTGTTTGGGACCTCCCAAATTGAGACATTTCATTTAACATTGTCCTTTCTCTGTGGAAAATCTGGGAAGCACCAATATTAGGGAAATGAAGTGGCATCCACCCAGTTGAACAATGGGTCAGAGAAGAAATCAAAAGAGAAATATGCGAATGTTTGGAGATGAACGAAAACAAAAGCTCAGAGGATAGAGAGGTAAAGCCTCATATGTCTGGAGCCCAGAGCTGCTGGTCTTTTTCCTACCCCCGCCTCTCGTCAGTTTGCTTTTTAAAAACCGACATCAGCTCTGTTTACTGAAGTCCAGTTCTGGGTGGGGCAGAGGTTTGAAGACAGCCACAGCCTGGTAGGAATTAGCTTGGCAATAGAGTAGGTGGACTAACGGTTACAGACATTGGCTGAGGACGCAGTGAAGATTCTAGCCGGCAAGGCCAAAACCTTGCCCTTCTGGCCGGGCAGTGCCTGCTCCTGTCTCTTCCCCTGCAGTCCCCCAGCTCTCTTTGGAGACTCGCCTTTCTTTCTGACTCACTTACACCACTTTTACTGTTTATATAGCCACTGCTACATGATCCGTTTTGCAGATTTTGTACAATTGATGTTTGAACCCCATTGACTGGAATCCGGAATTAACCCCCACCCCCACCAGGCCTGTGTTCCCCAGACAGTGAGCACTGGGGATACAGGGGGCAGTTGCAACATTAGCCTGAGGGAGGCTGAAGCAGACCATCATTGGCTCTCACCCCAACCATGGTTCCTCCGCTCTCCACAAAATTTAACCACACAGGAATGCTTCTTTTTTTTTTTCTTTCAGTTTTCTCACTACTTTGCTACATCTCCATCCGCCCCAATACTGCAAATAGATGTCTTCTGGCTTCATTCCTGTTGTTTCCAGAGCTGGGGAATGTTGTTTTAAAATTCTTCTTATCCAAATTTGTACTAGCAATTCTTAGACGAACGCCTGCACACAATCGGTGTGAGTACACGTGACTACACATCCAGGGTAGCACGAGAGGGGCAGGGGTGGGGGTGAAGCTCAGTGAGTAGGCTGCTGGCCTAGCACGCACCAGGTCCTGGGTTCCACACCCACCCTGGCATGGCAGTGTATACCTGTAATTCCCGTGCTTGGGAAACAGAAACAAAAGGATCAACAGTCCAAGGGTTCATCAGGAGTTTGAAGTCAATCTGGGCTAATGAAGATCCCAGCTAAGAAGAAAATATTAGCATATAAAAAAAAGAAAATAAGAAAAACCAATCATCTTTTAAAAATTATTTATTTTATTTTATTGGTGTTTTAGCCTATATCTGTGTAAGGGTGCTGGATCCTGAAGTTACAGACAGATATAAGCTGGGAACTGAAGCCGGGTCTTCTAGAAGATCCATCAGTGCTCTTAACCACTGAGCCATTTCTCCAGCCCTAAAAAACAATCATTTTAAAGGAGGAAAGATCACTAGACTGTTTTGCACAAATAACATGGCTGTACAGCATGTAGGGGTTTGAGTGACCATTTCTTCCCACACCTCAGGGCCATCATCTCTTAGAACAAAATCTCAATCTACACTAGACTAATAACAATAACGAATAACTATAGGCTGCTCGGTCAATCTCTGAACGATACAGAGGAGGACTTTATGATGTTACTGTTATTGTGTGTATGATGGGGCTGGGGCATGCACAGGCCAGCTTTGTGACATCCGTTCTCTCCTTTATGTAGCTTCCAGGGATGGAACTCGGATCACCAGGTTTGCATACCAGGTAATTTGCATGCTGAACCGTCTCCCCAGCTCGGAAAGACAGTTTCTATCAAGACTGTTATCTGACATGGTTTCTGAGAGGGCTGGACGGATGGATCAGTAGCTAAGAGCACTAGCTGCTCTTACAGAAGACCTGGGCTCAGCAACAAGGTGATTCACAACCATCCGATCTTCAGTTCCAGGGCAGCTGACACCCTTTCCTGACCCCCGTGGCCGCTGCATGCATACAGTGAACACGTACACACGCAGGAAAACATTCACAACACGTAAAATAAAATGAAAACATCTTTAAAATTGTTTTATGAGACAAGGTATAAATGAACTTGGGTGAATGCACTATAAATATTACCAGGAAAATTTCTTAGAGAGGAAACAACATTAGTGTCTCTCCTGCCCACAACACCTACCCCCTCCCGGTCCATCTCAGTGGTGGGGGTGGGAAAGGCTGTGCACGCGGAATGGGAGTGCAAGAGAGTGACTATGTGACTGTGTGGTTTCTGTTTCTGTCCTCCATTTCTTTCCAAATGCTCGGGGGGAAAAAATCCATTTATAATTCCATCCTGTGGCTGCTGCCGTTGCATTTTCTTCTCATTGTACATTTAAATTCCATGAACTGTCCAGTTCGTGTGGACATGCATAATAAGTGGCCCCAGATCTGACTCTAAATGGAAGCCAGAGCCAGTGACCAGACTCTAGGAAACCATAATTACCCCAAGAGCAGAACCGCGTTTGCTGGGAAGGCTTTTATCAGTGTGTGGAGACCCAGCTGTACATCTCCGGCATTAGAAGAAAAAGGATTTATAAAACACACTTCTCCTCTTCCCTGGCAGGAGGAAACCTTCCTCTTTGCAAAAAGACTTCGTGTGCCAGTGCATCCCAGCCCTTAAGGGAAAGGAAGAAAATTATATCAGAAATCTATGCATGCTAAAATAATATTCACTCAAAATGGGGAATGATTGATTCTTTCCATATGTTCTTATCCTACTTCAATTTAAATTAATTTTGCAGAAGCCATTAACCATCCCTGTAAAATTTTTCTAGATTTTCTCCTGACGCTGGCTTTGGCACACCTACAGCCGGTAAGCATCTTTATGGTTAATCTGTCGAACCAAAATTAATTTCAGCGCAAAAGCTAAATGGTCCTCAAGAGGCCTTCCTCATATGCCTGGCTGGCGTTCACCAGGGACAGAGAACGCAGCCGACAGGGGTGATGGAAACATTGCAGGGATCCCTTCCAAATTCTTGCATTATGTTTTTTCTTTCTTCCTAATTTGCAGGTGCAAAAATTCCATTTGTAATTTTTTAATTCCAAGGGCGATGGGTGTCTTGGGGTCTCAGAATTCAGCACAAGTGGCCAGCTGAGACGTGTTATTCCGCTCTCCAGTCGTTGTCAGGTGCAGATGGAGGACAAGCAGGTCGGAGACGACCCCCATCTCCGTGTCCCTGTTTCCCTTTTCTGGGCGGGTGTGTGACTACCCGGCTGAGTTAGTCATCTCCAAAACCACACTGCCGTACACCAGGAAAAAGACTTGGTGCCTAACCCATATTCCCAGGCACCTTATGGCTTCTTTTCTGCCACAGAGTAAGACGCGCCGAGCACACCCTCTGTTTTGTGCTATGCCTGCTGGGCGCGTTGCTTGCGATTGCTCTGCTCTCAATAGACGGTCTTTTTCACTGAGGTTGAGAACATCTATATTTAGAAAACAATACGAGATGTACAAGACGAGAAGTTTAGAGACAAGCAGGAGTATGGGGTAGAGAGGGGTAAGAAATAACCACAAACCCTGTTCACGACAGGAGCCACCCCTTGCATCCATGTTCGACTGATTGATCTTCTTCCTTGGAAGGTGGAGTCATTGAGGATCTGAGAGAACGCACCAGGGCCAAGGAAAACATGGACACGGAGCAGGAATCCAGGCAATGACAGACCGCTGTGTCAGCCAGGAAAAGCCCGTGCACGTGTCTCCAGTGGCCTCATATATTCTTGGTTGGAGCTTTGTCGGCACATGAGGATCCGGTGAGGTCAGTGACTTCTTTCCGGATGAGGAGTGGTTTATATGATTTTTCTGCTGTTTCTGGAAGTTTGGTGATTTCTACCCTGAAATGTCCACCAACAGGATCTGCTTTACTGCCGCCCTGAAAGGGGGCTTTGAAAAGATTAGCGGGCAGAACAATCATTTCTGTTGTTGTTTTGTATGTGTGTGTGTGTATGTGTGTGTGTGTGTGTGTTCGAGGCAAGGTTTCTCTCTGTGGCCCTGGTTGTTCTAGAACTGGCTCTATAGACCAGGCTATCTTCAAACTTAAAGATTTCAAACTCAGAGATTCTGCCTGTTTCCTGATTGCTGAGATTAAAGATGTGCACCACTATTCCCCGACTTTTCTTCTCCTTCTCCTTCTCCTTCTCCTTCTCCTTCTCCTTCTCCTTCTCCTTCTCCTTCTCCTTCTCCTTCTCCTTCTCCTTCCTCCTCCTTCCTCCTTCTTTTAGTGGGAAAAGAAGGCTAGGGAGCTTGAAGCAAGGAAGGAATGCCATCACAAGGTCTAACCTTGTCCTATGCAACCGTAAGAATGCCATCTTTCATTATTTCAGACAGCAAGCCTGTTTGGTTGTCTGTGGGCTTGAGAAGTGTTTGTTCATTTCTACATGGTCTCTTTAATGCTGTGTAAAATGTACACATTTATATTCATCATGTATATATTTACTTACTTTACAATATACCTGGCATAGAAACACATCTGGTTAAACACTCAACAAATAAATAAGAGTTGCTTAGCTGCTCATTTTTTATTAAAATAGGTTATGCATAGATGCTATCTTTGAAACTGAAAATGCAATGAAGCTAGGAGTGGTGGTACATGTCATCACTCTGAGGGCCTAGGTCAGAGGCTCACAAGGTGAAGGTCAGTATGGGTCAGTGAGTTTAAAGACATCCTGTAACAAGGTCCTATCTCTTTCTATACATCTAGATAACACACAAATGGTTTCATTTATAAGTTCAAGGTCATTCTGGGAATATGACTCAGTGGTATAGAATGTATGTTCAGCATGTGCAAAGTCCTGGGGTTCAGTACTCAGCTTCACACACACGGAGGGAGGGAGGGAGGGAGGGAGGGAGGGAGGGAGGGAGGGAGGGAGGGAGGGAGGGGGGGGGGAGGGAGGGAGGGAGGGAGAGATTAAGAGGGAGAGGCACACACAATTCAAGACCCATGATCATTTTAGACGATGGTATCTAGAGAAATACAATGCACAAAGAAGTAGTTACCGCTGCCCAGCTCCCCTTCCCTCTGGAACCCTGCCTCAGCAGCAAACTCTGGCTCTGTAAGATAGTCACCCTGTACGGTCTAGCCTTACTGAGGGACTTAATTCCTCAGGTATCCAGTGGACTGCTTTGAGCTTTAGGTGAGAAGTCTTGAACTTAACTCTTTTCTTTGGTGGGGGGACAATGTTTCGAGACAGAGTCACTTTGTGTGTGGCCTCAAACTCACAGAGATTCTCCTGCCTCTACCTCCTGACTGCTGGGGTGAAAGGAGTGAGCCACCGCTACCCGGCTTGAACTTAACTCTTTCTTAACTATTTCTCTCCAGCGCCCCGGCTTTCCTGGGTGACCTGAATGTCAGCCCTCAGGTGTGTTTCTTTCTCTGATGCTTTCTTTACTAGGCCCTTTTACAGAGTAGCCTGTGACATCATGGAAATGGGGGAATGGTTTAGAGTCAGCCAGTTCTGGCTCATCCTTCAACAAGTATTTATTTAGCATTGCTATATGCCAGGCACTATTCCTGGTGCCAGAGAAACTGCCTTTGAAATTCGTGTGTGTGTGTGTGTGTGTGTGTGTGTGTGTGTGTGTGTGTATGTGTGTGTGTGTTCCAGTATAGTTAGTCTGTGGCCTTAAGAAAATCACTTAGCTTGGGCTGGAGAGATGACTCAGCTGTTAAAGGTTAGGCTTACAACCAAAAATATAAGAAAATCACTTAGTCCCTCTCATCTTGCTTTTATCCATCTATAAGATGGATTTAAAAAATGTTATTATAGTAGCATCTCAAGATTTGATGTTAAGACTGAACACATCATACAACAGAACTCTCTGGCCTCTGTTTTGATTGGGGCTCTGTTCACGATGGCCGGGTTATGAAATCAGCCGAGGTATCCATCGGCAGATGAACGGATGGAGACTGTGAGATGTGGCCATACACACAACGAAGTGCAGCACTTTGCCATCTGCAGGGAAGTAGATGGAATTGGAAATCACGTTAAACGAAACAAGCCAGACTCAGGATAACAGATGTTATACGTTCTCCACATCTGGATTAAAAGGCAATCGAGACATGAAAGGCAGAAGGGATAAGGAAAGGACCAGGAAGAAGAGACTGGAAGGGAAGGGAAGAATGTGGGTGGATGTAATAAAACATGACAGATACGCATAGAATGTCACGACAGAGCTCATTATTTTGTACAAGGAATACACAGTAATTTTTTTTAATTAAAGATTTGACATGCCAGATGTGCTACCTGTAACCACAGCACTCAGGATTGGAGGCCAAGGACTTAGGAGTTTAAGGCTAGCCTGGGCTACATGAGACCCTATCTCAAGGAATTTTTTAAAAGATTAAATTAATAGCCTTTATAGCACCTATTATTCAGTTCATGCTAATTAGTTAATTAAAACGTGAATACCACTGTGGGACGAAGCACTCTTTCAGTTGTGTAATTTTGCCTACATATGTGAAATCTTTTCATCCGTCCTCTGCTGTGTGGCTTTGAAGCTGGGGATGTCACAAAGTTACAGGGTTTAGAATTTAGACATTTATCTCTTTGTTTCCTTAAAAGCAACTTCATTCATCAAAGAAGTACTTTCTGAGCTTTATTCTGCCTTCACTGCTAGGCTGGCCCTGGATGGCTGGGGATAAATGAGATCTCCCAGGCTTTACTGAGAATCAGAAAAACAAGAGGTTGGATTCCACTGGGATCCTCACTTTTGGGGCCTATTCTTCTCGGGTTGATGCTGACGGTTGACAAAAAAAAAAAAAAAAAAAGCAAGAAAGGAAAGAAGCCCTGTACTTGGCCAGTGGGTCAAGTGAAGTTCTCCTTGAGACCTCTATATAGCTCAGTGTACAACCCCTTGGCAGCCTCCGTCTACTCAAGAGGAAACAGATGGCGGGACACCTGTTTCCTGTAGCTGCCCCAGAGGTAAAATTTCAGTCTATCAATCTCATTTACAAGTAGAGAAAATCAGCCAGGTTATTTACTCTGCCCAGTCACGTGACCAGTTGTCGCAGCTATTTTAGAGGATATAAATAAAAATAAGAAAGTATTCCAAGAGATACAAGTCACTATAGGACACAACACCCTTCCTCCAAGGCAGAGGGACGGAGTGTGCAAGGCAGAGGCAGGGTGTGCAAGGCAGAGGGGCGGGGTGTGCAAGGCAGAAGAGGGGTGTGCAAGACAGAGGCAGGGGCTCATTTGCTTACTCAAGGAAAATCTGTTTAGGAACCAGGGGCTTTGAGCAGTTTCACTGAGGGCTGGGTTTTCTGGTTGAGAGAACCATGGAGGTGGAAAACATCTGTGGAGCACCTATTCTATACCAGCCACTATTGATCACTCTACTGATGGCATATCAAGTTATGTTCCCATTACTAAAAAGAAAGGGGAAGTTTTTGATCAGCCAAGTGCGACAGCTCAGAGAACTATTACACACAGAGAGAATCAATGTCATGATTGCCGGGGTGGCAATCCGATCATGGGGATGAAGGTGGGGGTGGGAGTGAGGTCGGGCAGTGGATAGCTGTTCCCAGAGAGTGGCAGCAGGCTTCACAGAGGTGGTGGCATCCTAGTATTTAAGAAGAAAGATTTAAAAGAGGTTGCCAACAGACAGGTAGGATTATGGATGGTAGGAACTTGATGGAGCAAGTGTGCTCCTGGGAATAGACTCTAAGATCTCAGATGCTCAAGCCAGGCCCACTGTCGCTCTCTCATCCTGTTACCTCAGACCCAAATGTAGAACTTTAATCTATTTTCCCAGCACCACATCTGTCTGTATTCTGCTATGCTTCTCACCGTGACAATAATAGACTAAACCTCTAAACTGTAAGTAAGTCCCAACTAAATGTTTTCCTTACTAAGAGTTGCCATGGTCACAGTGTCCCTTCACAACAATAGAAACCCTAAGATAACCTTATACATTACATAACTCGCCCCACCCCCTGCTACTTTTAAAGATTTTTTTTCTCTTTATCACTGGCCTTGGATGCTTTTTAATGTGCCATAATAAGTTTCTTGATTCTTCTGCTTGAGTTCGTACAGCTTCTTGGATCTGTAACATTTTTATCAAATGTGGAACATTTTCAGCTATTATTTTTTCATTTCTCTCTCTTTCATTATGGCTTGAATGTCTCTCTCTAAAATGCATGTGCTGAAGGTAATTCCGAGCATGACTATTTGAGGATGGAATCTTTAAAGAAGTAGTTATGGTTAGAGTCAGCAAGGGCGCTCAGTGGATGAAGGGCTCTGCCACCAAGCCTGGTGATCCGAGGGCCCGGGAAAGGATGGGCTGCAAAGCAGATGACAAGGCCCACTGGTCACTGATTTCAGTAAGTTGGCCACAAGCAGTGCTAGGCCACAGAGTTCTGTCCGGACTGTTCCATGACTCGGTCTCCCACGTGGGCTGGACAGGCATAGAAGAACATAGCCAGCTCATTGCTAGTTTTCTACCAATAAAGTGGAGATAAATGGAAATAGAAAATTTAAAAAGAGGCTGGAGTGTAGTCACTAGTGGAATGCTTCATATGTATAGGCGAGGCTCTGGATTCAATCTTAGGAACTGAATGAACGAATGAATGAATGAATAACAGAACATAGTTTTCATTCTCTCTAATTTGATTAATTAGAAATTCACCTTAGCCAGGCATGGTGGCACGTGCCTTTAATCCCAGCACTCTGGAGGCAGAGGCAGGCAGATCTCTGAGTTTGAGGCCAGTCTGGTCTACAGAGCAAGTTCCAGGACAGCCAGGGCTACACAGAGAGACCATGTCCTAAAACAAAGCAAACAAAAGAAATTAATCAATTAACGAATTTGCATTGCTTGTGGTATGTGTGCTTGTTGATGTCAGATGCTGACACTGCATGTCTTCCTCAGTTACTCTCCAGCTTAAATACTGAGGCAGGGTTTCTCACTTAAACCCATCGTTCACTGATTTGACTAGTCTAGCCAGCCTGTCTGCTCCCAGAATCCCCTGTCTCCACCTTTAAACGAGGGCTGGGATTACAAGCAGGCTGTCACACCTGCACAGCATTTATCTGGGTTCTTGGGAGCCAAACGTCAATCGTGTAACCCTAGTGTGGCTTTTCCCACAAACCATTTCTCCAGCTCCTAGTTTTGTTTTTTGTTTTTGTTGTTTTTTTCTTGTTTTGAAATGAAAACAAAGAAAAACAAAACAAAAAACCTTAAGTGTGAAATGGATGTAAATGAGGGTAAAATGTAAAATTCTATGAACTTGAAGGGATATACTTGGAAATTGTGTCAAAAGTAACAAAGGGAAAAGAAAGCTGTTTAAGAAGGTGAGACCGAATCAGAGGGTGTGCCTAAGTGACCCTCATCGACTGCTCTTCCCAAAGCACACCTTATTTGGGGGCACAGCAGGTCTTTCTAGGAGGAAAACCCATCACTGTTCTGGGCAGGGAACACATCGGAGTCAGTTCTGGAAGCACAGAGGAGTGGTGTCTCCAGGGAAGCACCCTGACTACCTGCTTCAGAGGGCTTTGGGCGGTGACCCTGAAAGTGCTTCAAAACACAAACGGATGAGAGTCACCTTCTTTCCTTCACCGTCTCTATTGCTGTGGAGAGATACCAGGACCATGACAACTCTTTTTTCTATTTTTTGTTTGTTTGTTTCAAGACAGGGTTTCTCTGTGTAACAATCTTAGCTATCCTGGAACTAGCTCTTATAGACCAAGCTGGCCTCAAACTCACAGAGATCCACCTGCCTCTGCCTCCCCAGTGCTGAGATTTAAGGTGTGCACCACCACCATTCAGCTCATGGCAACTCTTATAAAGGAAAACGTTTAATTGGGGGTGAGTTTCAGTTGCAGAGGTTTAGTCCATTATCATCATGGCAGGACATGGCAGCATGCAGGCAGACATGGTGCTGGAGAAGGAGCTGAGAGTTCTACATCTTGATCTGCAGGCAGCAGCAGGAGTCTCAGTGTTCCACACTCACTAGGTCTTCTTGAGCATAGGAGACCTCTAAGCCCACCCCCACGGTGACACACTTCCTCCAACAAGGCCACACCTCCTAATAGTGCCACTCCCGGGAAGGACCATTTTCCTTCAAACCAGTACAGTTATCACTAAAATGTCAATCATCCTGCTCATCCCAATGGTTTGTTGGGTTTCTACCAGAGGCCCTCTGGGGGTGTCTACAGACAACCTTAAAAACACTGTTGGGAGCCGGGCGGTGGTGGC